>NC_050575.1:180009938-180323866 GCF_011100635.1 Trichosurus vulpecula | reverse complement strand
ATCAAGATCATCAGCAAACATTCATTGAGGTTCTCATGTCCATGACCATTCCTACATACCCACAGCAAGTAGGCACAGACCAAAAACTACTACGATGAAGAGACAGAAGATCTAAAGAATCCTACTGAGATATAAGATTTGTTAACTCCCTGTTACTCCCTGAATTTTCCCCACTATTTCATATGAAATCCCTCAATCTCTGCTGATAGCCAGTCTTTCTATTTTTCTCAACATCCCTACAGATACCCCAATATCAAAATGTTCTGGTTTAAACTTGCTTTCCTCCCAAATGTGACCCTTCCTCTCTGACGCTAGTCAAGCCCTGCTGTTCTCCATCTGGCACATCTCTGATACCTTAAACAGCCACTGATTAACATACCAAAAGCTCCTCCTTAACCTCATAGCCCAGGAGTGGAATATGGAGAGCATGGAGTTTCCAAAGCACTGGATCTCTAAGGACCTAGTAATACAGCAATGAACATCTGAGATTCCAAAGGCTTCAAACACCTGTTTTAGGCAGTGCTTAGAGTCAGCAGAGGCAGACCTAGCTAGCACATGGATCACTTTCCAACTTTTCTGCAAGGAGAATGAAGAAGTTCAAGGGGTTCCTGCCCATTAAAATCATTTGTGGACCTCCGACCCCGAGGATTCCCCATGGACCAAGCCAAGGTGGTTTTTGTAGTACCCCGTCTAGTGAGGCAAGCCCACTGGGTCATAACCTGTCTCAGAAGCTCTGTACTGGATGGTATAGAGGTGCTTCTCTAGTTAATTCAAAGAGACTTTTAGCAGCTCCTTTAGAATGAATATTGACAGCCAGAAGGTTCCTTGGCATCAGCAAGGACAAAGGACTGTTATGCTCTTGTTATAATTCCTCCAGGACCCTGATTTTCCCTAAGTCTAACATAGTGGCTGGGTTTGTCTAGCTTTCCATCTCTTCTGTAGAGTCTTTAGGTTTTGTAAAAAAAAATGGGAGTTAAGGGAGAATAGTGTCAAGATGGCAGGGTAGTAGAATGAAATACAGTAAGCTCCTTTCCCAAAAATCTCCTCCAAACAGACCTAGAAAACACATTAGAGAGAATCCTATTGGGGAAATCAAATTTAAAAACCACAGTGAATCATTTTTCCAGTTCACGTAGGCATAGAGAACTAGAAAGGCATATGGATGCTGTTGATCAGGTCTGGCCATAAGACCACTGCCCAGAACACTCCAACACATGAAGATGCTGTTCACCAGGGCAAGAGGAGGTCCCAAGAAGGAAAAGCATTTATTCAGCACTTAACCAGGAACCAATCAGGGCACAGTGACCTCATTCAGGATGTGCAAACAGGTACCAACTTGTAGCTTTTTTGAGTCATAGATGGAATTGGGAACCTGCACCCATAGGTAGAAGTCCATGGTAGTGGGTCATGGGCTGTGTACCAAGAGAAGGGCAAATTTGAAAGCCAACAGAAGCATGTGTGGCTTGGATTCCAGGAGCGAAGCAAGTCTCACCTCCAACTTCAAGCTCAGTGTGAAGCCTGCAGAGGAATAACCAAGGCAGGAATCACAGACCAAAGGGAAGCTTGCAGTTCAATCACTCTGAAACAGCAAAGCTCCCAGATGGCTAATAATTGCTGGTCCAGCAGCAGTCTACCCTTGTTCAGCTGCAAACCCAGATAAGAATCTTAAGACAGTTTAGAGCAGGGAGGCAGCAATCAGACTTTGTCCTGGATCAGATCACTTTGGAAACCCTGAAAGCTTGCATGTTCCCAGTCTGAGCTGCCTCGAGATACTGGACTAACACAAGGCAGTAATAACAAGAGGACCAGCCCAGACCTTCCCTCCAGAAGTGCCCAGCACCCAGCCCTAACATCAAGATTGAGATTAGGAAGTAGTCTGGAAGAATGAACAAACTAGAGAGAGGTTTCATCAACTCTAAAGTGGTAAAATTAGACAAATAAAGAGAAATAGAGAAGGTTAGAGAAATAAGAAAGTTAAGAGAAACAGAATTATTTGCCTCATGTTTCATAGCCAGGGCCCTAACTAGGTCTCCTGACTCAAAACTTGGTGGTCTTTCTATTATGCATCAATGATACTCAGATGACCCAGTGAATTCCATGTGCTTGTGATGATAGATGCTAATTTCTTCAAAGCAGGGAAACTTAAGTAGATAGAAGTACACTACAGGAAGATCTCACAAAGCTGTGTGAGGGTGCAGGTAAGTAGCACATGGACACATATGTAGTGTACAGTGATCCATTTAGGGAAAATGTATTGAAAGCAAGTTCTTTGTAGAATGTAAGATCATTAAGGGGAAGGGCTTTCATTTTTTTTCATTTATACAGAGCAGGTAATTAACAGGCACTTACTGAATTGAATAATCCAGACCACATTTGTAAGGATGGACTTTAAGCAATTAGCTAGAGACCGGGAGAGTCATTTTGGAGTCATTCCACATGATTCCCTAAAGATACTGGCCCAAAGTTGTATAGTTACCAAAAAGCTCAATAAAACGATGAAGTGAAAAGCATTTATTCAGCACTTAACCAGGGGCCAACCACTGCTAAATTCAAGGAGTACAGATACAAAAAGGCGATTATCCTCGTCTTCAAGGAGCTTAGGAGGGGATGGCAATACATACAGAGATATAATGGCCAGGGAAAGATGTTTTGGTATAGGAAGCCACAGGGATGGCTAGCGGAACCATAGATGAATTAACTGACATGCACTTTCCAAAAGCAATAATAGTATTGATTTGATTATGGCCCCCAGAGCAAGAGGTGAAAAATGGTGGGAGGTGGGGGAGGCTGGGTGTATTTGAGATAAGATGGCTGGTACAGCTAGATAAAGGGGACTATGTGAATTTTCACTAGCTCACTCACTTACCAATCAGGACTACTTGCCCCTAGGCAAGGAATTCCAAAGAGAAATACAGTTATCTCTTCCACATCTGACTTTCTTCACTGAAGTTTCATTGTGGGTCAGCATAAGAAATTAGACGAGAATTTTGGGGGATTTTGCAGAAGCCACAGATGACACAAAGCCTATGACCAAATACTTAACCCAAATTTTAAAATAAGGTACTATAAACACCCCATAAAAGAAAAAGAAAGAATTCGGACTTTTCTGGTATGAAAGGAGGGCCAAAAATTTTTATACAGATTTTCTAGATTGCAGGGGTAAGCTGCTGAAGCACTACACCCCCAACCCCATGGAAAAGATAATCAGATCAAATCCCCCAGGGTAGAGTCTGTGGAGTTTCAGTGGCCCAGGAGTCAGGAAGTTCAGTGACAAAATATAGATGGCCAAAATTTACCCAGAATGGATGGGATGTAGAATAAAATATTGAATGCTGGAAGAATACTGGAAAAACCAAAAGGCTCACCATTTCTTAGAAAGGCAGGATTATGCTTTCCATTTTTCTAACATTCTTCTAAATCATGATGAGCATATCATAATCTACAAATTTCCCCCATGGCACTATGATCAGAGATTGAATGCTAGACCACTCCATTGATTTTTTAAAATTCCTCAAGTATTTATTGAGCACTTACTATGTGCAAGGCACTATAGATCATTGATCTGACCCTGTCTGAAAGTTCATATTCCTGCATTCTTCTCTGTGGTAACTCCATGGAGTATTAGTATCCTGAAAGAACTGCTGGAAAGGTCAATGGAAAGTCTAGAGCTTAAGTGACAATGACTAACTTAGAGGCGGAATTTAAACGATCAGCCCTTGAGATGGCATTCTGCTGTGACACCACTGGCATGCAAAATCAGAGAAGGCAGCCAAAGAATTGATATTTCAATTTCCAGGAAGGAAACCAAACAGCATGTCACTAAAAGGAAGCGATTTAAAGCCTCCCGTGCTGGATGGGGTTTTGTCCTTGGAAGACAGCTGTGTATGTAGGGAATGAGGGGTGGGGAAGAAGAGAGGGGGAAGAGAGAAGAAAGGAGGGAGGGAGAGGGAGGTTGGAAGGAAGGTTGATGGAGAACCTGCTGTGTTTCCAAAGTAAATTAATATCTTCTTTGAAGCAACCTTGAAGTGCCGCATGCTGTCATATTTTGAACTGTTTTCACTTACTGAAAAATGTTATAAAATGCATCCCATTCATTGCCACTCTGATAACAAGGCTGGCCTTTGAAATAAGAATTTATTCCTTTCACAGTCAAATTCCAAATCCCCATGGGCACAAAAGATTTTGTCTTTCTCATCAGCCGCAGTGATATGCTACATGCTTAATCTTTACCTAAGGGATTTATGCACAGGCTGCCAGGGACCTTTCACAATCCTAAATTTGGATTGGTCCTGGACATCAGGTTTCATTTCATTTGAGTTCAGGTACTATATATTCATACCTGCCATGGACTCTTTCCTTCAATCAGGAATATAGTAATCTAGATGGATGTAAAATTTTACCTGACTAGCCAGGTGTGCTGGCACACACACTTGTAGTCCCTGATGCTAGCGAGGCTGAGACTAGTGGATCTCTTGAGCTCCAAAGTTTTGGATAAATCCAACTGGATATCCATACCAAGTTCAGCACCAAAATGATGAGCCCCCCAGGGTAGGAAGGCCAACAGGATGCCTAAGGAGGGGGCAAACTAACCCAGCTCAGAAACTCAAAGCAAGTTAAAGCTTCCATGATGATCAATATTGGGACTAGATTCATACCATAACTGGCCTAGACCAGATAGAGACCTACTCTCCTCATCCCCTCCCCACTCAAAAAAATTCTACCTGACTTTCATATCCTTTCATGTTTTTGTTTATTTTTATTATTTATTTTATTTACTTTTTCAAGTAAGAAATATTTTAAATTTAATCTATGCCTCCCATTGCCCCCCACTAAGCAAACAAAATAATAAAAAATCAACAAAAAATGCCTCAATACTTATCTCCATAATCTAGCAAAACAAATCCCCACATTAACCATGTCTAAAAATGTCTCTGCATTTTAAATTAATCATTTCTGCACCAGGAGGTGAGTGGCATATTGTACCTTCATTCTTTTGGGCTTGTGGTTTATCATTGATCATTTAGATGAGAGTTCTAAAATCTTTCAAAGTTGTTTTTCTCTATAATGTTATTATCACTATATAAATCATTCTCCTACTTCTGTTCACTTCACTCTCCATCAATTCATAAAGCTCTTCCCAGTGTTCCTCTGAAATTGTCCATTTCATCATTTCTCATGGTAAAATATCACATCACATTCATATACAATAATTTGTTTAGTCATTCCCCAAAAGAACATCATTTTAGTTTCCAATGTTTGGCTCCCATGAAAAGAGCTGTTATAAATATTTTTGCATATAGACCTAGTAAAGGTATAACTGGGTCAAAGGATTTGAATCATTTGGTAACTTTCTGGGCATAGTGCTAAATTGCTTTCCAGAATGGCTAGATTAATTCATAGCTCCTCCAAGAGTGCTCTAGTGTACCTGTTTACCACAGCCCTGCCAACAAATGTCATTTTCCTGTTTTCTCACCTTTGCTAGTCAGCTAGGCATAAGGTGGAACCACAGGTTTTTTTCAAATTTTCATTTCTCGAAATATTAATGATTTATACCATTTTTATATGATTGTCAATAGCTTGGATTTCTTCCTTTGAAAACTGCCAGTTTATGTCTTCTAAACATTAATTCCAATGACGAATAGTTCTTCTGATTACTTAATTGTCATTGGCTACTGGCAATCAATCAACAAGCACTTATCAGAAGCCTCCTCTGTGCCAGTCACTGTGCTGAACTCTGTGGATACAAATCTTAATGCATGTAAAATGGTTTTTAACTTTAAATTTCTATAGAAATATAAGCCATTATCCTTTTTTTCTATTACAATGACCTTCACAGGTCCTAATCAGTTGTTACTTTTCATGATTCTCTATCTGCTTTGTTGCCTCATTTGTTACCCAACCAGAAGTCCCAGAGATAAAAAGCTTTCACTGGCCTGCATCCTCCTTTATCCACTTAGTCAATATTGATTCTCATGTTGTTTTCCCAATGAAGTGGAAATCAAGGTGGCTGTTTTGTTGATGACCCACAACCACTCAAGGTCCTCCATAAAAAAGAACCACTAGAGCTTTCAAATAGTAAAACCCAATTGAAGAGAAAATAACAAAACGTCATTAACATTCATTTATCATCACAATTTAAAATAAAGCTTCCCAGTGATAATGCGGAAAGTCACTCAGCATCCAGAAGTGAATTGTTCCCTATTTTAAACAGATAAGAATTCACCTCTAGAATAGGATGACATTAACCCTATCATACTCACTTACCTTCTCCTGGACATATGAATCTATAAATTTACATGTCTATAAATTTATGTGCCCCCAAATGAAAAGCCTATTCAAGGGTATTTATTCTTTGTCAATATTTAACCATACAGTCGGAGAGTTAGAAGGAAGTGTAAGGGTTTACTCACCCTGAACAACATGTGACCCCATCATAACACACTCAATTCCATATGTGTGTGTTCCTCGTATTCCATGTTTAGGCTTTTCCAACTTTATGTTTACTACTACGCTTTATGAAAAAGGCCTGCTGTGCATCTAACATAGTCCTGGGCACAAGGGACTCCCAAATATTTGATGACGATGATGATGATGATGATGATTTTTGGGTACTAACCATGTCAAGACTCAGGAAAGTCACTGAAGGTATCCCCCAGAGCTACAAAAGGATCTTTGCACTTCTGCCCTGGAATGATTTATCTTCTGCTGGACCGGGCAGGCTTTTAATTATTATGGATGATGAGGATGGCGATAATAATAACAGCTAATACTTACACAGTGCTTTAAGGTTTACAGAGTACATAATTATGGATCTTGATGATGACAACAATAATAATAGCAATTCCATATATATACATATATATTAAGATTTATAGATTACAAATATTATTTCATTTTATCCTTATAACAACCCTGGAAGGCAGATGCTGTTATTCTCCCCATTTTATACATGAGGAAACTGAGGCAGAGAGAAATTAAGTGACTCACCCTGGGTCACACAGCTAGTAAATGTCTGAAGCTCATTTTGAACTCAGCTCTTCCCAGCTCTAACCACTGTGCCACCTATCTCCCTTAACCACCTCAGTCCTTCCCATTAGATTTGGATAGACAGGAAGCATAGAATATAAGTGAATGCTTAGGTAAACTTTGGGGCTAGTAGGACATTCCCTGACTTTGATGCAAATGCTTCTATAATAGGATTTCTAAGTTTTAGATAAAAAATTTAGAGCTGTGGCAGCTAGGTGGCACAGTGAGTAGAGCGCCGGCCCTGGAGTGAGGAGGACCTAAGTTCAAATCTGCCCTCAGGCACTTGACACACTCACTAGCTGTGTGACCTTGGGCAAGTCACTTAACCCCAATTGCCTTGCCCTCCCCGCTCCGAAAAAAAATTTAGAGCTGGAAGAGACCTCAGAAGCCAACCTTTCTTTTTCTAGATAGGAAGCTGAGACTCAGGGAGGTTCAATAACTTGCCAAAAAGTCACACAGGTAGAAAGCATCAGAGGCAGGATTTGAACAGTAATTCCTTGCTACCAACCAGTATTTCGATATCCAAAGACAAATTTTGATTTTCAGATGTGAATTCTCTTGTCCTCCAAAAAAAACCCTATCCCAAATAAAATTCATTTGAATTCACTTAATTTTGTGTTTATTGATACTTTCCAATTACCTCCAACCAAATTTACTTCAATTTAAAAATACATTTCAGACAGGTGACCCAGAAAGGTTCAGAACCTCTGCTTCCTATTTAAAGTCTATGAGATTGTAAGCCCCTTGAGGGCAGGCATTTCCTCTTTTTTTCTTTGTATCCCTAACACTCAACACAGTGGTCTTTCCAGAGTAAATAATATTAATATTTGCTGTATGAATGGAGTTATGATCGCTATAGTCTACAACACAGTGTGGTAGTAAAGAAATTACTTTGTAAAACTTGAAAATTTGCCTAAATGCACTGATGTTATTTTTATTCCAACTCTCTAATTTAAATCTCCCCTTAAAGTACAAAAGTATTTTCTTTTATCTGGTTCTGATTAAAACACTCAAAGTTACTCACATTCCAAGTCCCCCGAGACTTAAGTCTCACTCTAATGCTATAATTCTGAGTAAGTATACTTATTTACAAAGTCTTCTGCTCAGGTCTCACAGTTCCTTCCATGACTCTGGGCTCTAGAAGTCTGCACACCTCCAGAAGGTTTTACCAAGCTGGAAAATCTTTCACTATAGTCATGACAATAGACTGAGTCTATTTTTGGGAGATCAGCCCAAGAAGAGAGACTCATTACCAATAGGCTGCCTACTTGAGGATGAATTATTTGGTAATGGAAAACCATGGAACAAAGAGAAATGCAAAATGGCCCTCATCCCTGTTCAGCTGCTTCCATTCCTTGGGGACAAAGGCAGAGTGATGGGGTAGAGGGTGTTCAGAATTACATTTAATTCAGATTTAAGATCCTTTATAAGCATTAACTCAGCTATTGGTATTCTAAAAGTGAGAGCCTTGTCCAAAGACCAATAAGTAGACATAATATTGAAGGAATTGAATTGTATCAATCTTGGCATTCTCGTTATAAATGAAAGCAAAACAAAGAAGGAAGCTGCAGCTAAATGGAGAAGCAAATGAAGTAAATGGCAGAGATGACTGCCTCCAAAAGCAATAAGGAATATCCTTTAATGGGACATTTCAGCATGTTCTATTGCAGTGTTTGCAAAGTACTTACAAAAAGACCACCATGAAAAGATCACAGCTTATGTACTGATCTGTTAAAAGAATGAAGTAGAAAAATTCTGCAAAGAATGCACTAGGACCCTCTAAATTAAATCAATGTATATACTTTGATACTTCAATGCAAAGGACATAAAAAGTACATTGAAAAAAGTGGATTAAGAAAAATGGATTAGAGGCCAGAGACTCGTAAAGGACAGAAAAATATCCTACTTTTTTGTCATAAATATTTTCTTCAAGAATCTGAAGGCACAGAGCATGGTCAACACCAAAGAAATACCACAGAAAATGAAACTCTGTTTTAAGGGGCAAGAAATGACTCACTAATAATGTGGAAGTCAGTGCATCAGCAGTGAACCAGCGGCTGTGTACAATGAGATTCAATTTGCCAGAGTCAAGATCAAAATTAGTACAAAGTTAAAAGAAGGACTAAAAATAAGGAAAAGATATGGCATGCAATTAAAACAATTCCATTCTGACCTCTTTAAACAAATTATTGATGATGAAAGGCAGGGTATGGAAGGAAAAAAGGACATAGACAAAGGCTATGATAATTTCATGCAGAAGTTTAACTGATTTAAATCAAAAACCATAGGCGAGGAATCCAAAAAAAGCCTAAAAAGCATTTTAGTTTGCCAAGGGCAACACTGGTTTAGAATGTTTGTCCCCCAAATATTACAGAGAAGGTTGGAAGATTATGATCAGTTTAGACAATACCAATAGCTAATATTACCTAATACTTTATATTATCTTATTTGACCCATGTAGCTACCCTGTTACTAGGGACAACTAGGTGGCACAGTGAATAGAGCCCTAGGCTTGGAATCAGACATGAGTCAGATGTGACTGAAAAACAGGTGACCAACAGCAACATCCCTGAGATAGGTGCTACTGTTATAAAGATAAAACTGAGTCTCCAGGATTAAGTGACTTGCCCAGGGTCACATAGCTAATGTGTCTGAGGTAGAATTTGAATGCAGGTCTTCCTGACTCGGGGAAGGTAGGTGGCCAGCACTAGGTCAGAAGTCAGAAAGACCTGAGTCGAAAACCAGTCTCAGATACTTACTAGTTGTGTGACCCTGGGCAAGTCATTTAACCCTGTTTGCCTCAGTTTCCTCATCTGTAAAATGAGCTGGAGAAGGAAATGGCAAACTCTTTAGTATCTTTGCCAAGAAAACCCCAAATGGGGTCATAAAAAGTCAGGCACAACTGAAGAACAGCAACTTCCTGACTCCAAGTCTAGTGCTCAATATACCAATCCAACTACTCCCCTATCTTTTTATGTCTCCCCTAGGAAAGAGGTATTAGATTTCTGTAATTCTACTTATTAACCTCTTGAAGCCTCAATTTTATTAGCTCCAAATTTTCATCTTCCCTTGGCCTATAACTGGGGAGCAAGGAATTGAAAAACAAATTAATTTACCTGACAATAAATTTCCCAATTAATTTTATCATCACTTCCCTACTCCTGTGTTTCTGTCTCCTATCCCTAGGCCCTGGGTTACATTGAATTATGTAGCAAAGACAACCTTTCCCAAACTACTGAGAAACCTACTTCTCAGGCAAATATAAGAAGTGACATCTATGTATATAACCCCTCAGAAGTTAACTAGTCTAACCCCTTCATTTTAGAAATAGGGGAACCGGGGGCAACTAGGTGGTTCAGTGGATACAGCACCAGCCCTGGAATCAGGAAGACCTGAGTTCAAATCCAGCCTCAAACACTTACTAGCTGTGTGACCCTGGGCAAGTCACTTAAGCCCAATTGCCTTCAAAAAAAAGAAATAGAGAAACTGAGACCCAGCTCAAGATTGCACAAGCAATGAGTTGCAGAACTAGGGTTAGTCATCAGGGTCACTAAGGAACTTAGGAAAGGAGGGGGTAATCACTCTCCAAAATTTCAGGAAAATGGTCTATTTCGATTATCTTTAGAATAATCATGCTTACATTTATCAGTGCTGCCTCCAACCCTCGCTCATAAGTCTCTCTTCTCATTAGACTCACAGAGCTCAGGTGCATCTCTGAGTTGTTGCCCCTTACAACCACCAACATTCAGCATCCTGCCTTCCTTGGGCTCTGGCACTGACTCCATGACAAGCCAGAACAGAGAAGAAACAAGGTAGGACAAACCACATAATGGTTTATTTTGAAAAGGCTCCCTGCCATGTATGACTCTCAGGGATGGATATAGATCAGTCCTTAGTACCACAGAGAAATAAAGAGCTCTGATATTGAGTATATACCCTAGGTTCAGAGACACATTGGGTAGGGTGTGTAAGGCTTTGCTCAAGGGTGCTGAATTTATAGGCATCGACATCACTTACAATTATTAAGTAGCAGTGGTAGAAAGAACAGCTTAGCACCAGGTTAGCAAGAATAATTAGTTAAAATAGGAAGCTACCAGATAGTGAGCTAGGGTGAGCTCCTCTCCTGGCATTCACAATGCAGAAAACAACCTCCTGTCTGTGTTCTAGACAGGGTCTTTGTCTCCACCCCAGCCTCCTCAACTGAAATAACCTTTTGTACCACTCCCTCTGGGTGCAGAAATTCCCAGTTGGTTCTAGGACCTGGAATCACAACCTTAGTTTAATTATGTTTGTTCTTGCACCTATAAAGGGAACCTCAGCACCAAATTGGAATGAGGTTAAAAGCCCTCCCCAGGAAGCCAACTAGAGTTTCCAGGGCCTCAGGCTGCCACCACCCTTGTCCCAAAAATGCTATGGAGGACAACCCGCCCTCTACTAAAACTATAGCTTGATGTGAGAAAGACTCTTTCCAGGCAGACCCAGCCTGACAAGTCTGATCTTATGCTCATAATCCAGACTGGATGTCCACATTCATCAGACTCTCTAGACAGCTCCTCAGCTCAACCTCATTTGATGCAAGTAACTGGAATTTGGACTTCTTACAATGCCTCCTGGCATCCCTTCTGAATGTTTGGAAAAATTGCAGTGATGGATTCTGGAATAGAACCCTAGAGAAGAGGTGTCAATCTCCTGGCCACCACATCTGAGTACAGTAAGAACCAAATTAAAATGTAATTGAGGAATGTTGAAAAAAATAAACAAAAATACAATAGAACATAGATAATGTTGATTTGTGGTTTTCTAGTCAAGATATGGGCCAAAGGGATCTGTTTCTATTTGAGTTTGACACCACTGCCCTAGAGTATGGATTTAGATTATGGTACTTGGATTTTTTTTTTGCCCACCTGGGACTTTCTCCTCTAGGCATCAAGTGAAGATAAAAGTCACTTGAAAGAAAACACCAACCTACTACACTGATTTGGGACTGAGGAAATTCTCCAAGTAAAATTAGTTTAAACTACGTCTCTTATACCTTTGGGCTCCCTCACTTCCAAGCACATCTTTTTGTTGTTGTTCAGTTGTGTCCAACTCTTCATGACCCCTTTTGGGGTCTTCTTGCAAAGATCCTGGAGTGGTTTACTGTTTCCTTTTCGAGCCCATTTGACAGATGAGGAGATGGAAGCAAACAGGGTTAAGTGATTTGCCCAGGGTCACACAGCTACTAAATCTTTGAGATTGGCTTTGAAATCACAAAGATGGGTCTTCCTGGCTCCAGCTCCAGCACTCTGTCCACTGTGCCATCTAGCTGCGCAAGCATACCTAATTCTACTAAAAAAAACCCCAAAAACAAACAAAAAAAAAGCCCCATAGTTCCCAGCCACTATGAGAGCTCTCTTGACTGCCTTTCCCTGCCTCCCCTTCCCTCCCCCTCCCCAATAAAGCCACTCTTAGGGTCTAATGTATAATTATGTCCTGAAGAGCTCATTTTCTTATCTAAACCTCTTAACAGTCTGGAAAGTTTTAGCCACAACCTGCTCCACCACAGGGTAGAGGACTAAATAACCTTTCAAGGTCTTACACAACCAAAGGCACAATTCATTCCATATTCAGTCAACAAATGTTTATTGTAAGTGTTGTCAAGGTAACCCTCCTCTAGGCTCTCACAATTCTATCCCCAGAATGCTTTTCAGGGTAAAAGAGGTCTGGGGTCTAATTGAGCTGGGTAGCTCTGTACCCCAGGAGGTCTGTTTGGTCAGCACTGCCATTTAATAAAGCAAACACCATTCTCAATTAAGCCAAGGCCCTGAGGTCCCTGGATCTGCTTAAACGCCCCAGGTTCATTACACCCTCAATGACACAGGCATGTAGGGACCTGGTGGGTAGGTGCCTGAAATGCCATTTCATGGAGTCTTCTAATGATTCATCCTGTTGCTTTATATTGGAGCTTCCCAGGACCCAACATGGCCAAGAACTGCAGCTAAATGTTAGATTGTAAACAGCCTCTCAGCCTCTAGCCAAGCTGTCTTCTTGCTATAGTTGAATTTACAGTTGGAAACAGACAGAGGAGGGATTCACAATCATCCTCTAGGACAAGCCCAAACACAGCATTCCCCTAGCCCATTTCCCTAATTTCTAGCCATTATGTGCTAACCACTGCACTTCTCCACCCCTCAGCTACCATGCAAAGTCCCTGCTATCCAGGACTAAGCTTTACACTCATTCAACAGTTGTTGGCTTTTTGTTTTAATTTGCAAGTTTCTGGACACATATGCCTGCACCAAGAAGCTTGGCGGCTCAGTGGATGGAGCACTGGGCCCTGAGTCAGGGAGACCTGAGTTCAAATCTGGCCTCAGATGTTTACTAGCTGTATGACCCTGGGCGAGTCACTTAACCTCTGTATGCCCCAATTTGTCAATCTATAAAATGCAGATAATAAGAGTGCCTACCTCCCAGGGCTGTCGTGAAGATCAAATGAGATAAGGATTATAAAGTGCTTAGAGACACACCTGGCGCATAGTAGGCTGTTAACTAATGTTTCTTTCTTTCTCTTCCTCCCTCCCTGCCTTCATTCCTTCCTTCCTTCACTGTCCTGTTCTGGACAGTCTATTCCCTGAGCACAAGCACTGAGTTTACACTGAAGCAACAGCGGCAGCAATCTGTCAATGCCTTGACTTGGGTGGAATTAGGTGAAATAACAAAGGGGGAACGATTAAGGTGGCTGACCAAGGGGGAATTTAGTTTTACTAATGGTAACTTTAGCCCAGCCTCAAAAACAAGTTTCTCCTTCCCATCACTCCATCTCAATCCATCCTGCAATACTAACTGATAGGGTTGTAGATTTTAGGGCTGGAAGGGATCTCAAAAGCCAGAGAGTCCAAACCTGGCATTTTTCAGATGAGGAAACTGAGGCACAGAGAGGTTAAGTGACTTGAGGATCACACAGCCAGTAAGCTAAGTGTCTGAGGCAGGATTTTAACACGGATCCTCCCAGCTCCATGTCCAGGTCTGCTACATCACCATTCTAGACTAGAAGGCTAGAAATCACCGTTCTCTTGGGAACAGAAAAAGCCAGACCTGAGCAACTTGACAGGAGGTAAAGGTCAAAATTAAAATAGCTAAACTTCTTTGGGCCACAGATAGGTTAGACTAGAGACAGACTGACGATGGTTGGTTGCCTCAGGTCACATGACAAACAGGAGAGTACGCAGTGGCAACCCTACATTTTTCAAGGGGTGCCCGAAATCCTTTGGTGGGCTGCAAGTGGCTTGAGGGCCACACGTTGTGCAGGCCTGGAATAAGCATTTCTCTAGCACCTACTATGTGACAGGCACTGGGCTAAGCGCTTTTTACAAATATTTCATCTGATCTTCAAAACAACTCTGGGAGGTAGGCACTATTATTAATAATAATAACTAACATTTATATACACTTACCATGTGCCAGGCACTGTGCTAAGCGTGTTACAATTATCGTCTCATTTGATCCTCACAAGAACCCAGGGAAGTAGGGGCCATTATTACCCCATTTTAGAGATGAAGAAACAGAGGCAGACAGAGGTCAAGTGACCTGCCCAGGGTAGCACAGCTAGTAGGCATCTCATATTGGATTTGAACACAGGTCTTCCTGACTCTAGACCCAGCACTCTATCCACAGAGCCACCTAGCTACCTCACAATTCTTGGGAATTGGGCCTGGGTAGGTGGAAATTCACTAGCAATGACATCTCCAATTCAGCCCCAACTTGAGCTGGCAACATCTATTCTACCCTAGATCTTGTCCACCCCTAAGGGAAGCTCATTAGCCTCTTGCCACACACTTGGGCCCCTTGTCCTTCACTCCACTTGCCTGGACCCAAAGCTAATGTTCTTGGCACTGCCATACCAACCAGGCCTCTTACTCAGGTCACCTGTGGCTTACTCCTAAACCATGGAAACAGGCCAGTTTCAGAATCAACACAATGGAAGGACTGGGTAATTTCCAGAGGACTCAAGAGTCAATACAAATCCACCTAAGCCTTGACTGAAGTCAGATTGGCCAGATTATGAACTTCTCCTTGGGAGACAGAGAAAGGAGGCACCAGGTTCTCCTGCAGTTTCTTTTAAGCAGCCCAGTGGCATTCCGATCCCCAGCATTGCCCTGGGGTGGGCATTCAGCTATAATTGTATCTGCTCCTGCTGTACTCCCAGATTGCCTGGTTATTCATAACAGAAGGAGTTTAATGAAAATTATAATTAGAGCCCTGTGGTGAGCCTGGAGATCAGCCCTGGCTGGGCTACTAATTTACATGACAAATCAGTCCCTGGTTGTTTTAGAACCTGAGGGACATAAAGAGAGACAGCAAGGAGAGGAGAGGGAGAGCCATCAATGACATCAACCCTGAGAGTTCCTCACCACTAAGCAAAAAAAAAAAAAAATGTCAATTGACCACTTTTTAATACTACCCCAAATGCCCTTCACTGGCAAAGCTCAATTGCTCATGTACCTTCCACAGTTTTTGGCGTGTATGTGTGACGTGGATACAAACAGTACCCTAAGAGTTAAAATTAATAGCTGACTTTGTGAAGCCCCTCATCTACTCTCTAGCCTGAAGGTGCCCTGGAGTCTCTTCCCCTTATCTTGAGTTACCATAAAACTTCTTATCCTGGACCATGGAATTCCTTGTCTCCCCACCCCCCACCCCCACCCTGGGTCATAAAATTTCCCCTTGTCTCCCTTATCCTGTCCTTATAAAAACAAGCCCCTGTCCCTCTGTAAATTGCTAGTCCTTGCTAGTCCTTCTTCCAGGGCTAGCCCTCTGCTTTTGCATCAATAAAGCTCCCAATGGCTACAGAGAAGGTCTAAGTGAAATCTGATGAATCAGCTCTCCCAACTCTGACCTCATTGCGTGTGTGTGTGTGTGTGTGTGTGTGTGTGTGTGTGTGTGTGTGCGCTAGAATTTTGTTGGGGTTATTTTTCCCCCAGCCATGGTGGGTCCCATCATACCTAGCTTGGACATTTTCCTTTGGAAAAACTAAGAGACAAAGCAGAACTCTGGGTTTTAAAACAACTCTCAATGGACCTTTAGTTTTCAGAAAATGAAAGGGGTAAGCATGTGGCCCCTAATGTAAAAAAAGCTGGCTTCTCTGAGCATCTCTTTCACTTTATGCCTACTCTTCTCATTTACTCCTGATTCATACCAACATTCCTGCCAGGAAGTTGCTGAATCTTGAACCAAAATCTGGAGTTTCTACAGCTGCTTTTCCCCTTCTTTCCAGGGTTCCAAGTCACACCTTGCTCTAAATCATTGCTTCTATAGTGTCTCTAGGAAGGTGCTACCATAATTAAGAAGGCAGGGCAGCTGGACTTGTGGGCCAGTAAAGCAGTATTTGAAGCCATTATAGCCGTAATGAGGGCATCACCCTATTTCCCCTGACTCTGGATCAGCCTATAAGCAGCAAATAAAAAAGAAAGCTGTGATGTTAAGAGGTAGTGTTAGGCCTGCCCATAATATTGGGATGGTAGAACACACCACCATATTTACAGGGAGGTGTGGGAGTGGGAGGAGATGCCTTTGTATCTCTAATGTTTAGCACAGTGTCTGGTACACAGTAGGTGCTTAATAAATGCCTATGGACCAACTGAGACCAAGGTCTTCCTGAGGCAGAGGCTTTTGGATGACTAGGATTCTGGAGCTGAGTTGTTGTTATTCATCCTTTCTTCTCAAAGAGGACCAATGACATCATGAAGGGGACGTCTTGGCTTGCTTGTGATTTGAAAAGTCATCAGCTTCACTCTTTCCTCCACAGTCACTGAAGTCCAGTGGCAAGACAAAAGTCAAGATGACTGGCAATGGCCCTGGATGTAGTGGGTGAACTTGATCTTTCTAAATTAGGATCTTCCCCAGGTTTCGTTTGGAGGCAATACCCATTTAATGACTAAGAGCTAGGTAAGAATTGAGACAAAAGATGGCCTGGTTTGCCATCACAAAAAATATCAATCCAGGAAGGGAAAGATCCTCTTTTCAGAATAGATCAGAAAACAATTGCTATTTACAGTCATTCTAAGCCATCAAAACCTAAACTATGAGCCAGAAGTTTGGGTAAGACGGCTATTATTAGCTATTCAATGAAAGCCAGAGTGATTTGGGCTAAAAGGCTAGTCAAGTAGCTCCATTTGAAATACAAAGGGCTTTTTTAAAAGCCTGTTTTTTCAGAGCTATATTTCAAGAAATCATAAATGAAAACTGTAGGGCAAAGCAAATTGTCCCAGAGCTGAGTACCAGACAAAGAGAAAAGAGGGAAAAAGATAGAGTCTGGTAAGAACTGTGTGGTAAACAAATGCAACTCTGGTTACATGGGCAGTTTTCCCTATGGACCTCTGCTTGTGCTCCTCTGTGTCACATTGTATACACTTCTTTGGGCATGAGGCACAGAATATACCCATGTCTTGGGCAGTAACCACACCTTTTGAGCCCCTCATTATTTTCCATGTGCCTGGGTAGAAGATCGCAGGATTCTAGAAGTTAAGAGGTTCTGTGACCCTACTGGAAGAATAAACATCACATTCATCATGTCTTTCTTAACTTCTGCCTATGAGGACTCAATTTACTGGTAGGACCGTCAGGTTCCTCATACTCATTTCAGAAACTGAAGATAACTGCCTCCTGAATCTTTGGGTCAGTGGATAGAATATTGGTAGGATGGGTTAGTCTGTGGGTGACAGTGTCAAAACAACAGAGTGGTAGATTAAGAAGTTGGCTGACCACACAAGCAAACCATGAAGATTGTAAACTTCTTGAGAGCAGTGACTATTTGTCAGGGTGGGAGTGGGTGGTGGGGAAGAGTCACCTTTGTATCTCCAGTGATTGTCTTACACACAGTAGGTGCTTAATAAATGTTCGTTGACTGACTGGAACCAAGTCTTCTGGTTGACTGAGAAACTGGAGCAGAGCTCCAGAAAAAGGAGAAAGTGCAGCAGTGTCAGTCAGTAGAACTATCCAATAGGACAGGGCAAGAAGTAAACCTGAGTCAGCTCAGCCCCCAATATGATCTTGCTTTATAGCCCCCTCTCCAAAGAAAAAGATAAACTGAGGCCTTGGGCCAGATTGTTACCAGAAAGAAAAACATTTAGACAAGCTGAAATGATTTGGAAGGAATTTAGTGCTGAAAGCCTGAGCGGAAGAAGCAACTTAAAAAGAAAGAAAAAAAACTGAAGGAAGGACACGATGCCAGGTGCAGAAGTGGGAGGCCTTTGCTGGCAGAGAAAAAGCAGTCTGGAAGTGGGGCAAGGAGCCAAGGTGGAGGGGGGAGGACAAAGGCAGACTCTACTTGTGCCAGCCTTCAGCATCATGTAATGCCATGGCGGGCAGGGAGGGAATGGTGCCACCACAGTAGCCAACTGGCAGGTTTCATGCTGCTGGTGTATCGATTTCTGAAGTACCACTCATGGGTGGTATTTATTTCTTGAAATCCCATGCATGGATGGCCCAGCAAGCAGAACAACCACTCAGCCCTCCCACTTAAAAGCATCTGAATGTGTCCAGGCTGTGTGAATCCCTGGGGAAGAATGGGTTCTTAGATGGCAGTCTAAGAAAGGAGCAGAGCCCTTGGCTCCGTTAGAGAGAACAGTGTGACCCGAAATCAAGGGATAAAATAAAACTTCAGAACTTGTCTCCTGAAATGGCTTTTGGTGGGAGAGGGAGGGAGGAGGGACACTGGCTTTTTTTTTTTTCAAAAACAGGCTTTTCCTTTAAAATGTTAAAGGGTTGTTTATTAAGTTCCTGTGCTCCCCTCTTTCAGCAGTTCTCCAATCTTATGAACTACAATTTGGCTGCCAAGTCAATTTCTAGGCAACAGAATATAGGTTCCCAAGAAGCTGTAGACATCCCAGCAGGAAAAAAAGGAGCAGGGAACAGTGATGAAGAAGAGAGTCTGTTGGAAGGTCACTGTGTTACAGTACCAGTGGGTGCTACTGCACTTAGGGACAGCTAGATAGCTCAGCAGATAGAGTGCTGGGCCCAGAGTAAGGAAGACCTGAGTTCAAATCCAGCCTCAGATACTTACTAGCTGTGTGACTCTGGGCAAGTCACTTAACCTCTGTTTGTGTTAATCCACTGGAAAAAGAAATGGCAAACCACTCCTGTTTCTTTGCCAAGAAAACCCCCATGTACAATATGGCCCAAGGAGTCACAAAGAGTCGGACACAAATGAACAACAAGCTACCGCATTTGGAACTAGAAGACCTGGATTTGAATGCTTCCACTTACAACCTGTGTGATCTTGCATAAATTGCTTAACTTCTCTGGGCCTCAGTTCCTTATCTAGAAAATAAGCATATTAGACTAGATGACAGATGTTCTCTAAATTCTCCCCCAGTTCTAGATATGTGATCCTAGGATAATATAATGGCCTGGCCCTCCGCTCCTTGCACTAAGTAAGCAATTATTTTTAAAATATGTTTATTGATGCCTTTTGTTTTAACATTACAGTCATTTCTGGATACACACACACACACAGACTTCATCCCTATGTCATTCATGTTCTTTACCTCGTAACAAAGAAAAAAAAATAAAGTTAAATCCAATGACACATTTATCATATCTGATAACTCATGCAACAACAGTTAATACCCATCGTCTCCTACCTCTCCAGACAAAGGAGAGAGATGCTTTTGTTCATCTTTTCTCCAAGACCAAAACTGTCCACTCTATCAAACATTTGGTTTTCTTTTACTGTCCTCTCCTCTTCAGTGTCTAGACATCGTGTGGATCATTTTACTGGTGCTGCTGAATCAAATGAGAACCAGGAACTTTTTACCTTCCCCAGGGTTGGAGGTTGTCATGTCTTCAAGCCAGGGATTTCACAGAAAAAGGAGAAATGTCAGAACCTGCCCAGATTGTACATTTTGTGCCTAATAGTCATAAACAAACAGGTGCATTTAAGGCAGGCAGGTTGCTATGGCGATTACAGAGATGGACTTGGTGTCAGGAAGACTAGGGCTAAAATCTGGCCTCAGACTCTTACTAGCTGTGTGACCCTGGCCAAGTCACTTAATCTCTGCGTGCCTCAGTTAACTCCTCTGTAAAATGGGGATGATAATAACAGCACCTACCTCCTAGGGTTGTTGTGAGAGTAAAATGAGAGATAATATTTGTAAAGTGCTCTGGAAACCTTAAAGTGCTAAATGCATTAGTTATTGTTTATTACCATAACTATTATTAGTGAAACTGGGGCAAGTAGAACTTGAGAGTTCTCGGTCTCTGTGGAGAAGTAAAGGTCCAATCTCCCCCTCCCAATTTCTAGATTGCAAATGGAGATCCTGACAAGGTAATTCTTGAAAAAGTCATGTGGCTTTTAAGGGGGATGGAGAAGGTTGGCTTAGATCTGGAGGACATGTCAGAGGATGGTCCTTGTCCTCCCTGACTAGTGCCAACAGGGCAGATAACCAGTTCGGTGAGGGGAGAGGCCCTTAATGACCAAGGGGCTGAGCAAGAACCAGAGGGAAACCAACAATCTCCTAATGTCTCAGCTTTCTCTAAACCACCTGGTTCCTCGAGGACTTACAATTTATCATTTCCTCTAAATCTATTCTTCTGCCTCACTTCACTATTTATATTGATGTCATTCACCCCATCTTCCAAGTTCAAAACTGCGGCATTATCTCCGACTCTTCCCTCTCCCTCATTTCTCATAGGAAATCAGGCACCGAGACTTGTCAATCCTTTCTCTGTAACATCTTTCCTGTCTCTCAACATTTGTGCCTTCCCCCCCTCTGTGCTGCCACCCTGGTACAGGTTCTTGTTACCAATGGCATAAACCATTGCAGCAGCCTCCTTATAAATCACAGGATCACAGCCTTAGAGCTGGAAGGCTCCATAGAAACCCTTTCATTTTAAAGATGAGGAAACTGAGGCACAGAGAAATTAAAAGTGATTCCCTGGGGCCACTGAGGCAGGCTTCGAACCCTGGCTCCAAGTCCAGTCACGAAGCAAGTCTACTCTCTACTCTCTTACTCCTCTATTCTATTCTTCATCCTGCTGCTAAATTAATTTTTCTTACACATAGATCTAGTAACTCCTCTCTTCTTCTCAGAAATCTTAAGTGCCAACAGAGTAAAGTTCAAACTCTTCTAAGAGGCGTTTGAGGCCATCTGTAATCTGGTGCCACCCTATCTTTCTAGCCTCCATGATCCCTCTCCCTATCCCCCTACATATTATATGCTGCAGACAATGTGGACTACTCCCTGCCTACTCACCCCTCCAAACACATTATGCTTTCCCACTTCTTCTCAGTTCTTCATAGTGTTCCATATGCCTGTGACAGCCTCCCCCAAATCCATGAAGGTTTTCCTGATCTCCTGAAAGGACCATTTATTCCTCGGACCCCACTAGCGCTTTGTTCTACACTTCTCCAATGCAATTAACTATCACCCACAAGATCAAGTAATCTCCGTGCACATGTCTTTTCCCCCTAACTTGACTGTAAGTTCCATGAGGGCAGGGGCTATGCCATAAACCCTGTCCCATGGTGTTATACAAACAGGAGATACTTAATATACGTCTCATGAACTGAATTTGTTTGACTTTAGGAAAGTTCATAGTTGCTCAGTACCAGTTCAGAGAAGGCATATCTCCTGGAAGATCACTTAAGTTAAAACATTGACCTATACTGTCCCACCAAAATGGGGGGTGGGGGCTGCAAAGAACACTGGGCTGAGTGAGAGTCAAGAGATCTGGGTTCCAGTTCTAATATTTCTGCTAAAGCTCTGAGACCATAGGTAGGTAATGAACCTCTCTGCATCTTTTTTTCTCTTATTAATAAAGTAGAAAAAATAATCTCTACCTTCTAGGGTTGTTGCAAGGGTCAAACAAAATAACCTATAGGTGTATCTCATGAAACACTGATTTGATCCACATAACTCAGTAGAGCCACATCATAAAGTTACAAACCCATCCTCAAAAGAATGGGTATCCTTCAACTCATCACGCATTGTTCATATGGAAATAGTCGATCCCCACAATGTTATTTTACCTGTCATTATATTTTTGTATAGCCAATTAATGATGTTAGGTGGATATATTCATAGGTGTTGACAGTATTATTATCATTCCTACTTTTGTACCTCACCTCTACCACCAGGTCACTGTGACCATATTTTCATTGCTGCTCATGGTTGTCTGCCAGGATCAAGGTAGCTCCCTCTTCATCTCATATCACTCAGATGCCTTCCACCACTACCTCCTCCTTTACCCCAACATCACATGAAGAGGTGACCCTTCTTGCCAAGGCAAAGTCCTGTACATGCACAAGTGATTCCATTCCATCCCTTCTTCTCCAGATTTCCTCTTTCATCATTCCTACTCTCGCTAATTTTAAATTTTTCCCTGCCTATCTATTGCCTATTTCCCTGATGCCAATAAACATGCCCATGTCTCCCCCATCTTCAAAAAAGCCTCTCTTGATCCATCCATCACAGGTAAACTCCTTGAGAAGGTCATCTATAAGCGTCTCTACTTCTTTTCCTCTCACTCTCTTCTTAACGGAAGTCTGGCTTCTGACATGGTGATTCAACTAAAACAGCTCTATCTTCAGATACTAAGGATCTCTTAATTCCCAAATTTTATGGCCTTTTTTCAGTTCTCATCCTTCTTGACCTTTCTGTAGTTTTTGACATTGTCAATCACCCCCTTCTCCAATGGATTCAATTATCCCTATTCAGATGAATCTTGGATATACCTATTCAGCCCTAACTTCTCTCCTCGACTCTAGTCTTGCCTCACCAACTGCCTTTTGGACATCTTAAATTGGCTACCCTAAAACATCTTAAACTCAACGTGTCCAAAATTGAACTCATTATCTTTTCCCCCAAACCCTTACCTCTTCTTAATTTTCCTATTACTGTTGAGTGCATCGCCATCCCCTCAGTGACCCACACTCAAAACCTAGGTGTCACCTTCAACTCTTCATCTCCCATACTCAATTTGTTGCCAAGTCCTGTCAATTCTACCTCCACAACATCCCCTGTATGTGCCCCCTTCTCTTGTTATTCTGTCACCACCATGTCATAGGCCTTTATCACCTTACACCTAGACTATTACAAGCTTTCTGGTCAGTCTCCCTGCCTCAAATCTCTTCCCACTCCAGTCCATCCTCCACTCAACTGTCAAATTGATCTTTGTAAAGCATAGATCTATGTCATATCCCTTTATTCAATAAACCCTAGTGGCTTCCATCACTTCCAGAAGCAAGTGTAAAATTCCCTGGTTTTTAAAGACCTTCATGACCTGGTCTTCCCCTTACATTTCCCATCTTCTTACCTCATAAAAACCTTACCCCCACAACGTACTCTGTGATCCAGTGACACTGGCCTCCTTGCTGATTGTCACCCAAGATACTCCCAACTCTGGATATTTTCACTGACTGTTCTCCATTCCTGGAATTCTCTCGCTCCTTGTCTCCATTGTCTGGCTTCTGGGACTTTCTTCAGGTGTCAGCTAAAATCTCACCCTCTAAAAGAAACCTTGCCTGATCCCTCTAAATACTTGTGCCTTCCCTCTGTTCATAATCTCCAATGGATCCAATGTTTATCTTGTCTGTACATAATTTGCCATGTTGTCTCCTCCAACAGACTGTGAGGTCCTTAAGAATAAGAACTGTTCTTTTGCCCTTTTTTGTATCCCCAGTTTTTAGCACAGTGCCTGGCAAGCATTCATGAAAAATTTGATGACTTGACCTAACACCTGTGAGGAAACTAGAATGACAATTCATCTGCTCCCTTCCCTACAGCTCTGTTCCTTTATTTTTTCTTTCATACTAAGGATGTTTCACCTGGCAGCTCAAAAACAACTGGAGACTCAAAGGCGCATGCAGGATCAGTTGAATTTATGCATCAACATGTACTCCCAAAGGATTCCTGACTCCATGCTTCCTTACTACAGCAAAAAGCAGCGCACTTAAAGTCTTGCAGCTAACAGCTTGCTTTTTGGGTCACAGCTCCATACACACAGGTAAATGCAACCCCAAAGACTTACACACTCAAGCAGTTCTAATGTTCTTGCTCAACAGTTGAGCAGGGGGACAAGGGACTGGCTACCCCCAGACCCCCAGGTTATGAAGGCTTAGGTCTTTCTAGTTCTAAAATTCTTTGAGACTGAATTTGAAAATAAGAAGTGACCATAAAACGTTAATATAGTACTTGTGTGACCTTGACCTCTCTGGGCCTCATTTCCCTCATCTGTAAACTGGAAGGGTTGGAGCAGGCGATCTCTGAGGTCTTTCCACATTTTGAGCTCTAAATCTATGGTCCTACGAATCCTCTCATTAAAAAAGACTATATTAAAGATTAAATGCTGCCCAATTTATGTGATGTCTATAGCATCAATGGAACATGAGCTCAAAATTGTTGATCCACCAAAGGTAAAGCAATCTGTGGCAACAGAGTACCAAGACCATGAGGCTTAGAGCTAAGGGTCCCTGGATTTAAGTCCCACTTTCTGCCACTAAACTGGTTGTATGGCCTTAAGGAAGTCACTTATACTCCCTGAGCCTCAGTTTTCTCCTCTGTAAAATGAAGGGGTTGACCCAACAATCTAAGATGTCTTCCAATTCTATTGTTTTTTGATTCTAACCATCTAAGGCAAACTTTGGTCAGGTGACTGGCCTGGTTAGGGCTAAAGGTTATGGCTCTTTGAGACTGTGAAGCTGAACAGCCTCCCTAGAGATTAAACCTATGACCCTGCTTTCAATGTCAGCATGTTGTCTTGGATAAGTTGGTATCAGCCTATCCCTGAGTTGGTTGCCTCAGTCTGACCTGAAAAAGCCAAGAAGACACCTCAGTAAAAGCTATTTCAAAAGCCTATTCTTTCTAGGGTGGTCCCATTTCTCCCAGTATGTATGTGAAAACAGGGCTCCTTGTACACTGAAAATGAAAACTGAGCTTGAAATTCTATTAAACACAGGGCTAGGCTATTGATACAAGGACCTATTTTCAGTCCAGGGTTCTCATCTCCTGCCCAATGAGCACATCTCTACTCATTCCTTAATACAAACTCTCTCAACTACTATTCAAAACTCTCCACAATCAGGCCCTACTCTAGATATCCCGCCTACTTCATACTATTTTTTCCCAAGTAGTCCAATTTAGCTAAACCACGACATATCTGCCATCCTCCACATATACTCCACCTTTTCCTATCTCTGTGACTTTCTTCATGCTGTTTCCTATACTTCAAAATGTCTTCCTCCACTTCCACCTTACCTGTGAAATTCTTATCTAACCTTTAAAGCCTAAATCAAATTAATTAACAAGTATTTATTAAGTGCCTACCAAGTATATGACCTAGAGTCAGGAGGACCTGAGTTCAAATCCCACCTTAGACACTTACCAGCACTGTGTGATCCTGAGTAAGACACTTAACTTCTGTTTACCTCAATTTCCTTAGCTGTAAAATGGGGATAATATTAGCATCTGCCTCTCAGGTTTGTTATGAGGATTAACTAAGATAATATTTGTAAAACACTTAGCACAGTGCCTGGCACATAGTAGCTGTTACATAAATGCTAACTATTATATTAAAAGTAGTGCCAGGCGCTCTGCCAATGCTGTCCTTTATCTCTCCAGGTCACAGTAACTTCTTAGACTCCATATAGCAGTTTGTTTAACCTTCTCTTATATTCCTGTTTTATTCTGTATCAGTTACCTAACACTCCTGAGGGAAAGGGATTATCTGACCCAATGCCTCTCAAGCGTTGTACACACAGTGTTGTTGCGCCTTCATTATTGAAGAGGACTAATGACATCCCAGGTGATGTCTTGACTTGAGTGTAAATAGAATTTCAGTGAGGCAGAGTTACACAAAGTCATCAGCCTCTCTCTCTCAGAGCTGTCCAAGTCCAGCGGCAGGACAAAAGTCAGGATGACGGGAGATGGCCTGGGATTCAGAGGATGGCCTTGGCGTCTTCCATGTCTGACCAAGCGCTAAGCACTCCACAGCACCTGCTTTAGCTGCCTTAGTGGCGCTTGGAACAAATTGTTATCATCTGCCCATTCCGCCAGAGGACATCTTCACATGCTTGGGGTAGACATACCCCTAACTCACCAGAGGATTTGAGGCCCATCAACCTGGTTTCCCTCTGCCAAGACAGTTTTACCAGAGTGTGGCTGCTGCACATGCTACAGCTTCTTGGAGCCATAGGAGAGAGTTGGGTGACAGCTGACACCAAAGGTGGATGAGCAGTCCTAAAAAGGGCTCAGCAAACCATCATACCAGAGGGGCTAGTACTCCCCACGTAGCCTTCTACATACAGTAGGTGCTTAATAAATACATGTTGAACTGAATGAAATTTATAAGACTCAACTCTACAGGGTTCCTTGAAGCATTCATTCTCAGGGAGATTGTTATGAACTGAGGCCAATTCTGATTCTGTTACTTACTAATCCAATTCATTAAAACAAGGATTTATTACCTTCTTACCTTATATATTGGGCTATATACTAGGGATTCAAGGACAAAAAGCAAAATATCCTTACTCTTAAGGAGCTTACATTCTACTGAGAAGAAATAACACATATATAGATAAGTATAATATGCATGGATGTGTATATATATACATATATGTATATGCATATATATAACACATATTTATACACACACATACATATGAAAATTCAAAGCAATTTGGGGAACGAGGATGGGAGAAAGCACTAAAACTCTGCCAGGATGGAGAGGTAATCAAACAAGTCTGAGGAAGAAGTGTTCCTTGAGCTAAAGGCCTTGAAGGGATTCAGGGAGTCACTGAGGCAGAGACAAGGAGGCACAATTTTCTAGGCATGTATGATCTTGGGGAGATTATTGAACTTTGGAGGGCCTCACTTTCCCAATATGTAAAATAAGGGGTTTTGGAGCAGATGATCACCGTAAGGTTTCTTCCATCTCTAATCAATAAACATCCTGCAGTGAGTGTCCCTCATTCATTTCACAAGCCAGTGGGCATTACCAAGGAAAGAGGGGCTAGTCTACTCAGATATTTGTGGGGAGGGTGTTTTAGGATGTCCTTAACTATGTATGCTCCTCACATAAGCCAAAGGGTCATGATATGGTGAAATGGTAATTCCAACAACACACATTCTAGGAAATGGCCTAAAATAAAAGAATGTCTCCACAAAGGGCATTATTCGAAGGACTTTCTCCCAAAAAACCACAAGGCTCTCCTCCCTCCCTTCTCAAAACAACCTTCCCTCTTAAACAGAAGCTCAGAGATTTAATCAATCAACATTGATTTTCAGTTCCTGATTGCTCTAAGAGAAGAAAATCAATACTAGTTGAATAATTGATTAATCACCTTGGTAATTACAGGTAACAAATCTAACCTTCCCTCGCTTCCCTTGGGACTTGTATTTTATGAGCCAATCATTATAAAGCTGAGAGTTTTTTAGGATTGCTATTGATTTGGGGAGCTAAGCCAGATTATATGTTATAGGAACTGGAGAGCCAGTGCTAGGCTTGTAAAGCTATAAACCTGAATTCCAAGTTATGACTCTGTAAACCTTTAGACATCACTTAAGAGTCTGGGCTTCAAACACCATCTGAATTTAGTTCAATTCAACAAAAAATTGTTAACTACCTTTGCACAGAGGCAGTTAGGTAGCACAGTGGATGGAACACTGGACCTGGAGTCAGAAAGACCTGAGTTAGAATTTCACTTCAGATACACACTAGCAGTGTGACCTCTCTGCTTTTGTTTCCTCATCTGTAAAATGGAGACAGCATTGCACCTGCCTTTAGGGTTGTTATGAGGATAAAATAAGATATTTGTAAAATGTTTAGCAAACCAGAAAGTGATATATACATGCTACCTATTATTAGAATGCACTATGCCAGGGGCTGAGAGTCTCCAGGTGTAGCCTTTGGGTTTTCCCTAGTCCTGGCTGGGTACTACAGATTTAAGACCATGGTCCACAGCCAAATATAAAAGAGCAGGAACCAGAATTGGAGTCAACTCACCTTAGGTCCTCATTTACAAAGCTGCATGTGGAGACACTTCTCTGATAGACTTGAAGCTTTCTGAATTCAAACTCCCATCCATGTTGTAAGAAAGCCTCACAGAGATGCCCTAAGGTTGCTGACTGGGGAAAAGTTAGGGAATGGTGGCGCTTGAAAGGCCAATTTTTTTCAATAGCCAACCAAACAATGGCCTGATTAGGAGTGTGAACCTGAAACAATCTTTGTAGGTGACCAATTACACAAGCTCCTCCTGTTGCCTTTACTACGAATGGCTGAGTTTCCAATTTAATCTTAGCAAGTCATTGCAAAATCTCTACAGGAGACCTGTGCTTGTCATGCTTCTCATTCAGATATATAATTCACACCATGATACATGCAATGGGGATTGTCTAAGTGAGCCCCAGAGCTCAAGATCTTTGGGGAGAAAGAGCTAATTCTAAGTCTTAGAGGATTACGGAAGGAAGGATAATAACAGTTCATATTTACATGATGCCTTAAGGTTTGCAAAGCACTTTCCCTATCAAAATTCTATGAAGTAGATCGTGCAAGGATGGTTAATGCCACTTTACAGATGAAGACACCGATTGCTGAAAAAGCTGATTTGTCCAGGATCCTACAACTAGAAAGTATCAAAGTCAAGATACAAACACCACTCTTTTGACTCCAAGTCTAGAGAGCGCTACATTGAATGAGAGCAAAGTCAGCCACAAATCAAGAGAACTTAGAAGACTTGAACTATTTTTCTGCTGGTTATTACTACCTGTGAGCTAATCAAAGATGATAGATACAATGTCCTAGTTCTGAATCCTGGAGAGGTAGCATGGTTGATCCTGGCTTCAAATGCAAATGTCAACACCATGTGACCATCAGCAAGTCATTTAACCTTTCTGAGATTCAATTTTATCATCTATGCAATGAGGATAACAATAAAAAAAAACAAGTGAATACTTAAGTGCTCTGATGAGAAGAGCAGTAAGTAGTGATACTGTTCCCCTATCTCTTTCCCATTCTCCTCTAACACTGGGCTACCCAGACCCTATGGAGTAGCCAAGCAGGAAAAGCAACATGGATCCCACTTGGATAAGCTGAGAGTCACCAGCTACCACCAGACCTTACCATCTCTGCCCTGTCACTAGGTCCTAAGATCCTCCAGGTCTTACCATCTGTGCTGCCTGCCTCTCTGCCTTCTAGGCTTCCAGGCATTACTATCTGATCTGCCACTGAATCCTCCAGATTTCTAGGACTTTACCTCTGCCCTGCAGGTGGAGCATCTTCCGATTAGAGTGTGAGCATCTTGAGAGTACAGACTCTTTTTTGTTTTCCTATTTGCATCACTCTTATTTAGAAGAGTGTGTGATACTTAGTCAGTGCTTAGTGAATGCTTTTTCATTCATTCATTCATGTGTTGTTTCACAGGTCATAGTGAAGATGGAACGAGGTAGCAGGTATAACACTTTGCAAACTTTAGAGTACATATAATTTAAAGACACATAAATGTCAACTATCATTAATTTGTCAAGAGTCTCCACCTCCCCAACACTGCCCCTCTGTCTTGCCACAAAACACAATTCTTCCTGATTGCCTGTCTTGATTACTGGCCACCTCTTGGCAGCTCTTTCCTTGTGTTTTCATTATGCATGTTCCTGGCTTCCAACCAACTCGTCCTCTGATTTACCGTTCCATGAGTGTTGTACTGCCCTGCTCTTTTTACCCAATTCTTTCATTCTCTTTCCTATTTTTCAGGGGGCAACTAGGTGACACAGTGGACTCACATTCCTGAGTTCAAGCCTGGCCTCAGACACTTACTAGCTGCAAGACCCTGGCAAATCACTCAACCCTATTTGCCTCAGTTTCCTTATCTATAAAATTAGCTGGAGAAGGAAATGGCAAACCACCCCAGTATCTCCTATTTGTACACATCGCCTCAAATCTTCCTTCAGCCCAAGAACCAGGAAAGGAGCTGACTTTTGAGAAAGAAAGAAAAAGTCAGATAAATTTAAAGATCCATGCATGGAGAACACTATAAAGGCTTCTTCCTTCCTCTGTCTTTCCAACAAATTCATATCTGTGACAGGGAGCAGAAGCCACTTGTGCTGATTTGAGTGAGAACTTTTGGAATCTAAGCCTCTTCCTTCGTGGCTTTTCCAGATGCTGATTAGACAGGAGTTTAAGCTGATCCTGTAGGTTGGGGAAGTTGAGTGCATATGAACAGGTTTAAACACAAATGGCTCCCTGGCACTACTACTGGTAAAGAATCAGTCACTTGTTGACTGAGGGAGTAAGTAGGCAGAGAAGGATGAATCACCAATACCAAGGGTCAATATGATAGATGAAGATGGATGGAGAAAGGTATAGGAAAGGACACCCTGGACAATGGTGAGCAGACACCATGAAAGGCCCAGGAGCGGAAATAAATCATAGTAAATACCAGCCTGTCATGCTCTGGACCCTCTGTATCTTTAAAAGCCCAAATGAGAACATCTGTCCCAGATAAATAAGCGACAAAAAGGAAAGGAAGAGGAAAATAAAGAAGAATGATTTACCCACAGAAGGATCTTAAATACATATTGAATTTGGGAGAAACTAGCAATTTGCTACCTCAGAATCCCTGCATCAGCTTTAACTCAGCCAAGGACCTAACATAATACCAGGATGTTCCACTGTTTGGAGATTCCCAATCTCAACAGGTAGGTAAAAAAGCATCTTCATCAGTATCCACAGTACCTCTTACTTGGGATATACTCTCCATTTCCAGTATAAGCCAAGTTTGGGGACTTATTACCCATTCACCAATCATTCCTATAACATTCACTCTCTTACTTCATTGGGCACTGAATCATCGGCTGCTATGTACTATCCTTTAAATTTTTTATCTCATATGTCCTTTCCACTACCCCTTCCCCAATTCACCTGCAAGCTCCCCAAGGGCAAGAATTCAGTATTCTCTTTTGATATTCCTCAGAAAACCAGGGGATAGTGATACAAATGAAAAATCCTAGACTTGAGGTCAGGGGACTTTGATTCTCCAGCCAATTGTTCCTGCTATCATTTATTTTCCTCCTCTTCCCCTTTCTCTCTCTTTCCTCTCTGGACCCCCCTTCCCTTCCCTCTATGTCCCTCTCTTTCATAATTTCAGATTTTTATCACCTCTAATCTGCAAGTCTACCTGCCTCAAGTCTCTCCCAACTCCAATCCATCTTACACTCAGCTGAAAAGGTAATTTTCCTAACACTGGCCATGGAATCCCCACCCAGTCAATAGACTCTAATAGCTTCCTATCACTTCCAGGATCAAATAGAAAGTTCTCTGGAATTTATAACTCTTCCCAACCTGGCCTCTTCTTACTCTTCTAGTCTTTTATACTTGACTCTCTTCCATGTATTCAATAACCCCGCCACTGACCTACTTGTGGTTCCTTGCATGCAATACCACATCTCCTGTCTCTGACTTTCCCCCAGCTGTCTCTCACACCTGGAGAATGGTCTCCCCATTCACTGCTACATCTTAAGTTTTCCTTTCTTCCTTTAATCTGTAGCTCAAATCCGACCTTCTGTAGGAAGTCTTTCCAAGTTGCCCCAGTTGCTTCTCCTCTGACGTTACCTTCCATCTATGCCATATGTCTTGTGTGTACCCAGTTATAAACGTGTTGTCTCCCCCATTGGAATTAAGGTTCTGGAAGGCAGGGACTGTTTTTACCTTTCTTTGTATCTACCACTTTACACAGTGTTTGGTACGTAGCAAGAGCTTAATAAATGCTTGTTGACTAACTAATCCCCAACACTGCCAAGTCATTTAGCTTTTCTGAGCTTTAATTTCCTTATCTGCATATACCTAACCCTAATCTTAATTGCTTTATTGTTTATTTAGCTTAATAAGGAGGATGACATGATGCTATCAAAATGCAGGATTTTTTGAAAATGTGTTTGTTCAGGTGTTCTTAGTTTATTGCAGAAATTTAAAATTTTTCCCCTCCTTACTCAAGAATCCTAGTGCCATTTTAAGTTTTTATAGCAGGATGGATTATGCCTCAAATGTTTAAAATTGACAGTATATATGTCTAATTTTTTTCTCTTGGATGAGTAAAAGAAAAACTTTCAAAAACTCCCAAAACAAAGGAGGGGAGGGGTGATAATAGACTAAAATATTTCTAAGGTCTCTTTCAGCTCAAAATGTATACCAGCAGCTATAACTTTGAAAGTAATGAGAGAAATTATATGAACAACCAATGATTTGGGGAGATTCAGATTCCCCCCTTTTCTTTTATCCTCATTTCAAGAATTCAGTCTCTGAAGGTTGAGCTAACCTTCTCTTCCATCCAGATTCCACCCAGGTGGGGCAGCCACTGTGTTCTGCTCAGGTTTGTGTGGGGATAAATTCTTTTAATAGATTGCACAAAGTTGATGATAACTTAAAAGTAAACGACATAATCATAATTCATTTGAATAGGTTCAGCCCCTCATTGCAATACTCATTCTCTCATTAACTGTTAACCAAGGAGAGTTGATTGCCACCCCTAGGAACACCTCTTTTTCTAATGGCCATATAATCCATAAGCCCACTCAGCCATGATTGTCTTTGGTCTAAGAGAGAGAAAGCCAAATGATTTTCCTTTTATTAAAATGCTGGCATTATTAACAAAATTATTAAATTACTCAGAAATTATGTCTCTCAAACCTTTATATATATAAATATATATAAGACTTACATATGTGTCTTTTGACTTTTGGACTCTCATAACAACCATGTAATGCAGGTCCTATGGATATTATCATCTCTGTTTTACAGATGAAGAAACCGAGCTTCAGAGGGGTTAAGCAACTTGCCTGTAGTCACATAGCCGGTCAGAAGTTAGATGTTAATTCAGGTCTTGCCAACTCCAGGACCAGCATTCTGTCCCCTACAGCAAACTACCTCTCTGATCCTAGCCCAGGGCTGACAGTAGACATCAGTACACACTTAAATATTGGACTCGGAGTCAGGATATCTATGTTCAAACTCACCTCTGCTATTGAGCTGATGTGTAACCTTGAACAAGTCACTTTTTTTCATGGAAGCTGTTTTCCTCATCTATTTAGTAAAAAAAAGATAGGGTTTAGATTTGTGAATTCATTTATAGGGATTTCCCAGATGAGGAAACTCTCTCTAGATTTGTACCTGGTCTGCAACTTATAGCCTCAGATGACTACCTAGAACACTGAGAGGTTAAGTCATTTGACTAGGGTCACACGGCCCGGATGTACCAGAGATGGGATCTGAACCCAGGTTTTTAGAATATCAAGGCAACTCTCATACTGCCTCATACAGTGAATGGACTGGGGGGGGGGGGGCGGGGAGAATTACCAAGCTCCCTTATGACTCTAAAATTCTGCGAACTTATTCAATTGAATGTACCCCGGTAAAGTCTTGTTCCTTCATGGAAAGGCTTCAGCATGGTATGGATAGGACAGTACAGCTTAAACAAAAGGGCACTGGATTTAAAAACCTGCTCTGCTGATGGGATTAACCCGGATATATTACTTACTATAACCTTATTGACCCTCCATTTCCACCACTACAAAATAAGTGTATTGAACTAGATGACCTCAGAGGTCACTTTCAGGTTTAACTCATATTACATTAAATATCAAATGGAATTCTACAGATGAGTGGCTTCAAGTAAGAAGAGAAGAGAAGAGAAGTTATTGAGTGAAGGGACCACCAGTTAGTCTATGGGTGGGAATAAGTGAAAAGAAAGACCCTGCTGCCAAGAACCTGAATCTCAGGCCAGGTCATTGTTCTTCTACCGGGGAAGAAGAGCCCGCAAAGGGATGGCAGGTTGGAACAAGGGGAAGGGAGGTGGGTGTCAGCCCAATTAAGCAAATTGCATTATTTATCAAAATGTCAGCTTAATGCAATTGGACAGGATGGCAGATGATGGCACAACGGGAGTCTGGCTCCAGCTTGCTGTGCTGGTAACAGAACAAGAAAGTTATTTTCTTCTTTCTCTATCTCTCTCTGTCTCTCTGTGTCTCTGTCTCTCTCTCCTTCTCTATCTCTTTGTCCCCTCGCCCCACCGCCCCATCCCTCCATTTCCCCATCTCTTCCCTCTCTCTTATATCTTCTCCCTCTCAACATTCTAACTCATCCTAAAGGCCAAACTTCCTAACCTCCAGGTAAAGCAGAAAGAGCATTAAACTCAAATTTGAATCCTGACTGCCATTTACTCCCTGGGTGACACTGGATAAGTCATTTCATCACTGGGGCCTCAGTTTCCTCGTTTTTAAAATGAGGCAACTGAACTGAATCCCTAAATTCCCTTCCCACTCTAGATTAATGGAACGGCTGCCTTAATATGCAATGGAGTTCCCTAACACAGGAAGATTTTTAAGCACAGCCTGGGTTACCTGCTTTGGGGGGAAGTTGGGAAGCTAGGCTAGGTGATCTCTAAGGTCTATTTCCACACATAGCCTTATAACCCTATGCCTTCTATGTAGGATCTCTTCCCAACTCAACAGATTCCGCCATGACTAACTCATCTAAAGGATGAGTTTTTCAGCTCTGGGAAGAATCTCTCTGACTCTTTATACCACCTCCCCCCTGTCCCCACCTCTCTCTCTGTGCAACGGTGTTTCTCTGTCTCTCTGTGCAACAGTGTCTCTCTGTCTCTCTCTATCTGTGTCTCTCTCTGATCTCACCAGCTGAATCAATGGATTCAATTATCATCTCTCTGCTAACAATCACTAGTCTTCCTTAAGCTCCAGTCCCACATCACCTGGATAGCCCACAGGCATCGCGAACTCAACAGGTGAAAAACAGAACTCATCATCTTCCCTTCATAACCCCACTTTTCCTTCAAGCTTTTCCATTTCTTCTGAGGTTATCACCATCTTTCCAGTCATCCGGGTTCACAACCTTGATTTTATCCTTGAGTCTTCTATCTCCTACCCTTCCCCATCTCCTCCCCTCAATGTCCAAGTCCCATTTGAGTCTACCTTCCAACATCTCACTTCCATTCCCTTCTCTCCATTTATATGACCACCATCCTAGCTCAGGTCTTTACCACTTCTTGTTGAACTATCGCAATAATCGCCTAACTGGTCTCCCAACTGCACATCTCTCTTCTCTCCAATCCATCTTTCACCTAGCTGCCAAAATGATCCTCCTAAAATAGAAATCTAGCCATTTTAGTCCCCTGTTCAAGAATCTTTGGTGGCTCCCTCTTGCCTTGAAGAAAGGATACAAAATCCTCAGTGGCACTTAAAGTACTACATGATGATTCCAGCCTAGCTTTACAGGTTTATTTTACATCATTTCCCTTCAGCTTCCCATCAAACTATCTTACTTTCTCTTCCTTGGACTGACTATTCCATTTTCCACCTCTCTTCCTTTGGATGTGCTGTCCTTAGCGTCTAGAATGCACTCACTCTCGCTTCATTCCTGCCTCTTAGAACCTTAGCTTCCTTCAAGCTCACATGCTACTTCCCGTGGAGAGCCTTTTTGTCTACCCTAGCTGTCATTAATTCCATTTAAATACAGCTATCAAATATTTTTAAAAAAAATCATTGACCCCAGTTTTTGATGTAGTAGATTCCCAGATTATTAGAAACTGTTTAATCTAATTCCTGATTTTGAGATAAGAAAATGGGCCTACAGCGTTAAAGTAATTTACTTGTCCAATGTCACAGAGTAAGTAACTGGTAGATCTAGGACTGCAACCCAGAGGGCTCTAAGTACAGTTCTTTTTGCCATAGCAAAGAACACTTTAGTTTACCAGGAAGGAAGAGATATACCATATTTGAGATTTAGAGCAGGATCTTTAGAGATCATAGCCCAACTTCCTCACTAGATAGATGAAGAAAATAAAATTCCTACAGGATAAGTGACTTGCTCAAGGTCATACAGGTAGAAAATAACTAAACTGGGTTCTCTAACTCTTCCACTGCTCTATTTTAAAAATGTTTTACTGATATGTTTACTTTTTTTAACACCATGATCAATCCATTCCCATTCATAGTGTGCTCACTTATTTAAAAAGATAAATAAAATTATTCAGTATAGCAACCCAACCAACAAGAGCATAGAGCATTCTGCATCCATAGCCTACCACGTCTGTATGAAGAGAATATTTATTCTGGCATCAGAATAATGGAAGCAATAATTATCATTGCATTTGATCTGAGTTCTGCTGGCTTTTATCTGTCATCTGTTTTCTTCATTTTAATTACTGAAACCATTGCATAATAGTTCCCTTGGTCTTGCTTTATCACTTTATCAATTCATACAGGTCTTTCTGTATTCTTTCTAAATTTCTCATATTCTTATTTACCTATAGCCCAATGACATTTAATAGCATTCAAACTCCACAATTTGTTCCATCATTCCATAGTCATGGTGTTTTAGGCCTATACTTTCCAGTTTTTCCCTAGTTTCCAGCTCTTTTTGCCACTAAAAAAAAATGCATTGTTTTGAATATTTTGGTACCTATAGAATCCTTCTGTTACCGAGAGAGATGGATAAAAAGGACTTGAATGATTCCAAATTATTGCTAGATTGTTGCACTAATTTACACACCTACCACATATCATGGTTTCTGTGTGCATTTGTCTTCTATAACCCCTCAATACTGACTTCCATCTTGCACCATATTTGCCTATTTGATGGATGTGAGATGATACCTAAGAGTTGTTTTAATTTGCATTTCTCCTATTAATGATTTAGAGCATTCTTCATATGGTTGCTGAATGCTTGGCTGAGAAAATGAATTAGCCAGGTCCACAGGGGCTTTAAGTAGCTAAACCATGGATGAACTCTGGAACTGTTGGATAGGGCGTCTCCGTCTGGGTGAGTTGCCACTAAATGTCATAGTGGGTGAAGGAAGAGAAATTTCCTCTTGTTTTCTCCACTCCATCCCCAACCCCTTGAAGGACTCTTCTCCACTTTGTATCTTTTATATAAGTTTTTCTTTACATGTCATTTTCCCCCATTAGAATGTTAGCTCCTTGAGAGAGGGACTATCTTTGCTTCCCTCTGCATCCCCAGCTCTTAGTACAATGCCTGGCACTTGCTGCTATTCAGTCATTTCAGTCATGTCCGACTCTTTGTGACCCCGTTTGAGGTTTTCCTGGTAAAGATACTGGAGTGCTTTGCCATTTCCTTCTCCAGGCCATCTTACAGATGAGTAAACTAAGGCAAACAGGGTTAAATGACTTGCCTAGGGTCACATGGCTAGTAAGTGTCTGAGGTTGGATTTGAGCTCAAGTCTTCCTGACTCTAGGCCTAATGCTCTATCCACTGTGCCACCTACCTGCCCTTCCTGGCGCTAGTAAGTGCTTAATAAATACTTTACTGATTGACTAACTTGGAAAAATTCAACTATTCTTCTTTTTGTCTTCTTGACTTATCAGAAAGGTGTTCACATCTCATAAAAGAATCACTGGGTGTGGCTAACCTTCTTAATACTTTAAGGTTACATTAACTGGGGGTGGGGGTGGGAGAGAAGTACATCCCACCCCTTTCTTAAACATTTCTTTTCAAAGCTATTTCCAGTTCTTTTTCTCTGTACTCCACTGTTATGTTGCAATCCTTGGTTGTGTTGCAACCAAAAAAGGCCTCATGCAGAAAGTAGGATTTGTGGTGAATTATGAAGGCAGCCAAGAGGCAAAGATGAGGAGGGAGACCCTTTCAGGCATAGAGCACAACCAGTGAAAAAACCCAGAGCTAGGCATTAGAATGTCCTCTGCAAGAACTGCAAGAAGGTCAATGTTGTTGGAAGGTGAATAAAGTATGAGGCAACTCAACAGCCAGAAAGGCCATTTCTGTAAGAGGCTGATGGGCAAACGTACTCACATATAAAATGCCTATAATGGTTGACATACACATTATTACGACTGAGGATCATGGTGCTCTTGATATTCATGTGACTGCAGCTTGTAAAGAAATGGACATATCTATGATTGATGTCACTGCATTTTGTAAAGGAATACGTGTAGCCATGTTCCAGGGACTAACAGTCTGAGAAAGATAGCTCTATCTTATTATAAAATTTACACTGCTCCAGATAGAAGGGATCTTGGAACAGAGAATCAGGTCTCAATCTCTCCCTCTGTAAAATGAGGGATTTGGGGAAAAGATGATCTCTAAGGCTTTTTCCATCTCTAACACTCTTAATATATGATTTCTTCCTGGGACACTGCCCTTTTGGCCTCACCTATTGAATAGGGCTGGCTCCAAGTCTCAATCCATGTATCCCAGGCCTCCTCATTTAATCATCATGTCTGGAATCTGATCTACCCCATAAGAACAAGATCTTATGGAAAATGTGTCCCAGCATGACAGGTAGATATTCATTTTAAAGCCTGCTGGGCTCCAGTCTGATCCTCCACTTTGGTGATAAGACCTGAGATCTCAGAATTGTGCAATAGATAATTGCTAGGCTGTGCTCCCAATGGGCAGTGATAAACTAATAATCACCAAGAGGCTACTCTCCCCCAGAGGAAGTACATGCCAGAGGCAGCTCTCCTCACAAGGCTCCAGTCAATATTTTTAAAATTTTCTGGGGTTCAATAAACCTACTCTAGACATCACATTTCCCTACTTCCTTTCTGCCCAATAGAGATTTCCTCTTAAGTTTTCCCAAAGGGATTATGGTGTCCAAAGCAGATAGCTCAGGTCATCATCTTGCATTCCTGTGCATGAGGGAGGTAATACAGTGTAATGGAGTGAGCAATATTCTAATGGCTGTCCAACTGCTGACTGTCCTGTGACCTCTGGCAAGATAGTTAATCTTGAGGGTTAGTTTTTTCACTTGTAAAATGGGGATCATAACAGCTTACAAAATTGATTTAGATGTACTTCACTACAAATGTGAAAGTGTAAGCTCTTTGCAAGTAAGGATTGTTTCATTCTTGGTCCTTGTATCCCACGGTCACTGACACCTAGTAAGTGCTTAATAAGTACTTGTTGATTGATAACTACAATGATAACTACAAAGTGCTTAATAAGTACTTGTTGATTGATAACTACAATGATAATAGACATCCTGGGAGAAAACCCTGTTTTCTGTCCACACTCCCCCAAAAAGGAACACATTTTTCAAAAAAAAAAATCATTATCATTGCTTTCAATGTTTTCTTCTTTTACCAATTTTTTTTTGTGACAAATATTTATTAAGCACCTACTATGTATAAGACACTGTGCTAAGTGCCTGGGCTACAAAGAAAGGCAAAAAATCCTCCCTGTTCTCAAGTTCAGCCTTCTGAGAAAACCAATAGCGTAAACAAGAATATGGGAGCATGCCTGAGCCTCAGTTTCCCTATCTAAAAAAGTATTATTATTACCTCATGGGAAGAAAGAACTTGTAATATATAAATGTAAATGATAACTATCATTATTATTGCTGGAAAAAAATAAACCAAGCTATTTTCAAATCCTTTAAATGACTATTTTACTTGTAGCCAATTGCATAAAATAATGTCCTAATAATAAATCCTACTTATCTGGACATCAAAGTCCAACAAAAGCTACAATTGGTCAACTTTCTTAGCCCAAGCCTACCTGAAAATAATACTGTGTTTCTTTGAAAATAGTTTGCAATTCAGACCTGTCACTAATTCAGACAGGTCTTACTCTAATTAGTCTGAATAAATCAAGCCAGTCTAAAATTTGCATGTAAATCACAGAATGCCTCTAACTCCTTGAAGGCAGTACCATATTTGTCTTTGTATCTCCCACAGTGCCTAGCACAGTACTTTCCACACAGCAGGCATGCTCAATAAATATTTGCTGAATTGAACAGAATTCCCAACTACCCTTCTTTCCCATGCTTCTAGCCCCAGTTGTTAGAAGACAGCTCAATAGTCAGACACACCCAGCCTTAGCTTCAGCCCTGGGAGGATGTCTCTCAGGCTGGTTAGCTGGCAGAGCCTGGGACATGTGGGGAAGGGTGGGTGGGGGTACACAGAAGAGTATACTAACTGGACCAGCCCTGAAGGCACTGCAGATGGGGCCTTTTCCCATCCAGCTCAGAGAGTATGATCTAACATCACAGAACATAGTGTTTTTTCAGCAGCTCAAGAGACATATCCCACCTAGGGCAACTAGCTTTCAACTAAGTAAAGGATACAAGGGATGGGAAATGGCAATCACAAAAACAGTCTGAGGTAGGAAGGGAAGCACAGGAAGTGCTTATCATTGAATAACAAAATTTCCAAGTTGGAAGGGGCCTCTTAGGCCATCTAATCCAAGATACCCCTGAACAAAGAGCAGCCTCTAGAACATCCCTGACAAGTGGTTATCCAGCATTTTTTGAAGGCTGTAGAAATATAAACTATCACTATTATTACTGAAAGAAAAAAAGTTATTTTCAATTTCTTTAAACGACTACATTAGTAGTACCCGAATGCATAAAATAATATCCTAATAATAAATCCTACCTATCTGGACATCAAAATCCAACAAAAGCTATAATTGGACAACTTTATTAGCCCACACCTACTTGAAAATAATACTGCATTTCTTTGAAAATAGTTTGTAATCCAGACCTTCACTAATTTAAACAAGTTTTAATGGAGTTATTATCAGTCAAAGGGTAGAATAAAAGTTGTGGTTCTCCGTTGTTGGCTTTTTTTTTTTAAAGTTCTCCAACAGATGTGAAATCATCATAAGATTATAGATTTAGATTTCCCTCTCACTTTAAGTGAAAGGGAACCTACTGCCACTTCTGATGGCCCATTCCACTTCTAGGTAGTTTTAAGTATTAGGATCATTGACCTGGGATCCAGAAGTAACATCAGAGGCCATTAGTCCAGCCCCATCTTTTTACAGATGAGGAAACAGAAAGTGTAAGAGCCTTGCCCGAGGTCACCCAGGTGACCAGAATAAGAGACAGAATCTGAACCCAGGTCCTCAGACTTCAGAGCCAGCACTCTCCACTGTGCCCTTAAAAAGTTTATCCTTACTCAAGCACCTAAGTCTGCCTTTCTTTAATTTCTACCCTCTGGGGCCAAGCAGAATAAGTTATCAACCTTTACTTGCTGGGAGCTGAGAGCAGCTGTGTATTTGGCTGCTGGCATAGGCTGGCCAAAAAAACAAAAACAAACAAACAAACAAAAAAACCTGGCCCCATAGCTCTCCATGTGTGATTTCTATAAGCAGGTGACAGGCAAGCTGGTGCATTGATTCTCACATTATATTTTCATTAAGGGGTAGCAGATGGCATTTGGGGCCACAGCGCCTATACCGCTTCACTAGGGAGCAGAGCAGGGAAGCTAATAATACATCAATCACAAATCTTTAATTCACCTAGAGAGCAGGTAAGAGGGGTGAGAGAGGTTGGCAGGGATGGGGAGAGGCGGGGGAGGCAGAGAGAGTAGGCAGGGATCATAAAACATAGCATCCAAATCAAGATCTCATTCTCCCTTTGAATGAAATCGGGCACTTGAGTTTCTCTGCCCAGCAGCATAACTATATCTGATCCCTTGTTCCTGAAGCAGCTGTCTTGATGTCCAGCAGCAAACACCAGGGGAATGACCCCGAGGCCCAGGCACCGGCATAGCCAACAGACTAACTCACAAAGGCACTTTGGTTGTCAGACATTTTCAAAGTTATTAGTCCCACAACAAACCAAGTAATTAAAACCCACAGGCTGGAAGGGAGAATGAGCAAGCAAACTTTTGCTAGGATTGTGGTGATTTTAACACAAGGCTAGAATATCTGGGTCATCCAGACATCCCCATCTAACAGGCCACATATTTCACTAAGGGAATGGGGCTACAACTCCCCAGCTGGAGGATGCTTCTGGAGATTAAGGAGCCTAGTACAGGGAGAAGCAGTATCCTAGAACAGAAAGTACCACCCCTATTTAAAGTGTTCTCCAAACCATTGTTCAGACTTCATTAAATTAAAGTAGATTTGTAGGTATTGTGAAGGGAAGGTAGAGTGAAGAACAACTAGGTTCAAATCCTGTCCTGGTCATAAGCTGTGTGACTCTGAGTAAGTCACTTAACTTCTTTGGACCTGTTTCCTCATCTGTAAAATTAGGAGCTTCTGACTCAATGGCCTCTAGGGTCCATTCCTGTTTTAAATCTATAATCTAAAAGAAAAAAAAATCTATAATCTTATGATGATTTAACATCTATTGAAGAGATTAAAAAAAAAAAGAACTGTGACCTTCATTCTACCCTTTGACTCACAATAACTCCGTTAAGCCTGGTATTTGCATTCTGGAACAAAGGGTTGGCAGGGAGTGTCAGGTTCTAGTCTGTTTGAAAGGACTCAACAAGACTAGCTGTTTTTAATAGAAACACAGATGCTAAACCCCACTCTATTTGTCTCTGGGTGTGTTCTCCCAGGGTCGCAGAACATGATTTGGCTTCTCCATGGTGCTCTGCCAGCCTCCCCCAGCAGTCAGTATTGATGGAAACCAAAGCATGCACAGGGGAAGCCTGGGAAACTAGGCTAAGGGGGGTTGGGGAGTGAGGGGAAAAGGACATGGTAGGGCAAGCCAGGCTTCCTCTCAGATTCAGGTTATTTGAAGTTGGTTTGAAAGGGAAACTACTACTTCAGAGGTTGATAGAAATGGAGTCCAAGAGCAAAACTTAAGAGTTGATGCTTTCTTGCCCCCATCTTGTTTGATATAGGAGCTAAAGCAGACAAGTTTATGGCTACAAGAAAGGCCGAGCAGAGACATAGATCATCAGTACGTTGGAATATAAGACAGCCATCTGATGACCAAGAGAGACTATGGCAGGAAGGTCTAAGCTTGTTAGAGAGGTCAAAGTCATTTATTTTATCCACCTGGAAGATTATTGGCCAACACTGGCTTCTCACCCACTGCTTCAATGGCTGAACAAGTTTCAACAGCAGCATTAACATCAGGCAGTACATGATCCCTAAACGAAGGCCCAGATTAAATTAGAAACTGGGTAGAAATGACAAAGTCATTTCAGACTGGGTTAGTGGAGGAGAAATGGATTTATAAAAGATTCTGCACAAACTCCAAGTGAAATTGAGGTAGAGAATTCTTCTATTACATAGCATGATTGAGGTAGAAAAAGCCCTGGCCTGGGGCTCATGGAGCCTGGATTTGAAGCCTAACTTTGCCACTGACTGGTAAGTTATTGCCCTTCTCCAGGCCCCTGTTTATCTGTAAAGAGAAGGGTTTCAATTAGATTATCTCTAAAGTCCCTCCCACATCTAAGATCCTATGGTTCTCTGATTAAATTCTTCCAAACCCAAAGACATAACCTTCTTGTTTGGACCTTGAATCTCTGTAAAAATTAAAAATTTCATCTCCACAGAAATGCTTAAAATTACAAAAATATTGCTGCCCCTATATGCTTGCACAAATGCGTACATGTTTGTATATGCATGTGCATGCTATGATGATGTTCAATTTTGGGTTACTACGGGTTCAAGTATGACAGGCAGCATGGATAGAGAACCATCATCAGAGTCATGAAAACCTGAGTTCAAATCCCACTTTTGAACCATACTGGCTGTGTAATCCTGAGCAAAGTCACTTAATCTCTTAGCGCTCCCATGCAATTCTCCCAAGACTGTAAGTTATAGAGTAGCTACTTGACAAAAATAAATGAAATTCCTAGTCAAGTTTGGTCCTGAGACTCATGCAGAATTCCTCAAAGTCAACTGCCCAAAAAAAGTCCTTCACCATCTTAAGGATCTGGAGTCTGATTGCACATGAAATGAGTAATGTGATTTATCCTGGAGGGGCTACAATCTAAATATGCAACATGCACGCACACACCCACCACACAACCCAAACCTTGTTCTTTCTCTTTCAATTGGAGATGGGCCATGTCTCAGATTTCCCAGAATTCCCAGAAAATGTAGCTCAAGTCTTGTTCCATATTACCCAACAAGCAAAAGCCCCAGCACTAATATTGATATAACATTATTTAACTGGTTTCCTATCTCTCTTCTTCCCCAAACTCAATCCATACTGCATAAATTATCTTATTAATTTTCTTAAAAACATACTTTCATTTTGTCACTTCCTTGATCAACAACTTCCAATGGCTCCCAATTGCCTACATATTAAAGTTCAGACACTTTAGTCTGGCATTTAAGGCCCTTCATAATCTGACTCTGATTTACTTTATATGCAACTGCTCCCCAGAGTCAGAGCAATAATTTGCAATAATTTCACCTAGGGCAAGTGGCAGGGTAGGGAGTAGGTTGAAGATGGAAATATGAAGAGGATCATCTGGTGTATAGACTGGAAGAAGTAAGCCCAATGCAGGGGACGGGGATGTGGCAAGTAGGAAATAAAAGCATACCTCAAGATACCCCAACATTTACACTTTTGCTGAAAGTGTAACTACTGAGACGAAGAAATATGTAACCATTACAGAGAGAGATGGTTGGTGGAGGAAGCTGGATGAGACCATGATGCCAAGCATAAGTCACCGGAAGGGGAGGAAGTAACCCTAGGAAGATGCTGTTGACACCCTCCAAATTTTCTACCCTGCAGAAAAACCCCAGTTGTCTACCATAGTTATGTCTCTGCATAACATGAACAGTCTGTTTCAGTTAGGCCAGTCTCCTCTCTTGTGTTCAACACATATCGTGTTCAATACCAATTTAGTTCTTTTATTCATACTATTTTTCCCCCTTTTGGAATCTCATCACCTACCACAAGATTTGGAGAAAAGATACAAGTCCTCTTTCTTTCTTGAATACTACCCTCGACCACTACTCTGCTCAGACCTAATAGGTAGTACTGAACAGGGTGAATTTCTCTGGCCTTATAAGTAATGCTTTGCCTCTCGGGGCTAGAAATAATAATATGGCTGAGTAATTGGGTGACTGGCACTGTTTGGGGCATGTGTCCTTGCATTCTTTTTTTGTGTTTGCCAGATATTATTTAAAACAAACCAAACCCCAAAGACCTACAGATTTAGATTCAGGTGTCTTATTGCTATGGTTCTATTCACTGATAGCTAGGCAAATGTGAGTTCTCCAGGTAGCACTTACTCATTCTTGGGATATGTGCCCTACACCCTTTCTCCAGTTCCTGTTTCCTGAGCTTTCCAAGAGTGTCTCAAGGATCTTAACAGCCTGGGACAATTTTGTCTTTAGTACAGAGCTACGGGAAACCTGGATGGTTAGCAGGTGTAAGAAGTGAGATCTTGGGGTATTACCCTGATAAAGAAGGCAAATCACCCAAACCAGACAAATTTAGGAGAAAAGCAATCTGGGTCATCTACCTACTCTAATCAAATTCATGAGACAACTGTTTTTCTCTTTTTCTTTTGCCTAAGCAGAGGAATCCCCTAATACAAGACAAACCTGATGGTCCAATATTCATCTTTCATGTTTTCTACCAATCACTTCTATCCAATATCCTTTTCTACACAGCAGAACAAGCTAAGACAGATTGCCTCAAGGATCACCGGCAGCACTACCAAACACTGTATAGAAGATGCACCTCATTAGCAACGGATATGTACTAGAAAAAAGGTATGTACAAATTTAATTTTATAAATTAAACCCTATTTTATGCATTCTAAGCAAACTCACGATTGAGCCTAGAGACTCTGTGAGGCAATAAAGAGTGCTGGGCTTGGATCATAGATTTCTAGCTAGTGTGGGGACCTCAGGGATCATTTGGGCCAGTCTCCTCATTTTATAGATAAGGAAACTGGAACCTTGACAGAAAGTGTTTTGCTTAGAGAGTCACATTGATAGTAAAAGGCAGAGCCAGAATTTTAACCCATATTTTCTGACTCAAAATCCACCCCCATTATCTGGATGCTGGCTCTGAGGCTTATTCGCTATGTGACCTTGGTTGGGTAAGTCATTTAACTTTGTTGGTCCTCAGTTTCTTTACCTACAAAATGCCCTATTTATGCCCTGGCATTGTTGTGAGGAAAGTTCAATGAAAATTTGATATTATCATCAAAAGCTTTATTAAGTGCAGTGAAATTTTTTGTAAATCAAATACTTTTAATAACAGAATAATTGCTTCTCACTTATTTGTATAGCAAGGGCAGATTTTCATGTTTCCAGTTCTCTTAAAGGAGGGCCCACCTATGCTGGACTCAAGTCCAGTTAGCAGGGACATCAAGGTTAGTTTGTATTCTAGAACATTCTTAAATGGATTATTGGGGTTTTTTCCTTCTTAAAATAATCTTAGTAATTTTTTTATAATAGTAAGATTATATAACAGGATTTGTTGGCACAAGATGGATATAACAAACATCAAATGAGATAATGGTTGTACTTAGCACAGTGCCTGGCATATAAGAGGTGTTTAATAAATGCTTATTCTATCCAAGTATCCATCATAGGAGTTTCTGGGATAAGATCTATACCTTGTATCAGTAACAATGACACAAAGCCTTGATCCCTCGCTATCTTCCGTTCCCTCTAGTTCTTTGAAGGAAAGATATTATTACAAACAATTATGATAGCTAGCATTCACTGAGTGCTTTAAAGTTCAAAAAGTGTGTTTATCCTTATTTATGAGAGGTAGGTGCTATTATTATCCCAATTTACAGATGAAGAAATTGAAGTTGAGAGAAGTGAACCTACCCAGGGTCACATAGCTAATGTCTGAGTCAAGATCTGAACTCAGGTCTTCCTGACTCCCAGGCTAGCCCAACATAGGCATAGCTTATTGTTTTGATCATTTCAAAAGTCAGTGAGGTGGCACAGTGTATGGAGCATTGGGCCTGGAGTCAGGAAGACCTGAGTTAAATTTGGCCTTAGACACATACTAGCGGTGTGACCCTGGGCAAGTGATTTTAACCTCTGTCTGCCTCAGTTTCCCCAACTGTAAAATGGGGATGATAATAACATGGGTTGTTGTGAGGATCAAATGAGATGATAATGTAAAGCACATAGCAAAGTGCCTGACACACAGTTGTTGCTGTTGTTGTTGTGTTTTTTCCTTCATTTTCAAAGAGGACCATGACATCAGGAAAATGATGACATGACTTGTAGTTGACTTTGATTTGAGTGAGGGAGGGCTGTGCAAGGGCATAGTAGGTGCTTAATAAATGCTTTTTTCCTTCCTTATAAGTATCATTTAAGCCAAAACTATGTCTGACCTCCTGGAGGCCTCAATTACAATCCTATTACTTTCTAGAACCCAAGTCGTATCCCTGATAAATCTACCATTCCCTCCCTCCAGGTCCAAGTCAACATAGGTGCTAGGCTACTAGAAATAATAACCAGAGCTACGACAGTCCGTTAGTTGTAGAAGGGTGGATAAGACTACGTCTCCATCATGCCCAAGGTCAGTTATTCAGATCCTCTCTCCAAACTGCATTTCACTGTCTTACCTTTGATTAAGTAGAGGAGGAAACTTTTAAAAATATTTATTTATTTATGTTTGGAAAATAGTATTTTAGTTTTTCTAATTATATGTAAAGATAGTTTTCAACATTCATTTTTAATAAGATTTTGAGTTCCAAATTCTTCTCCCTCCCTTCCTTCTAGCCCCTCTCTGGAAGAGGGCAAGCAATCTGATATAGGTTATACATGTGCAATCATGTAAACATATTTCCACATTAGTTATGTCGTAAAAGAAGAGACAGAACAAATAGGGAAAACTGAAAAAAAAAGTGAAAATAGTATGCTTTGATCTGCATTCAGACTCAATAGTTCTTTCTCTGGATGTGGATAGCATTTTCCATCAAGAGTCTTTTGGAATTGTCTTGGATCATATTTCTGAAAAGACCTAAGTCAATCATAGTTGATCATCACACAATGTTATTGTTACTGTGCTCAATGTTCTCTTGGTTCTGCTCACTTCACTCAGCATTAGTTCATGTAAGTCTTTCCAGGTTTTTCTGAAATCTTCCTGCTCATGATTTCTTATAGCACAGTAGTATTCCATTACACTCATATACCACAACTTGTTCAACCATTACCCAATTGAGGGGCATTCCCTCAATTTCCAGTTCTTTTCTACCACAAAAAAGAGCTGCTATACATATTTTTGTACAATAGGGCCTTTTCCCTTTTTTATGATTTCTTTGGGATGGAAACCTAGTAGTGGTACTGCTGGATCAAAGGGTATGCACAGTTTGATTGTCCTTTGGGCATAGTGAGGAGGGGGCTTTGAAAGCCTTTGCTAAGTGCCCCCCTACTCCTCCATTAACACATCCATTACTCGTAAGGAGCTGACAAATTCTGTTACAATAGTCATAAATAGTATTATTGTTAATAGTGATAATAATCAAGATAGCAAAATGAGATCTTGGCAGCCAAATGGATCCCAGTTGGGGGCAAGGGAAGGGGGATGGTGAAAGAGGATGAATTCATGTGGGAAATCCATTGGAATCACTGTATTCCCCCATCCCCCATCCTGACTGCTTTTAAGAAGCTCTCCCTGCTGAATATATGTATTGTTAAGTAGCACTCTAAGGCTGTTTCAATCCAAAAAGAAAGCTTATTTTCTATTACAAGCTTTAATGCCAAATAAGTGATCCATGCATCTAAAGGCTCTCTCCCCCCTTGGGGAATCATACATTTAGAAGCCACCTCATTAGACAAAGAGGGCTTTCCATTATGGATTTTAGATAAATAATAAACATGCATGGGGCCTGAGTTTATTATTAAAAGGAGACTCAAATAATTTGTGTTATGCGAGCAAGCCCAGATTTTGCACAAGGTAAATAACAGATGAATGTTAAGGCAGATTCCTTCCCCTGTGAAATGGGGAACAGGCATAACTTTTACATTGTCTGAGAATATTGGAGCTAGAAAGGAATTTAGGGATCATTAAAGTCCAATAAATCAATAAGCAAGCATTTATTAAGTGTCTACTATGTGCTACACAGAATACAAAGGGAAAAGGGAAACAATCCCTTCCCTCAAGGAGCTTACCTTCTTCTCAGAGGGGACTGTCATATACGAAGGCATACACAACATAGATACAAAACAATCCTTGGAGGATCTGGGGGAGAGGAGGGGATTAGTAGCTGTGGAAAGCAACAGAAGCCTTCTATTAAAGATAACCCTGGAGCTAAATACTGAGGGAGATTCGCTATTCTAAGAGGCCAAGGAGAGGAGGGAGTATATTGCAGATATAGGGCCAGTCAGTACAAAGGCAGATGGGAGATAGAGTATATGCATTCAAAGAACATCGAGGACAGACCAAACTCTTCACTCCATGAGCGAAGAGGCTGAAGCAGTGGTGGAGACAAGGAAAGTATTACAGAGTCGGTGAGAACACAGTATGGAGTCAGTAAGGATACACTATGGAGTCAAGGAGAATATAGTATGGAGAAAGGCATCGATGTAGTGAATACCAAGGTTTGGTTTGTTCTGCAGCTGCCTCACTCATGTATCAGCATGTACCCTGAAGTCTCTCCTTGCTCTGCCGCCATGAAAGCCCAGAGGCCAGCTCTCTTTCCAACCTGCCACACTGACTTTTCAGAAGGGACGTTTAGCACCTAATTGTAGAGAAGTAAGGTGACTTAGCCAGAGTCACTCAGATGCTAAGTAGCAAAGCCAAGATTCAAAGCCTGCTGTGTGCTCTCTGACAACTATAGCTGTGCTGCTCTGACCCTTCCCCTTTGGGTTCTCACAATCAAAGATGTGCACAGAGAAGCCGTACGAGGTTCCCAAGGTCAAAACTAAACAGAACTAATGGGCACAGAATCAACGACAGACACTAATTAAGGGCCTGAATATACAATGGCATAATTAATGTACTTTCATGTTGGAGGCACCAGGAGTGAAACTAAAGAAAATCATTTCTATACACACGTATTAAGGGTTTATGTTGTTCAGTCATTTGTCATGTCCAACTCTTCATGACACCTTTGGGGTTTTCTTGGCAAAAACACCAAACTGGTTTGCCATTTCCTTTTCCAACTCATTTTACAGATGAGGAAGCTGAGCTAAACAGGGTTAAGTGACTTGCCCAGGGTCACACAGCTAGTAAGCATATGAGGCCAGATTTGAACTTCAGTCTTCCTGACTCTAGGCCCAGTACTCACTGTGCCACCTAGAAACCCTTATATATTAAGGACTGGGCTGGCCATCAAGTGCCTTTTCTTGAAAAAGTCACCTACCAAAACCTAATCAAATTTAAATAATTGGCCTCTTTATGGAGATGCAGACACTGGCTATCTGCACCCTAATGGTCTAAATGAATTAACACAACCTGTTTTATTCCTTTCAGCCTATGTTCATAAGCATAAGGATGAATAATATTGTCTATAATAATGATGATGATGATGATAATACTTCACATTTGTTACTTTTTATAGTTAAAGAAATAATGTCTTCCCAACAATCTTGAAAGGCAGATATGTACAAATACTTCAAATTGTTCTGCTTGTCTTAAGTCTCTTCGCTCTCCAATCCATCCCCCAAGAGCTACCAAAATTAAGGTCTGATCGTGTCAGTCCCCTGTTCAAATAGCTCCAATAGTCCCTACTGCTTCTAGGATAAAACACAAACTTTTGGCTTTTCGTTGGTCCTTAGATGCCCTTCGTAATCTGGCTGGTCTACCATTCCAGGCTTGTTGCATATTAGTTCCCTTCATACCTCTATTTCTATCCAAACTGACCTATCTGCAGCTCCTCCTCCTTGATAATCCATCTCCGTGCTTTACAGGGGCTACCTGCCTCTTCCCTGTCCCCCACCCCAATGTCTGGAATTCACTCCCTCCTCTCCTTTGCCTCTTAGAATTCTTGGCTTCCTTCCAGGTTCAGTTCAAATGCCACCTTCTACAGGAGCCCTGTAGCTCCTGAGCCCTAAGTGGTTAGTACTCCACATACCACTCCCCCCCTTACTTTGTTTTTATTGCATATTTACTTAACTGTATATATATATATATATATATATATATATATATATATATGTATGTATGTATGTATATATGTATAGTACATATAAGTATATATATGTATGTATATATGTATAGTACATATAAGTATATATATGTATATATATACTTAAATGTATATGTTGTTCCACAGCAACAGAATGTAAGCTCCTTAAGGGCAGAGACTGGTTTGTTTTTGCCTTGGCATCCACTGTGCTTAGCATAATAGCTGGCACATAACAGGCACTTAATAAATGATCCACTAATATTATTGTCATTTTCCTGATACAAGAAAATCTCTGAGAGCCTAAGTGATTCTCACCTTTTCACGGCTAATCAATAGTCAATATTAGAACCCAGTCTAGATCATAGTCTAGCACTATGTAGGACAGCTCTTCCCATATTACCATCCCACTTGTCTGCCATTGCTTAGAATGTATTGTTATTACAGAAGATGATGAGAGAAATTTTCAGCTAAAGGAAATTCAGAGGAAGCTAAGGGGGGCCAGGCATAAAACAATCCACATTAGGAAAAACTGAATATGGCAAATTTAGGGAACTCTATCAAACCTGACATCTTCTAACCTACTTCCACCCACAGACTACTTCAGCCTAACCCCTGACCCTGCTTCTCAGTAGTCCCTTAGATTTTACCATGGTCCAGGTTTTGACCCTGCTTCTGCTCGAAGTATAGCTTATTGCCTCTGGCCTGTCAACTTTGTGACTTGTATTCCTGGTATCCACACAAAAATTTAGACCCTACCATTATAGGGAGTTTCCCAAATTTGAGGCCCCTTCCACTCCTCAAATGAAGGAGACTTCTAGCTTTGGGAACAGGGAAGGGAATGGCTAGGGTACTTCATGTTAGAAATAACAGTAAAGGTTCTGACCACTGAGAGCCCTCTGCTACAATGAGTTCTGTTAAGTTTTATTAAAATGCTTACAAGTCTACATCCTGATTTTTTTCTTCACTTTGGCACTCTCTTTGGGCTTTTTTTTTTATTGGTTCAAGTAATGAATGAAAAGACCTAAAAGTTTAAAAAGAACTGCAAGGCAATTTGGAAGAGAGATACTTCAAGTTTAGAGCTGATGTTATTGATAAAAAAAAAAAAAGGGGGCCTCTGTGGGGGGTCGGTAGGGGTCTGAGAGAGAGGCTGGAGAAGTCTTTATTCTTGATGCCAATACACTCAGTGGATCACAACAAGATAATGAGAATTGCTAACACATATGAGGCAAATGAAACTCCTAACAGAAAGAGGTACTGTAATCCCAAAAGGTGCTGGCAACTGGTTATGACTTTCTTCCAGATTTTCAGTCCCTTAGAACCCAGCTCAGGGGTGAAATTTAAAATCTTCTCTACTATGTTTCTTACCTCACCACTGTAACGAAGTAAGAATCCTGGGAAATTTCTAAGTCGATCGCATCCAGCCTGGCTTCAGAATGGCAAAGTTCACCCTATTCTTTGGGGAGGAGGCTCCCAAGAAGAAATGCCTGGGGGTCTTTGTCTTGTATCTTGGTAACTAGAAAACTCCCACGGTTGTCAAGCAAACTCCTCTCCTTTTTATCCCCCTCCCTCCACCACATCAAATCCCACTGACCGGAGAGCAGTGGTTGGTGCGAAGCCCTCTTCTTCTTCCCAAAGCAGGATGACGAACTGGTGAATTTAACCGACAGACAGCGATCATCTATTAGAACAATAGCCCATTCAAAGGCAGCCCTGTTACATTTTCAGTGTGCTCTCTGCCGAGCCAGAAAACAACTACCTAGCCACAACCAGGATCCCCAGGACCCAGCCCACCATCATGGACAGGTAAAACAGAAGAGAGTCCAAGGGAATAGAATCTGAGGTCACCACCCCTTATCACCTACTCTTTTAGTGAATTGCAAGTCACACCCTCAGTAACTGAATCATTTCTTTCTTAACCCATTGTTTAAAGCCTTCTGAAATTATTAATGCCGGTGACTCTGACAATTTAAAAATAAATAACCCCAGGTGAGTCAAATTCCTGAGGCCACATTTGAAGTTCCCACCTTTGCTCAATTACTCAATGATTTGGGAAATAGAGGACTCCCAAATACGTATCTCTAGTCCTCACTTGGACCACAATACTCCAGTCCTGCACTTCCAACTGCATGCAAGGGCATCTCTATGTTTATATACAACTGGCACCTCAAGTTCAACCACCTAAACTCATTATTTCAAGCCCCCTCCCCTAGTACCCAAAGCTATTTATAAATGTATTTATGTGTTTGTTTATTTGACTTCAGGTCTCCCTACTACTGTTAATGGCATCAACTTAGGCTGGAATCTCTAGCACCTAGCACATAATAGAGACTTAATAAATACTTATTCAGAGACTGATTGGAAACCAGAGACATCTCTGACTCCTCTTTCTCAATCACCTTCTCCCCACAAATAAACAAACATTCAGTTACTAAGTTCTGCCACTACCCTAGGTCAGGTCTTTATTATATCATGCCAAAACTATTGGAATACTTTCTCTTATCTTCCCACTCCTCCTTCAATCCAGGCTGTGAAGGGTGCCAGACCACCCTTCCTAAAGCATTCTCCGTTTTGCCTGCAGAATAAAATCCAAATTCCTTATCTTTGCATTCAAGACCCTCCTAAATGTCCTCCAAAGATATTATAGGATCCAGAAACAGAAAGGATCTTAGAGATCATTTAGTCCAACCCCCTTATTTTACAAATGAGGACATTTGCTTCTAGTTACCTGTCCTATAATCCAAAAGAAACTGGACAATTCACCCCTTCCTAAACAAGATTCTCTCCACCACCACCACACCCCATCTCTGTGCCTTTGCTTAGTCTGTTACCTCCAACTGGAATGGTCTTCTTTACTGAAATCCTATCCATCTTTCAGAGATCAGTTCAAATGCCACCTCCTCTTAGATCACTCCAGCTAAAAATAATCTTTGCTCTGCATTACAGTAGTACTTAATTTGTACCACATTCCGCTTTGTATTGCAGATGTATATGTGTGTTGCGGAATTGGGGGGGGGGGATGTAGTGGGGAGAGAGGGTCTTTTCTTTACCCTGAACCCTTAGCAAGCTATGTGTTCTTTGAGAATAGGGATGGCATCTTGCTCATCTTCGTATTCAATGCAGCCCCCCAGTACAGTGCTTTGCACATAGTAGGTACTCAGCAAATACTTGGTAATGAAATTACATTTTGATATTAGCATTAAATTGTTTTGAGACTTAGCAATAAAAAAATCAAAATATATTTTTAGAGGCTAGGTGAGTCTTAATGGAGTTCTCTTCCTGCTTTAGAGTCCAAAGCACTTTATTCTATACACTTCTTATTTGGCATTTCATCACTCTCCACTTCATGACCTCTTGTATTTAATTCTGAAATTGCTATCTAGTTTTGAATGTGCTTATATCTTAGCTTCCCAAATAGACTAAGTTTTGTGAAGGCAGAAGCAAAAGTTGTGCCTTATTCAGCTCTGTATCCTCTGGCCTTCAAATCGATTTTCATCATTTAATGCTTGTTAAATGAATAACTGGTTTTTTTAAAGTACCGATTCGGCCCCTACTTTACATAGTATTGAGAGCTGGAGGGGGCCTTAGAGATCCTCCTCAACCATTTTTTGACCCAACTCCACCTTCAACCCCACCACACTCCAAAAAACAAATCCCCACCCCCCAAAAAAACAAAACCCAAAACCCAACTTCCAGGAAACATAGGCTGTATTACCATGAAGATGGGCCAGAATTTCCATTAAAAACTATGTGCTGCTTTTTTTAGGTTAAGTCTTTCCCTTCTAAAGCTGGAAAAACAACAATGGCCCTAGCAGCAACCAATCGTCCAGGCAAAAACTGTAGTAACAAAGAGAGGACATTTCCTTTTTAAGATGGGAGAAACCCCAGTCTATTAGCAATTGATAAGCCAGGGAACCACCACATACAAGCCAAGCCCAACAGAGAATCACAAAACAGGGAAACCTTTGTTTATCCCAGTCCTGGGCTGACAGGCCAGCAGATAGAAGGGCAAGTCAGTTCAATTTTGGAAATCAGCGTTTTAGAGATTAAGCTATCAAACTCAATTTCTTTTTTTAAAAAGCCTTCTATCCACAGGATTTCTCAGAGCACTTATTTGGCGGAACAAAAAGAGCCTCTTAAACAGTACACAGGATTTCGTGAGGTGGACGGAAAATAATCGTTAAGTTAACCGAAATGTCTAAGTTACTGTTAGTTACTTTTAAAGTGGTACGTCTGTCCAGCACACCCGAGCTCACAAATGCTGGGACGCAAAACAGTGGACCCTTTCGACACCACCCCTTTTCCTTCTCCCGCTCCCTCGATAACACACTCACACATTTCGCGAACGCACAGAAACGCGGAGGGAACTCTCTCACATAATTCTCATCTCCTTATTGGTTTGCCTCAGTTGTCTTTCAGGAAGGGGAACATTTCGATTAAGAGCCACTTCCAGTTCTCTCAGTCTGGTTGTCTAATAAAAAGTGACCCTCCCGATAATGAATTCGGACTCGCATATTTGTGTGTGTATGTATGTATGGTCCACTGGCAATTTACATAGATGGCCCCTATCAACGCTACACACAGGGATACACATCCCCTATTCATACCGAAGATTCAAGAAAACCCAGTACTTGTTGAGCTATTTATTGTCGGACTTTTCTTAACATAAAAACGGAAGGCGCAAAGTTACGGCGACCTTAAATAATGGTCAAACGTAACTGAAACCAGTCCAAACCCTCAATTCCTTGGAACTGAAGGGTCCTTTTCTTCAGGACAGACGGACGGACAGACAGACGGGAGTCCCTGCTTTCTAGTGGAAAAAGAATAAAAGCATTTTTCCCCACCGGCCCGAGCCCCCAACACGCTAACAAAGGGGCTCCCCGTTTTTCTGTTTGGCCCGGAGGGATTGAGCTTTTGTTCGCCAGGCGGTGTCCCCTGACGCCGCTTTAACCTGGCCGCCACCTGTCCCTTTGCCCCCTCCCTTTTTTAGGCAGCTGGGGTATGGCACCACCCTGGCCGCGGAGCCTGAGTCCCAGGGGTAGCGAAAGTTTGGACAGGGGAGCCTTCTCTAGAGGACGCTGGAGGCAGGGGTCCCTGACTCTCGTTCTCTGGCTGGTGAAGGCTTCTTTGGGAAGCGTGGACAAGGCTACTTACCAGCTGTAAAGTGCAGAGGAAAATAAGGGTGCAGCGGCCAGTGCAGCATCCCATGGTCCCGGCGCGCACAAGGCTGCTCGATTCGGCCCAAGTTCCGATGTGCTGCTACTGCTGTTGCTGCTGCTGCTGGCCGCCAGCCCCGGCTCAGTGCGTTGGTTCCCGGACCATGCCCCTTGCCGCCGGCTCCTAGTCGCCTTTCCCTGGCCGCTTGGCCGGACTCACCAGCGCCCAGAGCCTGAACCCCCGCCCCCTATCCGCCTCCCCAGCCGTGGCAGCAGCAAGATAGCAGCTGCTCCGCCTATTCCCGCTGCTGCGGTGGGGGAGTGGGGGGCGGAGAGCGGTCCCGCTACAGGGCTTCTCTGCCTGGGTGGGTGGGAGGGGAGTGAAAGGGAGGGAATGGAAGCCAGGGAAAGGACCACTTCTTAAAGGGGCGATGCCTTGGAGCTGCTAACGGTGTAAAGCGCAGGAGTTATATCTTACTGAGTTATTGCAAGAAGTTATTGACTTGCAAATATTCTAGAAGCCGCTTATTCATCTGTTCTTCCTTTAAGATAGTCTGTTTAAAACTTTTATTTTGCAGCAAAGTACTAATCCATAGTCTATACCTATTTTCTTATTATCCCAGCTCCTGCCCATCACTCCTCTGGTCCCTATAAACTTCTGACAGTATAGTATCCACCAACATCCTCTAGAGACAACCCTATAGATCACCCTAGCACTCCTACTTCCCTTAGTGACTCTATATCACTATCTTACGCCAATACTATTTCTATTATACTATTGTGGTGTCTACCCAAAATAAAATAATAGGGAAACCCATAGAAAATAGACTGGCAATCCAGAGACATATCTGCTAATCGGAGTACAACCAGGGTATCAATTTCATCCTTCAAAAAGTTTTCAATGAGGCCTAAAAGAAAAAACCCACTAGATTTGAAGTTCACAGGTTTGTGCCAAGCCTAGCTCTGCTACCTACTACTTGAGTAACATAGGACAAGTTATTTCCTTTCCATGGGGCTAATTTTCCTTGAATGTAGCATACTCTCTAGGGTCAACCCCCAATTCTAACATTAGTAGATTGGGTCTCTAAAGGGTCCATAACTACCTCCTGTTCTAGAGGTCCATGGAGGTCCATAACTACCTCCTGTGTGTGACTCTTCATAAAATTTTAGCTCCTGAGACCCCACCAGTATGCTTTCCCTTAACAATCAGCCAGTAGACTCAATTAGCTTTCCGAAAACACTTTTATTTAAATAGCACAGCAAGAACAGTAATTACCAATGCCCCGGGAACATTCTCCAACAAGACTTATGGAATCTGTAGGAAGAGGAGAGTTGCCATAGATTTATAATGCAATGGTAGTGAAGCATAAATGTAGGGAACACAGGTGCCCACGGCAATTCACAACTCTGGGGCCTCAATATTTCTTTCTCCCCAGTCTTCATGAAGTTCACTATGGAGCAAGATATCAATGTTGGTTATGGTGTGCCACTCCATCGCTAGGTTGGGCTGGCTCCAGGTAAGGTCTGGGGCCTCATCTAGATGAATCAATCCATTCTTGAGCTGGGTCAAGTAGTTGTCTGGGCTGCTGAGCATGGCTACTACTAGACTGGACTAGAAAGATCACTAGGCCACTGTTACTTCTGGCTTGGGACAGGCAAGCCATTCAGCCTTGAGGCTGCTGCTGCTAGACTGGGCTTGACAGGTTACTCAGGCTCTAGTGTCTTCAAAGGGCACATCTTTGTTGGATGAGTTGGTCTTCTTGATTCCCAGGGCTTGCTTGTCATTGGGAAGCTTTGTTTCAACCACCTACAGCCTCAGGTTTAACCAGGTGTGGTGGTGCTCTTTTTAAATGGAATGCTCTTATATATCAAGGTCATTGACCCTTAGCCTAGAATTATTTTTATTGTTGTTGTTCAGTCATGTTTGGAGTCTTGGTGAGTCTGTATGGGGTTTTCTTGACAAAGATATGGAGTAGTTTGCCATTTCCTTCTCCAGTGGATTAAGGCAAACAGAGGTTAAGTGACTTGCCCAGGGTCACACAGCTAATAAGTGTCTGAAGCCGAATTTGAATTCGGGTCTCCCTGACTCTAGGCCCAGCCTTGCTACCCACTGAACCACTTAGCTGCCTCCTAACCCAGAATTGGCAGAAGCCTCCCCTTTAATTTCTTCAGGTCTTTGACTCTCATTTTTGTCCACTTCAGACAGACAAGAGACCTTTCCTGATTTGCCCAGGTTAGTATGACCCCTGACCTTGCAATTATATTTCTTTTGTGTGCTATACTGTATCTCTCGTTTGTGTGTGTGTGTGTGTGTGTGTGTGTGTGTGTGTGTGTGTTTCCCATTGCCACTTCCAGGTTCTCCTCCTTCCACTTCACTCAGTAACCCCTTCCCTTTGAGGTTCATGCTATTCCTCACCTCCCTGATGGCTTGGTCCTCTTTGAGAAAACAGCAGCAAGCAGCAAAGTATGCTATTCCTATCTATCACCTGGTTGTCTATATAAACCACTCCTCAGGGCACTTTCCCTTCTTCTTCAATGAGTTCAGTACCCAGCTTACGATTTTTCTCTCTTCCCTGGTTCCTGCCCTCATACTAGGGACTTCAACATACATACTGATTCTCTCTCAAATACCTCAGATCCTCAACCTACTCTCTTCCTGTTAGCTACTTCTCCATCCCACCTTAGCTACACACAAAGATGGTGTAAAAACAGTGCTACTAGCAGCTGCTGTGGAGGTGTAAGACCAACAACACCAGCACACAGGAGGGCTGCTAGCATAGGTTCTTTGATCTGCTTTTCTAAAGAAAGCAACTTTAAGGGGTTTACAATTTCACCTTAATTAAACATACATATATCATTCACTTAGTTCAGGGGGGAAAGTCAGCACCCTGAACTTCAGAGAAAACACAAACAGAAATTACAAGCAGAAATTATATAAACAGAACGAATAACACAAACTAGCAGACAGGGCTTCTGTCTGTCCATGGCAATACATACATAGTGACCAGAGAGAAGCACCAACATCTGGGTTTTCAAAGCCAGGGGGCTCCTTAATGGCTACCTAAAGTCTTGTCTGGCCAAATCACACAAATACCCTTCCTATGAGTGAGCCCCCCCAAAGCAAAATGCTAATCTGAGAGTATGTATACACTTCTTCAGGGTCAGAAGGTGTAACAACCATGTGACTCAAACTCATGTGACTTAGGCTTTCTTGTGACTTAAGCAGGTCATCAAAGATTCTTGATTCAATCAAAGGCAAGGCTCAATCAAAGACACGATTGCCCTAGTGCTGAGAAGCACTCCAAAAGAAAAAACAAAGCAAAAAGTCCCACTCTACTTGTCATTACAGATAGTCATACTAGAAGATAGGATCTTTCCATCGCCCACAATTGTACTATCTCCATGTTCAAGAATTCTGAAATCCCCTTATCTGACTGTAATCTGTTGGCTTTTCACCTCTCCCTCAGTCTTCCCTTATATAACCCTACTCATCCTCACCATGACCTCTAATCCCTTGATCCCTCAATTATCTCCCAAGCTATCTCCCCTGCACTACCCACTCCCTCCTCCCCATCTTGACTCTTTGGTGAATCAACTGAACTCTATACTGTTTTCTTCCTTTGAATCTCTTACCTTAGCATATCTCTAATTATGCTCAGCCATGCCTCAGCTTCAGATCATGCCCACCATTTGGCACCTTAACACCTACACGTTGCTGCTAAATGAAGGTGGAAAAAAATCATGCAACCATTCTGACTAGTCCACTACAAATTTATGTTACATAGCCTTAACAAGGCCCTCACTGCTTCTAGGCAATCCTATTATACCTCCCTAATCATCTCACTCACTATCCCAGTCTCCAGAGTTCTCCCAAACATTTTCATCCCTCCTCAAAGCTCCCATGGCTTCTCCTCCCCCTACTCTCTTAGCTGAAAACCTTGTCTCATATTTTACAAAAAAAAAAAAAAATTGAAGCCATTCTTCCTGAACTTCTTCTCCCCTCTTCCTGATCACCTATCATTCAAGTGCCTTCTGCCACTCTTTCCCTCCTTTACCTCTGTCTCACATAATAAAGTGGCCTAACTCTTTACCATCTACTGTTTAAATGATCCCATTCCATCCCATCTCCTCCTTCTGTCCTTCTGTCATCCCACTCTCACTTGTTTTCAATCTCTCCTTCCCATTCTGAAAAAACCCCCACTTGATCCTTCCACCACCAACCCCTCCCTATCATATTATATCTTTTCTGTACTATATCCTTTGCCCTTTGTAGCTAAACTCCTTGAAAAGGCCTACAATGGGTAATTCCACTTTCTCTCCTCACACTTTCTTCTTACCCCTTTACAATCTGGCTTCTGACCTTAACATTCCACTGAAATTCCACTGCTCTCTCTAAAGTTACTAACAATATCTTAGTTGCCAAACTCAATGACCTTTTCTCAATCCTCATTCTCCTCGACTTCTCTGCAGTTTTTGACACTATTGATTACTCTCTCTTCCTGGATACTCTCTCTAGCTTTTTGGAACACCACTGTCTCATGGTTTTCCTCCTAACTATCTTCCTTCCTTTTCTGTCTCCTTTGCTTAACACTCCTTCAGATCATGCCCTCTAACTGTAGGCGTCCCTCAGACCTTTGTTCTGGGTCCTTTTCTCTTTTCCTTCTATACTATTTCCCTTGGTGACCTCATCAGCTCCAATGGATTTAATTACCACCTCTAAATTTATGATTCACAAATCTATCTTTCCTGCTCCAATCTCTTCCTTGACCTCCACTCTCATATCTCCAACTGCCTTCTAGACATCTTGAACTGGATATCCAGTAGACATCTTTAACTCAACATGTCCGAAACAGAACTCATGATCTTTCCCCCTAAACCCTCCCTGCCTCCTACTTCCCCATTACTGTAGAGGGCAATACCATCCTCCCAGTCCCCCAGGCTAGAAATTTAGGAGTCATCTTGAGTTCCTCACTATCTGGCACCCTGCTCCCCCATATCCAGCCTGTTGCCAAGGCCTTTTGATTTCACCTTTGCATTATCTCTCAAATATGCCCCCTTCTCTCCTCTGACACTGCCACCACTATAGTACAGGCCCTCATCACCTAATGTCTTGATTACTGCACTAGTTTGCTGGTGGGTCTGCCTGCCTCTAGTCTCTCCCCACTCCAATCCATTTTCCATTCAGCCACCAGTGATTTTCCTAAAACACAGGTCTGACCATGTCACTCCTCCACTCAATAAACTCCAATTGCTCCCTATTGCCTCTAGGAGCAAACATTTGGCATTCAAAGCCCTTCATAACCTAATCCTTTCCCATCTTTCCGGGTTTCTTACACCTAACTTCCCAAAAAGTAGTCTTCCATCCAGTGACTCCAGGCTTCTGGCTGTTCTACAAACAAGACATTTTATCTCTTGGCTCTGGGCATCTTCTCTGGCTGACTCCCATGTTTGAAATGCTCTCCCTACTCCATTATGACTGCTGACCTTTTAGCTTCCTTTAAATCCCAACTAAATCCCATTTTACAGGAATCCTTCCCTAACCCTTCTAATTCCAGTGCTTCCCCTTTTTAAATTATTCCCTATTTATCCTGTGGATAGCTAGCTTTGTATATATTTGTTTGTATGTTGTCTCTCACGTTTAGACAGTAAGCTCTTTGAAGACAGAAAAATGCCTTTTGCCTTTCTTTGTATCCCCAGTGCCTTTGTATCACAGTGCCTGGCACATAGTAGGGATTTATTAATTAAATGTTTATTGAATGAATGAATGAGTAGAACGTACACTCCTTGAAAGCAGGGGCTTTCATTTTTACTGTGTATTCTCATCCTCAATGGCTAACATTTAAGTACTAGCTTGATTCTTGTTCAGTTTAATTGCACTCATGACCACTAATGGCAAGCATGCTGGATTTGAAATCAGAGGACCTGGACCTCAATTCTAAGGTCAAAGTGATTTCCACATACAACTTCATGAAACATAAATTAGGCATTTGTTTAATCAACATGAAATTGACTGTGACCCTGCCAAGGTAGGTGGCTTTCTACATTACCAAATCCCATTGTACAGACTGATGACAACTCCAAAACCGGTGGAGCTTATTCTGAAGTAGAGTAGAGTTCCCAGTCCAAAGCTACATTTTAAACTACATTCGGATAGCTGGATTTGGGTGGGCGGGTAGAAAATTTATATGAAAACATGGCCATTATGACAGATTTATTGAAGTGGTACAATCAGAAAACCTAGATTCAAATTCTCCCTCTGACACTGACTACCTGTATGGCCTTGGATAATTCTATTTATCTCTCTGGGACTCAATGTTCTTATCTTTCAAATGAAAGGATTGGACTAAATGGTCTCTGAGGTCCCTTCTGTAACTACGATATCTTCCAACTCATATTCTAAAGTCCTGGTTTTTAATGTTGCTATCATGTGAGTCATCTCTGCATCTCTGTCCCCCAAAAGATTTTCCAAGGACAGAATGCCACCAGTGTGACTGTATCCTTTTTTGCAGAACAATTTATTGGCCTTCTGGGAATGCTGCACAAGAAGCTGGTGCACATATACTATTGTGAACACAGCGGAGCCATAATGAGGTGCTCCATTAGGTAGAGTGAGATGCCACTTTGTCATGAGATTTACTCCTGAAGGGCACTTAGCTTGTCTGGAAGCAGCTACACCAAGGTGTGCAATTAGAGGCATAGCATGAAGGAGTTTGTGTGTAAAATCTGTAAATGTCATCCCTGGTTACCCTGAGGGTTTGGGATCCTCCTCTTGAAAAGAATTTGTTTTTGCCCTGCATTCTACCTGACTGACAGTAATAGACTCTTGAACACTCATTCTCTTCCATGGGGTTACCTTTTCCTTTCATCTCTCAGTAGTTCCAAACAACTACTGACTGGGAACTATGAAGTCCTATAATTGACATTGACATTTCTTTCTATTTCACAAGTCACTTAGGGATGTGTGCTCTATTTGGGGTGGCATGGTTCTTAATCACTTCTATTACCATTATAACATGGAGTCCCTCTCTTTAAGATGCAGCTCAAGCATCATCTTCTGCATGAACGCTGTCTTGGTTCCCCTAACTTCTAGTGCCCTCCCTCCCAAACTGTCTTGTCTTTAATTACTCTGTGTGTGTGTGTATTCATGTCTATGCTGTATATGTATACACATACACATATGTATATATATACAATGTGTATGTGCATGTGCATGTGTGTGTATGTGCATGTGCATGTGTGTGTGTGAGTGTGATCTGCATTTAGGAAGATTAATTTGACAGCTGAGTAGTGAGTAGGAGGATTGACTGGCCTGGGGAGAGACTTGAGGCAGGGAGACATTCAGCACCCAGCACAGTGGCTTATGTACAATAAACACGTAATAAATAACTATGTGATGATGGATTGATAATGTGAGGAGGAAGAAAGTATTAACAGCTACTATATTCAATTGGTTATATTTCTATTTTTATTCAAGTTTCTTAATTTCCTATTGCCTGGTTGAAGATAAAAGGGTGGGCTAAACAATATCCAGAATTCTGCAGTAATAATAAAATTGAAATTTATATAGCATTCAGGTTGGCAAAATGCTTTAAATATATCATCCTGAGCAAGTTATAGTATATGATAGTGATGGAATATTACTATGTTATAAGAAATGATGAGTCTGATGATCTTAGAAAAACATGGAAAGACTTTCATGAAATAATGAAGAGTGAAACGAGCAGAACCAAGAGAACATAGTATGCAGTAACAATAATATTGCTTCAAGAAAAACTTTGAGAACTTTGAGCAAATAAGTAATTTTGACTATTATAAATATCCAAATTAACTACAAAGGACATATAGGAAGGTGCTATATGGATCCAGAGAAATAGAAGCAAGTATAGAATGATTATACGTATTTGTTTCTAATGGTGGCCATCTTTAGTGTGGGAAGGACAGTGGGGAGGGAAGAAAAAAGAGGAAAAAAGAAAAGAAAAGAAATGTGCATGATAACCTTTTATACATTTAAAAAGAATAGCAAGATGTACATAATAGATTTGCAGTTTCATGTGCAATCAATTTTTATTATACTATGTTATAGTAATGTTTGTTTTATCCCATAAATTAAAAACAAAATAAATAAAAATTTAAATATATATTATCCTCATTTGAGTCGCAACTACATATTATATACTTGCTTCATATATACACATATATGTATGTACACACACATACACACATCTCCCGCATTAGGATGTGATCTCCTTATAAATAGGGATTGTTCATTCTTTGTACTGGTATCCCCAGCATCCAATGCAGTTCCCGACACATTGTAGGAACTTGATAAACAATTATTGGTTGATTGGTCTATTTGAGAGGCACCTGTTATATTGGACAGAGTACAGAACTGGGAGCTAGAAAGATCTGGGCTCCAATCCAATTCTTACTGTCTGTGACCATGAGCAAGTAATAACCTCTTTGGGCCTCAGTTTCTTCATCTCCAAAGTGAGGATAATAATACTGGCACCCTACCCTATAGTATCATTGTGGGACTCAAATAAGGATAATATATTTAAAGCATTTTGCCAACCTGAACTCTACATAAATTTCAGTTTTATTATTACCACAGAATTCTAGATGTTCATCTTCCTATCTTCAACCAGAAAGTAGAAAATGTGAATAAAAATAGAAATTTCACTGATTGGATATAGTAGTTGTTAACGTTCTTTCTCCCTTTTGGAATTATGAATCCATCATCAAGTATTTATTAAGTGCTTACTGAGCGTAAGGCACTGTGCTGGGTGCTGAATGTCTCCCTCCCTCAAGTCTCTCCCCAGGTCAGTCCATCCTCCACTTAGCTGTCAAATTAATCTTCCTGAATGCAGGTCTGACCAGGCCGCCATATTATTCAATAAACTCCAGGGGTTCCCTATCATCTCCATGATTAAACAAAAAATTCTCTATTGGTGTTCAAAGTCTCCCAAGCCTGACCCCCTCCTACTTTTTTCAGTCTTCTTACGCCTTATTCCCCACTATCTTACTATCCTTCAGACAAGACGATCCATCTCCCAATGCTGGACATTTTCACTGGTCTAGAATCTTCTCCCTTCTCAATTCCACCTCCTGACTTTCCTAGATTTCTTCATGTCTCGGCTAAAATCCCATCTTCTGCAAGAAGCTTTTCCTAGTCCCCCTTAATGCTAAGCACTTTACCACTGAGTTTCTTCCCAATCTCTCCTTCATATATCTTGCTCCTGCAGAGTTGTTTGCATGTGACCTCTACCATTAGATTACAAATTTCTTGAGAGCAAGGATTGTTTGTTTTGGGGGATTTTTTTTTGTCTTTCTTTGTATCTCTATCATTTAAAACAGCATTTGACTCATAGTAGGTGCTTAATTAAAGCTTGTTAACAATACTGTGACACTACTAGAAAGGGCCCTCCCCACTACACAAATATCAATCTTTCCCCTTCTGCCTTTTTATAATCTCTAAATTTCCATTATCATAAATGTGCTTAATCAATGCTTATTGATTGACTGAATGTCATGTATCATGTTTACATGACTTACCATTATTACTACCTCCCCACCACCACCCCACACAAAAGAATATGTTTCTTAGAGTCAGGGATAATATTTTTTGTCTGAATTAATATGCTTAGTAGAGGCTTGTTGGATTAGATTATACTGATTTAATTTTTTTTTCTTGAAATCTAGGGTCCACTGCCAACAGATTTACCATTGTGAGGACATTAGTAAGTGTCAGGGAGGGGCTAGTGAAATATTTGCATACTGAGTTTTGCATGTACGCACCTGTGTGCTTTTAACCCACCTGCAATAAATCATAATAATGTAACAGGAAATGTCAGATATTAACTACAGACTTAGCATTGGCATCATGTGCTCATCACAGAAGAAACCCTGTTCAAGTGACCCTTGGCAACAGGCATTGGGACAGCTTAATAGAATGAAAATCCACATTGATTTCCAAAGATGAAAATATCGATTATCTGACCTGTTGGCTGTGTATGTCCTGACACATACCAGTTAGTGTTGACACACATAATGAAGCACATTTATTCCAGTCAAAGGCATAAAAACCCTGTAAGAAAGGGATTTGTTCTCAGAGGACGGCTGGGATGGAGGAGCTCTGTTTATGTTCTGGCCCAACATCTGAATACTTTTTTCTTTCTTCCCTTTCTGCAACAAACCCAAAGAAAGCAAGATTGTGAGCCTCAAGGATAAAAACAAACAGGAATGTTGTCATGCTATTCCCTTTCCTAAGTCAGGGCACTATCCTGATGGCTCATCCCTCACCCCTCCCTGCCCCAACCTTTCTCAACCCTTCTCTCCCTGAAGCAGTAACAACAGGAAGGGCTCCATGAGGCCAGGCTTCAGGTTAGATCTGCTGCTATCAGCTGAGGGCTGTTGGCAAAAGGTCAGCTCACAGCTGGGCCTGGAAGTGCCTTGCCTCTGTAAAAATATTTCAATCTCTATGCACTTGGAAACTGCCGTGTGCACAAATATTTTCACATGAAATTGGGAGGTGATTTCCAAATGTCAACAAACGTTCCAAGGGGCGAAAAAGGAGAACTCACAGTTCTCCACAAAGATGACAGCTCAAGGGCCCTTTCATGTGGTCCAGAGAAAAGGCAAAGCAACAGGCAGGGGCCATTGGGTCTGTTGTTCTTTTGAAAGAAAATGGTGATAAACCTCTAGTTTATCGTAATGCTGGGGGAAGGGGATTGTGGGAAGGGAGTGGGCAGAGAAAAAACATAAAGCAACTCTCCAAACTAGAGAACCTTTCTCACAGAGAGGCAGCTTTATGTCTGACATCACTGTTTCTGTCTTAAAAGAAAAAGTGGGCCAGGCCCCAAGAGGGAAGGACATTTGAAAGGTTTTCCGTCTCAAAAAGAAGGGTTCTTGAGATAAACCTCACTGACAGCTCTGTAAGTTCTGGTTGGAAAATTGGGTTGATAGGCTTTCAGTCCTCACCTTGTAGCTGTTTCTTGACCATGTTTCCTTTAAACTGACCAGGAGTCCTATATGCTGGAAGACTACACATTGCCGGCTTAAGAAACACTGATGAGTGAACAAAAACCTGTACAATTTTTTTAGCTGCCTTTGTTTTCCTACCAAATCATATTTAGAGTTAGATGTGACCTCATGGGCCAACTAGTATAGCCCCCTTCATTTCACAGATGAGGAAACCGAGTCCACAGGAGTTTAAGGGATCTGACCAAGGTCACTGAGGCAATAAATGGCAGATGCAGGATTCATTTAGCTTTCATTGAATCATGGAGTTTTACAGACAAGGGTCCTTAGATATCACTGTGCAACCATCTCATTTAACAGATCAAGAAACTGAGGATAATAGAAATTAAAAAAATTTTTCCTACATAGCACATTAAAGTAGAGCTAAGACTAGAACTCAGGTCTTTTGTGTTCGGTATTATTTCTATTTAGTATCACTGCCTCCTAACTTTAGAGAGGATTCTTAACTGACTTTGACTTTCCTTGATTTCAATTAATCTTTACCATGCTCACAAATTACAAATAGAGGCTGCTATAAGTGGATAGACCATCTCTCCACCTCTACCGACTTCCCAAATCTATATCTTCAGAAAGTAGTGACCTCTTACCCAAAACTACCTCTACCTGACTGTCCTGCCATCACCTTAAACTCAGTTCATTCAAACTAAGTGCAACCTTTTCTTCCATAACCGTCTCTCCTCAATACCCCCCACCATTTCCCTTACTCTTACCACTCTTTGGGGAGTCTAGAAACCTTAGAGTCATTGACTTTTCCCCCTCCTCTATTCCCTATGTCCACTTATGCTCAAGTTACTTCATGGCACTTCTTCTTTAAACTGTCTCTTGGACCCTGCCTTGTCCCTTTGTTTCTACTGTAACTCTAATTCAGTTCTTCATCATCCCATGTCCCCAGCTGGTCTCTTTCCCTGCAGCCTCTCCCTCTACATTCTGTCTCACATAACTTTGCCAGACTAGTCTTATGGAGTCCCCTGAAAGTTACAAAATGTTTTTCTCATAGGAACCCTACGTTTGAGGCAGGAAGCACAAGAAATATCACCCCCATTTACTGAAGATTGAGAGGTGAATGACTTGCCCAAGACTACACATTTAGTAAGTATTTAATCCAGGAATGGAACCCAGGTATCTCCTGACTGCATTTAGCACTCTTGTCATTATACTCCATTACTTCTCTGTGGTGTTATCAACTTACTCCCACAACAATGGCAGACACTTCAAGACCTTCAATAGTCAGGCCCCAACCTACATATCTGATTCATTTCCTACTGTTTCTTAATGTGTACATAGCACTTGTTTCCTCAATGACCCCCTCCCTTGTTCCACTTATCATATTCACTGGATTCTCAAAAGATCACAAATTCAGAGCCAGAAGGGGCCTTAGAAGTCATTTAGTCCATTCTTCTCATAAGAGGTTAAGTCAATTGCCTAAGGTCAACTCAAAGGTGGGATCTGAACCCAGGCCCAGATGCAGGACTCTTTCTACTCTATGTTGCACCTTCTGTTGGCCCATCTCTTGCCTATACTCAAGCTATTTCACGATTGCGTTTGTAACCCCAGTAGTGGGCCCAGTTACCTGGTAAATAGTGGGTGTTTAATAAGTGCTTATTGAATTAAGTTCCCCTGCCAGAATCCCCAATCACCTCAATTTCCCCAAATATTAAGAGTACTTCAAGGCTATCCAGAGCCCAACCTCCTCCTTCATGGCTCCATCTTTCACCACTCCAACCCACCCTCAGCTTTCTTTTCTCTGACTAGCCCTTTCTATGTATAAAATGTAGCTGGCACTTATTTTTTGTCTAACACTTTAATACCTGCTGTTTTTATCTCCCCAACTGGTCTATGAGGACAAGAATCGTGTCTTGGATTTTTTTTTCCCTTGATGTCTCCCATAGCACCCAGAACAAGGTCAGACCCACAGAAGCCTACTCAGGGAGTACATATTGACTGATCAATTGCTCTCCTCATCCATGCACAAATAGAATATTAGAGGCAGGGAACTCAGGAGATGATTCTGCTGTCACTAGGATGAGACAAGGAAGTCAGGTGGGAGTTCAGGTTCTTAAAAACAGCCAAGTAGATTCTACTGCCCCCCATGGCAATGGGTTCCAGCATCTCACCCTCCTCAAGGCCCTTGATAAACAAGAAAAGTGCTGTGGTTTTGCATGCATAAAACAGGGCTGCTCAAGAATGTTGCTGGTAATTTAGGAAGGCCTTGAGGGAATGCTTGTTGTATAAAAAAGATACTCAATCTTCCTCCTTTCCTCCCCACCAATGCAAAACAAAGTGATATTGGCAAAGTCCCTGAGTGTGTGCCCAGACTCACACATATGTACTCACACTCTCGTACCATAATGCATTTTCACAAACAAACGTCCTTCTGCACATTTGTAAACCTGCACACATTTACATACAAATGTGTACTCACATACATAAATCCCCACGAATACACACACATACACATTGACAGACACAAATACTAAACTCGCTCTCACACATGTATTTCTACAGACACACATACCCTTTCACATACACACAGAGTCTCATGCGCATTTCACACATTCACATATACCATATTCAGTTACAAACATACTTTCCCATAGAGGTACATTTATGCATGTATATGTATATACCCCCCCACACACATACACACACACACACCCTCTAACACCTTTTTTGTTCTTTCCAGTTACTTAGGAGCTTGGTAAAAATTCAGAGAGACAGAAACAGAGACAGCAAGAGAGACAGAGAAAAAGAGGAATGAGTAAGTGTTAAAAAGGGACCTATATATTTTTTTTCCTTGAGAATAATTTGGAAGTATTTTCAGAATGTCTTAAAACAAAATTAATTGTACTGACTGTGCTTAATCCAGTACAATTCACCAATCTGTGAAATCCCTCTTCTTCCTTCCTCTGGACAGGGTACTGGTCTGAGCATGATCCTGGTGTTGAGGTTTAGGGGTGCTGGAGAGCCCAAAATACCATCACGCAGATCCTGCCAAATGAACTCAACCCAAGCCTTCTTACAAAGAAAAACAAAGCTTATTAAAGATTCGCCATATTGGGTACAGTCTTAAGAAATCTCAACATTTTGTGACGCTTGTCTATACAAGCTGGCCAGAAGAATCTGAGCTGAGCTAGATTGAATCTGAACACCTTCATGGAGGCAAGATGGATCTTATATACAAAAAGATTGTAGGAGGGATCTAGTGGTGGTTCTGGGGTGATGGAAGGAGGGGTTTAGGGAGGGTCTTGATGGAACTGGGGTGACTGGGGGACTGGGGTGAGGTCAGACTACAGGAATGGGATTAAGGGTGGGAAATAGCTGAAGGCTACCTGGAGATGACAGGCAATGGAGGGCTAGGGTAACAGATTTGGGTATAGATATTTTGATAGGATCGAGGATGGGAAATGGCAGGGGGAATTTGGAGGTAGCCAGAAAATGGAGGGCTAGGCTAGGCTATTTGGGCACGAAAAGCCAGATCAAGTGGAAAGATTCAAGGTGGGTTCAAAGGAGTTCTCAGAGACTCTACCCCATAACTGGATATGACCACAGTTCACAACAGAGTTGTAGGGATCCACTAGCTGCCAAGGTCTTAAGGGAATCCTCTCAGATAGCAAACCTTGAACTCAGTATCCCAGGGATTCAAAAGTGAGTTATTCTGTTTTTTATATATCTGGCTAAAAGGAAAAGACAGCAGTTATTACTGCAGCTGTTTTCTGTTTTCTACCAGTTCTATAATTGGGAAATGAAAATGAAACAAAATAAATAAAAACAAATAAATAAATAAATAAGAATTTTTTTTTCTCACAATAACTCAAATATTTGTTTTTAAAGATGGAGCTCTTAGACCTGACCTGTACAATTTGGCAGTAGGTAAGGGCCAAAATTAAAATAGGCTAAACTTCCTCAGGCCTCAGAGGTTTTTAGTGGCTCACTTTCCAAGTAAAAGTAAAATTAATGATTAAACTATTTTACAAATGTCATATTTTTAAAAAGGGAAATTTCAGTTAATATCAATTAATTACATTTATGACTTAAGATTTTTATTTATCATGAAATCACATTAATGTTAAAAAAAATTACTTTGTTAAGTGGTGCAGGTTTTAATACATTTTCCAGGTTTTCTTACTGTTTACATTTAGTCAATGGGATGTATTACACTTCTTGTCAGCGATTAGTTTATCGTACTCTGGAATCATGTTTGAAATCAATTTCTTTTGAAATCTGAAAACTAACCTTAGTAGCCGCCTCATTTTCTGAGTTTACTTTCTTGAAAAACCATTGTTGCCCACTGAGATTTTTCAACAATTTGGACACTTTAATTTGTTTTTCACTGGTGTCAAATTTGCTTAAGTCAGGATGTTTTGATTCAAAATGGCGATGAAGATTGTATTCCCTCAGAACAGCTATTACATCTCAGCAAATAAAGCACAATTTTTTGTCTCTCATGTAAGTAAACAAGTATCTGTCCACTCTGGATTAAACACTCTATTTTAATTTGATCTTCCATTTCTTTTTATCACCAATTTTACAAAGTTACCCCCAAAACTTTAATGTTAGAACCAAAAAAATCTCCACAGCAACTGCACATACATAGAAATACTGAACCGAGTGTCTGACCATGGAGAGAGTGCCAACACTCATGTAACTTGAAGGGTGGCCATGCAGCAAGGGAGGGGAAGAGGCCCTTGCATTGTTGCCACTCCTCGAATAGCAGACATCTCCTTTGTTGGCATGCGGCTGCACTCACTTTGTCCCTGTTCAACACCAGTAATAACAAAAACACAGGGAAAAGACAGGACTCTCACTCCTTTCCGACTACAGACAGACTGACAATGATTGGTTGCCATGGATCACGTGACAAACAGGCGAGCCTGCACAGTAACAACCCCCTGGCCAAGTTACCTGACCGGCACAATAGTGACTAGTAGAAGGCAGGTTAATCAGGGCACAGAGAAAGCATTTACTACATCTTTACTTTCTTTTACATCCTCTAAATTCTTTGTGGCCACCCAAAATCCTTTGGCCCTTGGGCCATATGTTGTGCAGGCCTGTCTTAGATGTTATTTAATACACGTGTGACCCTGGGCAAGTCACTTATTCTCTGTCTCAATTTTCTCATACGTAAAATGGGGACAAAAATAATAACCGCCTTTACCTCCAAGGGTTGTTGTGAAGATAACATGAGATAATATTTGGAGAACACTTTGCAAAACTTAAGCACTATATAAATGCTAGTTATTGTCATTACTATTATCATTAAAAAATTCTCCCCCCTCCATTTTACAGATGAGAAAACAAAGATTGATAAGTGACTTTCTTCTTTGCAATTTATACCCATTGCTCCTGGGTCTGACCTCTGCAGCCAAACAGAACAAGTCTAATCCTTCCTCCAAATGGCAAATGCTTGGACACTACTATCATTCCTCCTCCAGGTTTTTTCCCTAGACTAAACATCCCTTGTTCCTTCAACTAATTGGCATGGAATCAAACTCCCCAGGTACTCTTCTTGAGCACTGTTCAACTTATCAGTGTATTTCCAAAACTATGGCCCACCCAGAACTGAACACAATGTTCCATCTGCTGGGTGACCTGGAACAAGTAAACAGGTATTCTCACCTGCTTATTACATGTAGTTCTGCCTATCTTAAGGTAACTCAAGATGACATCAACTGTCACATCGCACTATTATCTCATATTGAACTTAAAAGTCCACCTAAACCCCCAGGTCTTTTTTCAGACAAACTACTAGCCGCACCCCCCCCCCCCAATTTTGTACTTGTGAATTTGATCTTTTTAAGCCAAGTATAAGACTTTAGGTTTTGTCCCTATTGAATTTCCTTTTATTGAATTAAGTCAATAGTACTCTATCAAGATTATTTTGGATCTGGTGTGTTAGCTATCCCTTCTAGCTCTGTGCCATCTGTAAATTGGGTAAGCATATCATCTATACCTTTATCCAAGTCATTAATAAAAATCTTAAGCTGTATAGATCCAAGAGAAGATCCCTGGTCCATTCCACTGGAGACCTACTGCTGTGTTGACGTTGAACTGATGACTCTTTGAGTCTGGTCGTTCAATCAGTTCTCAGTCCTCCTGAATGTGTTATCATCTTTGTTCTACGCCATACTTTCCCATGTTTGTCACAAGAACAGTATGAGATACTCCATAAGCAGCTTTGCTAAAATGCTTTGCTAAAATCTAGGTAAACTATATGTACAATATTCTTCTCATTCACCAGTCTAGGAATCTTGTCAAAAAATTAAATATAGGAGAGGACAAAAATCTGAAAACAGAGACAGCAGAGATCCAAATCCAAGTGCCTGAAATATACTCATCTCTTACCTCTTCCTCTTAGAATCCCTAGCTTCCTTAGGGTTCAACTCAAGTGACACCTTCTACATTAAATATTTCCCAATTTCCCCAAGTACTCATGCTTCACTCCTCAAAAAAATTATCATGATATCATGTATCTATTTTGCATATACATATATATATACACACATACATACATACATACATACATACATACATACTTGTTTGGTTTTTTTCCCCCTCCTTGGTGGATTGTAAGCTCCTTGAGGGCCAAGGCCTGTTTACTTCTGTCTTTGTATTTTCAATACCTAGCACAGTGCCTAGAACATAGTAGGTACCTAATAAATGCTTGTTGACTGAGTAATTGAACTCAACTTATTTAGGTCAAATAATAAGATACCAAGTTCTACTGGTTCAGTGGAAAGAATGCTAGATTTGGAGTCAGCAGATTTGAATTTTAATCCCAGCTCTACCTGTCTAATCTTGGACAAGTCACTCACTCTCTCTACACTTGTTGTTTTAACACTGTAAAATTAGGGGTTAACTAGATTACCTCTAAAGATCCCCTCCACAACTAAACTGATGAATCCTATGACTAATAGCAATCAATAGGACACTTCCCCTACCCCCAGCCCTCTTCCCCCAAAGCAGTGGGGCTGTAGTTAGCAATGACATTCAGCTATCCTTTTTGTAATGATGTGATTTTGCTAATGACATAGGCAAGAAAGGAAGGAAGGAAGCAAGGAGAGAAGGAAGGAAGGAGGGAGGGAAGGAAGGAAAGAAAGAAAAGGAAAGAAAGAAAGAAAAAGGAAGGAAGAAGGAAGGAAATATAGAAAGAGAAAGGAAGAAAGAAAGATGCATTTTAGAGGAAAAAAATAATAAAATGGATGCAGAGGTACTAGTATGAATTTGTGTCCATGCTATTTTTTTATTGAATAAAATTTAGGTTTTACATATATATGTGTGTGTATATGTATGTATATAATCTCTTCATGATCAGAAAAACCTTACAGTTGACTCGATCCAGGCATTATGACATATCCAAACATCAAATTGGCTCCTCTCTTGATCCAGTGTGTATTTCCAGTTTGTTTGTGAGTTGGCTTTATTGCTGTTGTGGTGATAGTGATGGTAGTGCTATTGCCCCTATAAACATAGAAAAGGACAGTGATGAAAAACATGCCTTTAAGAACAAAATTAATCCATGTTCCCCAAACTTGTTGGTTGCTCTTGTGGACTAATTTTGTATGGATCAACACTCAAACTATAAGTTATTGTGTTATAAAATCATCCACTTTTCATGATCTTGAAGTATGTGGACAGCCTTCAGGCAACCTCATCCCTCTTCTCCACTTTTCATGATCTTGAAGTATGTGGACAGCCTTCAGGCAACCTCATCCCTCTTCTCCTTTCAGAACACCCCAAGGCCCCTGAAGTAATAGACACTGTTCTTTATATGATTCAAAAACTGTACTAATCATAACTAAGACTTCAGGGAAGGTCATTGTCTCCATTAAAGGAACCCTATAGAAATAATCTCTTTGTTTTTCAGTGATTTGATGGAGAACAAGATCAAATGCTTACTTAAAGGTCTGCAGGCTCCTGGTCTCCACTGGACACTGAGAGAAAGCACGGATGGAGGAACAAAACTAAACGGAAGTCATGGGGGTAGAAAGGGAGGTGGTGATAAGGGAGGAAGGGATCTGATGTCCCAAGAAGCATCTGAGCAAATCAGCTCCTGTAATGTGAGAAGCTGGCATTACTGCAGACACATTTTCAGTTGTAAATCCACTAGACAGTGTGACCAAGTGATAATTCAATGCAGCTGCCAAGTTCCACGGTTTTTTCATACTAAATGATTGTCCAGAGTTTCATGGAACAGTCGCATTTCTCAAATGATGTGAAAACATCTCCAAGTAGTACTCTGATTCTCTGAAAGATCCATTATTTCATCAGGGAAAGTATTCCACCTACCAATGCAGGGAAACCTTCCATCTTTCTTCTCTAAGATTCCTGTTCATGTTTTCCCATAAATCCTCAAACACATGGTAGGGCTTTTTTAGTATCTTAGGGTACTCAGGCTATCTGCCATGTTATCTGTAGCATCTCTATTTTTGAATCCTTATTATTTAGCACTGTACCTGGTACATAGTAGGTGCTTAATTAAATTTTGTTGAATTGAGATGAATTGTCATGAGCTACATCCATGTTGTTGTTATTGTTTTACCTCAGTTATACATATCCCCAATAATCTCTTATGCTGCTTCTTGTAGACAACTCAAACTATCAATGCCAACAAATGGTTATATCCCCTTGTCTTTCTTCTTTTCCAGACTTCCCAATCCTAATCTATTCTTCTTATGATCTTGATACTACTGAATCATTTTGCAACTTTTTGTTATGCTGTAGAAAAAACAAAAATCATTCTTAGACATTCTTTTCCTAGGGTCCAGCAGGTTATGGTAAATAAGCACAGCAAGACAGAGCCTGATTGGACACAGCTGGAAAAAGCCAAGGAGCATCAGGATTGCCCTTTAGCTTAAGAATTGTATTTCACTTGTGATAAAGAACACAGTCACCTAGGGGACCATGAGAACATGGATGGGCATGTAGGCTTCTACTACCCAGGTATGAATCATGAATGAGAGTCCAAGCTTTTCCCATCCAAATGGTTGTAGGATGAAGCAGGATACGTTGGCTGTCATTTCAATAAGGATTTGTCAGTGGCTTAAGGGATTGAGGCTTTTAAAATAAGCTGTTTATGGAGATTCAGAGCTCATGAGAATGCAGGGCAGAAACCTCTACTGTCATACCTGTTGGCTGCATCCACTGAAGAACAGAAGCATTTTGAGCCTACCTGAGTGGTAACCATGACCTCAGATTTTGCTGAATGGTTTAGTTGGATGAGTTGGAGCTGTGGTTTGGGGAATCTCTTGCCCTGGAAATTTTAAAGAACAGGATCAACTCTCTTAAGTTCTAAGTGCAGTTAGGAATGTTCTAGACTAAAAGCATGAGGCTCCTTCCTCCTAGATCTAGTATTATTTGGGGTACCTAATGTAATCCCTAGACAAACATTGTGTTACCTTTTCATCAGCAATCCCTTGAGAAGATTGTTTCAGTAGAGATCAGACATGTATGGCTCTGTACTAGATACTATGGAGGATGTACAAATGAATAAAATAGGCCCCTGGGTTCCTGTAGCTTACAATCTTGTTGGGGAGTTAAAGACATGCCTCAAAAGTAATTAATGTAGTGAGTACTCTCTGGGCTCACTGTCCCAAAGCTAAGCTGGCTACATTTATCTCTCTCTTTCTTTTTCTCTGTCTGTCTGTCTCTGTCTCTGTCTCTGCCTCTGCCTCTGTCTCTCTCTGTCTCTGTCTGTCTGTCTCTGTCTCTGTCTCTCTCTCTCAGTTCTAGGGGAACTCTTGAAGGCTCAGGTGTCTCTACTCTATTGCTATTGCCTCAAGCCCCCATTCCAGTTTGTTCCCTCACCCTATTGTTAGATACCAGTGATTAGCATTCTACTTGCATTTACCAATTAACACCAATTAGTTTTTAAAAGGGATACTTCAAAGATATAGCAAGAACAGAAGCATAAACATTTCTACCCAAACATACTCTTCCCTATGGGTAATATTAATTAAGTTGGAACTTTTTTACTGTTTCAGAATGCTAAATTAATTAATTGTCTTTGATTGAGCCTTACTAGGTACAAAGCCCTAGGCCCAAACCCCTAGTTACTAGGTTAGCTGATGTGGGTGTGAAGCCCTCAGGGCCCTAAGGGGAGTTGCTAAGACCAGGGCCAATAGTATGTACCTGAGTTCTGGCTCAGATGAGTTTGATATTGTCCAAAGACTGTATAAAAAGAGAGAACAGAGTTATTTGCTTGAGGCTCTCACTCCTGGAGGAATGTTGGTGTGGGACCCTGGGCAGCTGCTATAAGAGCCTCCTGGCTCATCAACCCAGATGTTGATGGTTTCTTGGTAACTATGAATTGTGATCTGGTCTGTTTATATTGTGTATGTTTGTAACTTGTTTGTATTTGCTCTGAAGTTCAGGTTGCTGGTTTTTCCTCCTGAACTAAGTGAGTTTATATGTATATGTTGGATTAAAGTAAGATTGTTAACCCCTTAACGTTGCTTTCCTTAGTAAAGCAGATCGAAAGAACCTGTGCTGGCAGCGTTCTTGTTGTTGGGCTTGTGTTGGTCTTTCACCACAACAACAGCTGCTAGCCGAATTATTGCAACACTAAGCCACCTCAGTCTTTGGGGAGAGTGAACTTATATTTAACTCAATTTAGATGGGGGGAAGGCAAGGCAATTGGGGTTAAGTGACTTGCCCAAGGTCATACAGCTAGTAAATGTGTCAAGTGTCTGAGGCTGGATTTGAACTCAGGTCCTCCTGACTCCAGGGCTGGTGCTCTACTTACTGTGCCACCTGGCTGCCCCTATTTAACTCAGTTTATACATGTACATTTTATACCACACTCACTTGTACATTTATACAATAAGTTCATATCTAAACGTGGTACTGCTGCTTGTCATAGCTCCCACTGGGCTGCATGCTTTTCCTCACTTATCAGGTGCTGGATTTGCTGGAAAACCCTACCTGAGTTCTACTCCCAGATTCTCAGACCTTGGGTAGCTCTCTCTCGTGACACTGTGAAACTTACAAGGTCTCAGCACACCAATGTCTTTCCTTTATAATGAAAAAACAAATACTAAGGCAAAGATGTGGCATCTGATTCATGAGTCATGGGCCAACCTTGGGTGGGGCAGGCCCAAGGCCTCTCCCTTTGAATCATTGCTTCTCTTCTCTCACTGCTACACTGCCAGAGTCAAAGTAATGCAAAGAGAAGGCCATGGTCTTGGTCAGCTGGTGCTTTTGGAAGGCCTCCTCAGATCTGGCTCAGCAACCAACCAAAGAGGTGCCTCCTCCCTGGAAAATAAGCAGACCAGAACCAGTTACAAAGGTCTACACATTCTCCCAATGTCCCCAAGGCACTTGTATCACACATCATCTTGACTCTCCTGGAAGCAGGAACAGCTTGTCCCATTTGGAGAATTGCATTGGCCAAATGTGCTAATGCTTGCTTATCAGGGCTGAGTTCATTGGCCAGTCCCCCATTATAGTATAAAAGGCAGTCCGTTCTATGTACCAAATTAGCTATATAGAAAATAATACTATGGGAAATTAGAAGAAGAATGGATCCCTTCAGGTTGCAGTAAACAGGAAAATCCTCTTGGAAGAAGAAAAACAAGATCTAGATTGAAATGTTAGTGAGACTTTAGCAGATGAAGGGGAGGAAAGAAGATGTGGGAGGCAGGATGGAAGAACAACACAGGTACAGGGACAGGACATTCCATCTGGGTAGAACAGAGGGTTTATATAGATCTCTTGGAAGGTAAGGCTGGAGAGGTGTGTTGAACTGATTGCGGAGGCCAGTCTAGAGACTTCACTGGACTTCATTCTGTAACCACTGAGAAGCTACAAGTAGTTTTTGAGCAAAGAAGTAACATAAGGAAATCTTCAGTTAAGCTCTTCACAATCACAGAGGCAGAAGGAGAGATATAAAGGATTGGGGAGAGAAGATGATTGTGTTCAAGAGAAAATCAAACAGGCATTTAAGTCCTTACTATGTACCACGCATCATGCTAGTGACTGGGGCTCCTGACCTATGGGAGCTCACATTCTAATGAGGGAGACAACATGTACATACATAATAATATATGCATTATATACTAAATAAGTAAAGATTAGTTGGGAGAAGCAAAGCTCTAATAGCTGGAGAGATCATGAAATGCTTCATGTAGAAGGTGGCACTTAAGCTAAATCTTGAAGGAAATCAGAAATTCTGAGAGTTAGTGTTAAGGAAGGAAAACATTCCAAGTATGGGGAACAGCCTGTGGAAAGGTCTAGAGATGGGAGAGGGAGGGAGCTTCATGTGTGTGGAATAGCAAATAGAACAGGATTATAGAGTGTGTGGTGTGTGAGAAGACTGGTAGTGACTGACTATCTGGGAGATATAGACCAGGTCTTCCTATATTTACACTTAGATTTTTCCACAGCACCTGGCATAGGATTTCTGAGCACACAGTTTACTAACATAGTTGAGTCAGGACAATACATAAATGATCACGGAAAACATGGATACACCAGAGCAAGGTGGGTTAAGGAACACTTGACACCATAAATGAACCTTGGCAAACAAAGCCTAGGGGAGGTAGTTGCTTCCTTGGAATTCCAGCTAGCATGCCTCTTGATCTCTTACAGACATACTTTATTTGAAATCTCTTCCCTGACCTCTGATTTGTAGATTAGCCACTAGGATTTTAGCATCCTGAAAAAATAAACAAACAAATAAAAAACCCAAACCCTGTCTCCTGACCTAGCTTGGCTTCTGGTTTACCCTTACTTGGATTTTGTTGTGAACCTTACCACTTTTGGAGGGGGAGTGAGAGAGGCTTTCCCTCAACTCCATTGATTGACTAATCTTTGCTAGGTGTCCTTTCTCCAGGGGCCATGACATAAGGCCCTCAACATAGAAGGTGCTTAGCAAATGGTTTTCAATAACTTCTTTTATTTGGTCATTGTTAATTTTTTTAATTTAGTATTTTATTTTTCCCCAATTACATGCAAAAACAATTTTTAACATTCATTTTTAAAATTTTGAGTTCCAAATTCTCTTCAATGAATCCTTGTTGGATAGATAAATGCATCATTCTGAGAACCTCTAGTACTTTTCATTTGTTGCCACATTTTTTTTTCTTCTCAAAATCCATGAGAGTTAAGAAAGGAGTTATTTCTGGTCACATTTTATATATAGGAAACTGAGATAGAGTGAGTAAAGAGGGCTTGTTCTGCTTTACATCAAAGGAACTAAGGTACAGAGAGGCTAAGTGATGAATTCATCCTCCCCACAGCTCAGCATCTGGTCACACAGTAGGCTAATGACAGAAATCGGATAGGAGTGCAAAGTGAATTCTGATTCACCAAACTTTTCATCGAGCCATCTAATCTCTGGATTGCAAAACTAAGGTGGGGGATATTTTCTAAAATGAGCTAATAGACCCTCCCCAAATGTGCAACACCCAAGGGTGAAGACATATTTTACCTTTTGCATTCATCTTCAGTTGGCTATTGTACATAATAGCTAGTTGACTGAATTAGCAAATGAAAGGAATCTTGTTTTCCATTTGGTGATTCAGTGTTTCTCTTCTTGCACTCTGCATGATTACTTCACATTTTAAATACAGCACAGTGGCATTTCATGCAAAACACTGCCCAGATTCCCAGACCATTGCAAGCAACCCAATCTCAGGATCCTTCCTGAATAAGGAATGGAGGTGGTAAGGAAGAAGGCACCAACTTCCCGTCTAAATTTGTCATAAAAAGTGATTCTGGCATGAGGACCCCCTACACACATTCTCCTGCAAGTGGCTAGAGTTTCCTGTTATCTCCAAAAAATTGGCTGGTAATTTCATTAACATCAAAGCAGTGCATCACCCAAGAGCCCCACTGCTAATGCCATTGTGGGGTGGACTGGGAAAGCATTCTGCAAATGAAGCAGGGAAAGAAACAGTGTTAATTTCACAGCTCTGCATTGTGACAGATAAAAAATATTGCATAGCACTGCTCCCCTGAGGCTGTGAGCGGTGAAATATAGACACCCAGCATACTAGCTTTTCTCACATATACTGCAGAACCAACACAGATACTAATCACTGGGTCACATGCTTTACAACACCAAGATTAATGCTGGAATTAAAAACATCAAATCATAAGTAGAGTCTAGAATACCACAGCCATACACATAGCACAGGTGGCAAGAGAAAAATTCTGCCACACTTCCTGTTTGTTCCAGCTTGTAAAATACTAGCTGTGTGCTTTCCATTACGACAGCTCTCAATACCCAGAGCTGAGGAAAAAAATTCTTAGTCTTATTGACTTTCATTTCTCCACAGTGTACATCTTTTTCTCTTATTGGGGCAAAGCAAGAGGAGTGTGTGTGGGTGGGTGGGTGGGGGTGGTGATGCTTAGGGGTGGGAAGAAATGCACACAGCACATAAAACCACTGTTAGTGCTAATGAGAGTTGTTTGGGTCTTTTTTTAAAAAAAATACAACTGGGATCTTCTCCAGCCTTCTTCAAAGTGTCAGAATAATAAAGTTCTCAAATTCAATGTGGGGCTGAAATTGGCACTGCTGGCTGTTGGGTACAACGTTAGCTAAACAAAGACAGAAACAAGCTGTCCTGAAGTCACTTCGGCAACCACAGCTCTATCTTCCTTACTCTAGTGTAGCAGATACTCCAGTCTGGAAGCATCCCAGATCTTCCAGCCCAATCCTTGACCACCTTTCACTATAAATGATAAAGCATTGCCAGTAGCCTTGCCAAGTATCTGCTTATACAGTACAGTGCTAGAGTGGAGACTTTAGAGATCGGTAGAATAAAAGTAGAATTTAGGGTCATTTTGAATTTTTAATATCCATGCTCCTTTCAGCTCATTTGCTTTCGTTCAGGATGAAAATATTTCTGATTTTGACTAATTAATGCTAGTAACTAGATTAAAAATTAAAAATAGTTTATTTATTTTAGAAATACTTGATGTTCCTTAGTCATATCTTTTGCCCGTATCCATATAGTATCTACTCTTTGAGGGGCGGGTAGGTGGTACAGTAAATAGGGTGCCAGGTCTGGAGTCAGGAAGCCTCATCTTCCTGACTTTAAATCTGGCCTCAGACACTTATTAGCTATGTGACCCTAGGCAAGTCACTTAATCCTGTTTGCCTCAGTTTCTTCATCTATAAAATCAGCTGAAGAATGAAATGGCAAATCACTCCAGTATCTTTGCCAAGAAAACCCCAAGTTGGGTCATGAAGAGTTGGACACAACTGACAAATGACTGAACAAAAATCTTTTGGGGGGGTCAAGATTACAGTAGCCCAAAGGAGTATTCTTATGGAGAACTGTCCCAAAGTGGAACTTCCTGCCTCAGAAGGTAGTAAATTTTCTTTCATTAGAGGCAAGTGAGTATCCCTTTATCAGGGATATTGCAGAGTGTTAAACTAGAGTCCAACACAGATGCCTCATCCTCCTCTTCTTCATGATTGTCATCATAGCTGTTTATGAAGTACTTTAAGGTTTGAAAGGGATTTTAAATATATTATCTCATTTGATCCTTACAACAACCCCATGAGATAGGTTCTATTATTATTCCTATTTTATAGATTGGCAAACTAAGACTTTTAGAAATCAAGTGACTTGACCAGTCACACAGTCAGTAAATGTCTGAGGTAGTTCTTCCTGATGCCAAGTCCAGAACTCTATCCACTACACTACCTAATTGCCTTGCCGTGGTATGGAGATAACCCTGGACTGCTGGAGAGTCACAATGTGGGAAATGCTCTGAATACAGGCCTGATGATGGATGGTATGTCTGTCATCTGAAGACTATATTGGAGAACATCTTCAGCATAGGGGACACATGATGATTTCATTTTTATTGTCCCTAGAAACTCTTAATGACCATACACTATATTGTAGAATGAAGGCAACCTGTGATAATTGCAGGAGGACACACCTTGGTGAAACAATAGGTGCTTGGGCATAAGATACAGAGGGGACCTTCAACTTCAGTATGGATTGAATTAGGTGATTTCTTGGATCCTTTCCGACTGAGATTCTGTGGTTCTCTGAAGATTCGGAAATGGAAGGGGCACTTAAGCTAAAAGAGCAGAGGCTATAGAAAGGCAGGTTTTACCTAAATTTTGATGGCAAATGGAAAACAAGCAAATGATTTTACAAAGTTAGATGCAAATATGCATGGTCCCTCCCCCTCCCCCTCCCCCTGTTAGGCAACGTCTCAGCAACTTAAATAAACAGAACTAGCACATTGACTTTAGAAGTGTGGAGAGTGGAAATCTGGATATGACAGAGACAGAGACCACAGACTGGATCATTCGAGCTGGGAGGGCCCTTAGGGATCATCGATCAATCAACAGGCAAGTTTAATGCTCTCATTTTACAGATGAGGAAACTGAGGCCCAGACAGTAAGAGTGACACGCCCAAGGTTACACACCACTCTTTCGTTGCAGGGATGAGATGAGGACACAGGTCTTCTGATTCCCAGCTAATTGCTCTTCCACTTGATCAGGCCATTCTCTCATGGGTGGCTGGTCCCCTGTTGTGATTTTACAAGGACCCTCAAATCAGACTGGTTCATTTACCCAGACTGTCAGCCCCATCAGATGTTCCTCTGTTTCCCACAATTCTATCTACTTTTTTTGGTATTTCTTTTTCTTATTTTATTTTTTTAATTAAGATTTTTATTTTTCATTTACAACACTTAGTTCTGCATGACTTTGAGTTCCAGATTTTCTTCTTCCTCCTCCCCCCCTCCTCCCCTAGATGGCATGGAATCTGACATATCTTCTACATATAACTTTGCATTAAACTTATTTACACAATAGTCATGTTGTAAAGAAGAATTATGACCAATGGAATGAATCAGGAGAAAGAAGAAACAATACAAAAAAAAACAAAAGAAAAAAAAAGGAGAGCATAAAGTGTGCCTCAATCTGCATTCAGACTCCATAGTTCTTTCTCTGGATGTAGATAGCTCTCTCCATCATGAGTCCTTTCTCTACTTTTGTTTTGCTCACATCAAGTGTATCCCCCAGGGGTGGTGATGGATAAGTGCCCAAGGGGAGAACAATGATGATGACTGTATTATTATAGCTGAAAACTAATGGCCCAATGCTGAGTCTAAAGGGGGGGAAAGCCCCAAATTATCTAAATATTTTAAATTGTGTAATAAAGTATTTTCCATTTGTGTAACACGCTCTGCCTGAGTCACTACTTTATTACTGAGATTGTGTCATCAGCAATGAGCTTTTTATCTGCTCTTCTCCCCGCTAGCTAGATCAGACATTAAGATTAAGTAAATAGACAAGTGTGGAACTGAAGCTGCTTGTGGGAAAAAAAAAAAAAAAAGGTCGCCCTCTTCTTGTAATGACACAGACGCACTCCACTGAAGCCCTTCTCTGATGCTTTATCTGGGTGTGGAGGTGACCCTCGGTTCTCAAAGACTATGCCGGCACAATGCAAGCACAGGCAGGTCCTGGCTGGCTGAATGGCTCTAAGGGGACTCACATGGTGGGCTCTACCTATTGTCCAAAAGCCAGCTTAGCTAAATTCAATAAGTCTCATTATCAGAAGGTGGACCACCAGCTAATGATTTTTTAAAAAGGCCACAGAAGTTCATTAAAATTGCTGAGGCATTGTAGTATAATAAAAAAAAAACACTGGATTTGGGGCTACAGGGTATGTGTTAGAATCCTGTTTCTGCCACTTATGGCTTGTGTGGCCCTGGGCAAATCACTTAGCCTCCCTGGGCCTCAGTTTCCTCATCTGTAAAATGCAGATAATAATAGCACCTACCACACGGGGTTGTTGTGAGGATCAAATGAGAAAATGTATGTAAAATGCTTTGCAAATGGTAAAGCACTAGATAAATGTTAGTCTTAGCTATGATTATCTATAAGAATAATGGACTAGACAAACTCTAGGGACAGCCAGGTGGCTCAGTGGATAGAACAGCTGGTCTGGAGTCAGGAAGACTCATCTTCCTGTGTTCAAATCTAGCCTCAGACACTTATTAGCTATGTGACCCTGGGCAAGTCACTTAATCCTGTTAATCTCAGTTTCCTCAACTGTAAAATGAGTTGGAGAAGGAAATGGCAAACCACTTCCGTATCTTTGCCAAGAAAACCCCAAATGGGGACACTAAGAGTCAGACAGGACTAACATGAATGAACAACAATGATGACAAAAGATAGCTCTAAGGTTTCTTCTGGCTGTAGATCACTGATCACACTCCTCCCATCTGCTGCTCTCACAGAGACCTTCCACTCCTCTAAGGATACTGTAACCCTGTCTATCTATAATGATGCTGGATTAAATGGCCTTCAAGATCTCATTCATCTCTGAATCATGGCTCATACTCTTTTCATCTACTAGCCTTTACCAAGACCTGACTCCCTTCTGCCAACCCTGCGATTCCAAGTATACTCCCTAGTACTGGCTGTATTTCTCTCACCTGCACTCCCCAACACATAGATCCTGGAGGGAAATCAGAATACTACTTGTTGTTCACTCTTATTTTCAGCCTCTCTCTTTCTCTCTACGACTCAGCAACTTTTCCTTCTTTGGTATCCACCCAATCAAAATTTTCCTAAATCCAAATCATCGTAGCTATAGATACATATTCCATGGCTATTTGCCCTCTTAAGGAGCTCAGCACCTGATTCACCATCTGTTCCTCTCCATCTTCTGCCCTTTATTCGAGGGTCTTTAATAGCCATATAATCAGAGGTTCTTAACTTGGGGTCCATGAACTTTAAAAAAATATATATAATTTTATAACTAGATTTTAATATATTTGACTTCTTTGGTAATACTATATATGTTATTTTATGTACTTGGTATAGTATTCTGAGAAGGAGTCCATGACAAAAAGTTTAAGAATTCCCAACAGAGATGCTCCCTCAATTTTCCAGTTCCTTAGCTTTTTAAAATCCCATGACCTACTCCACTCCATTTCAGCCCTAAATGGGAATGGACATACACTAAATCTTCTGATTTCCTACAAGTATTCTATTTGCTTCTTTAAAAAAATTATTTTTTCTCTTTTTTTTTTGGAGAAGGGAAGGGAGGGCAGTTGGGGTTAAGAGACTTGCCCAAGGTCACACAGCTAGTGTGTCAAGTGTCTGAGGTTGAATTTGAACTCAGGTCCTCCTGACTCCAGGGCCAGTGCTCTACTCACTATGAAACCTAGCTGCCCCTAGTATTCTATTTCCTTAATTAGAACTGCAAAGCTCCCCCATCTAACCATAACCTCCTATCACCCAGCACAGGAGTGTGCTGGTAAATGTTTAACAACCAGCTCTCCAGGGGGGAAAATGTAGCATAACATACTTTTAAGCTTGGTCAGCATCATTAACATGTTCCCTATCACTTTCTTAAGTCTAGACAATCATCAAAACAATAAATCAAGCACTGTTTTATAGTGTTTGCTGATTTCTGAGGTGTAAAAGCTATATTGAAAATTTTACATATGGTTCCAGTTTTGAGTTGGCTCCAGGACAACCCTGAGTGCGGTCTCACCACTTCTAAACCAATTCTTTTTATTCTTTCCCCTTATTGAGACCTCTAGTCCCTCAATATTTTCTCTAACTTCACTTTCTTCCCTCTTCTCATCCTAAAGCTTAGCTGCCTCAACTTTACCCGGGCTTCTACTCTCAAATCACTTGTGCTCTGTCCTATTACTACTTATCCTTTGCTGAAACCTTTGCTCTGGATTACTCCCACCCTCCTTGTCCTCAGATCCTACACATGGGCTTTTAAAGGAGGCTAAAAGAGGTCTCACAACCATGCTGACTGGGTACATTACCAGTTCATGCTACCCAGCTTCATCAGGACCCTTACTGCTACAAGGCAGGAGTTTTTATTCCTCCCTAGTTGATTCCCTGACTCCCCATTTGAAACTATTTCAAATCTTCTCTTCCCTCCTCAAGCCTCTCACATCTCATTTTCCCCTTATTATAGATGAGGAGATGGCTTCTTATTTTATTAAGAAAGTCAAGGCCATTCAATGTGAGCACCCTCTTCTCTCTTCTTTAGCCCATAGACCCTTAGCGTTATCCCCCACTTTCTCCTCCTTCCCCCTAGCTTCGGACAAAAAGTTGGCCCTTCTTCTTGCCCAAGTCAACTCCTCTACATGTGTATTTGAGGAAATAAAGTACACCCTGAAGCAGCTAGGTGGTACAGTGGATAGGGCAGAAGGCATGAGTCAGGAAGATGAGCTCAAATCTGGCCTCAGACAATGAGAGGATTCAGATCTAAAAATAAAACTGAATTTTAAACAATGCTTGTGGAATTGAAATATTGATTCATCTTGTCCCATCTCCTTCATGAAGCCCTCCTTCCTTGACTATTTCCATCTTCATTGAATTCCCCTGTTTCTCACATCTCATGGCACTTAGTATGTATGCCACAACGTTCAGCATTTATTCATACACTGTTCTGTATCTGAACCCAAAATTTCAGAAAGGACCTGAGAGGCAATTTAGTTCAATCCCCACCTTAATACCAGCCCTCACCCACACTCTCATTATATAGATGAGGAAACTGTCCCAGAGAGGAATGATTTGCTCAAGGTCATATTACTCTTGACTATTATTTTTCTTACATTAGTCTTGCATGCAGTGACTATGTGGGACTAAAAATATCTCACTTTCTAGGCACATGATTCCAACATAGAAAAAAATAGTCTCGGTTCTCTATGACCTTACATAAATAAGCTTAAGGTGTTTGTTGTTGCTGATTTTGTCCATCGCTATTATTAATGATGTAAAAAGTACCTGGAATAGATTTAGCACCAGGGCACTAAGGAAGCAAAAACTCCTAAGGAAAACCAAATTCATGGAGAAATAATGAAATCATAGGATTTAGAGTTAGAAGGGAACCCAAGATCATCCAGTCCAACCCTTTCATTTTTAAAATATGAAAACTGAGGACTTGAAAGGGGAAATGAATTGCCCAGGGTCACAGAAGTAGTAAGTAGCAAAACTGGGATGTGAATCCAGATCCTCTGATTCTAAATCTAATCTTTTTCAACGATACCACATTGTTATTGAGAGGCTGTCCAATTTAACCATTAAAATAAGAATCAGAAATAAAAAAGCAGACACCCTCCCCCTCACAGCACACATTCATCATTAGCACATCAATAAATCAACAATCAATTATTAAATGCCTACTGTATGCTAGGTGCTGCTAGGCTAAGCTTTCACTGTCAAGCACAAAGAAACTTCAAATGCCTTGGATAATGACTGTGAGATGAAATGCACTGAATAACACCTCAGGTTCATAGTCTTTGCCATACAGGGCAAATTAATCTAAGTCCAGCTGTCTTTGTAATTTTCCATTTATTCCCCAGCCAGAGCAGAGGCAGACAGACAATTATTCTTCTCTTCTTTTCTCTTCCCTTCCCTTTTCTTCCATTTTCTTTTCTCCTCTTTCTCTTTTTATTTTTCCTTCCATCTTTCCCTCCTCCCCTCTTTCTCCCTTTATTATCTCCTCTATCTCCCTCCATCTTTGTCTCCCTCCTACCTTCTCAGTCCCTTTGCAACACTCTTTCACTACAAATCTATAGTATGTGGTGACAGTGATAAGGGGCAAGATTGCCTGGGACCTGGGTGGAAATATTACTGTATCAAGTCCACAAAGACAAAATTATATTTACTTATCTATTGGTTAAAACAAACAACACTTTAAAAAGGAACCAAGAAAAGAAGAGAGGAGGAAAAGTGGCTGTGGGGGTGGTAAGGAAGGAGGTTATCTGTTTTAGTGGGAAGAGAGCTGGATTGAGAGTTTGAAGACTTTGAGACCTGGGTTCTAGTAATGGCTCTGTTGTCACTCATTGTATGACCTTTGATCATGGAGGAAGTTAATATTTTAGAATCTTCAAAGTAGTTCTACATACATTATCTTATTCAATGCTCAGCTCAAGTTTACCTTTGCATGAAACCTTCCCCGAGTTTTCTCTAGTTGCTAATCTTTCTCCTATCGCTTAAACTAGCTCATATTTATTTTGTATATATTTTGAAAGAAGGCACCATTGCTTAGTTGTTAGAGAGCTAGCTTCAGAGTCAGGAAGAGCTGGGTTCAGTGTCTTGCTTCTGACACTTGTTGTATGACACTGGGCAACTTACACTTAATCTCTCAGTACCTCCAGGGAGCTTTCTAAGATCATAAACTGTAGAGAATACGTCAATCTACATTGGTAGAGAGTTCCCTTGTCTAGGTGTCCACTGGTTCATTGTCTATCCACACACACACACATGTATGCATGTATATGTCCTTATATATATGTATATGTATGCATATATATACATATATGTATATGTGTGCATACACACATAGATAGAAAGATAAGACAGATAGATAGATAGATAGATAGATAGATAGATAGATAGATAGACACTTATAGGTGGCAATGTTGACTCCCCTGATAGAATGGAAACTTTCAGAGAGCATGGACTATTTAACTTTTTATCTTCCATGTCTAATACAGTGCTTGAAGCATAGTAGGCACTTAAAAATGCTTGTTGAGCCATTCCCCAATTGAGAAATGGTCAAAGGATATGAACAGGCAGTTTTCAGAGGAAGAAATTAAAGTTATCTATAGGCATATGAAAATATGCTCTGGATCACTACTGATTAGAGAAATGCAAATCAAAACAACTCTTAGATACCACATCTCTCCTGTCAGATTGGCTAAAATAACAAAACAGGAAAATGATAAATGCTGGAAAGGATGTGGGAAAATTGGAACATTGTTACATTGCTGGTGGAGTTGTGAGCTGATCCAGCCATTTTGGAAAGCAATTTGGAACTATGCCCAAAGGGCTATAAAAATGTTCATACCCTTTGACCCAGCAATACCACTTCTAGGGTTGTATCCCAAAGAAATCACACAAGCGGGAAAAGGACCCATATGTACAAGGATATTTATAGCGGCTCTTTTTGTGGTAGCCAAGAATTGGAAATCAAAGGGATGCCCATCAATTGGGGAATGGCTGAACAAGCTGTGGCATATGAAGGTGATAGAACACTATTGTGCCATAAGAAATGGGGATGATGCAGACTTCGTAACAACCTGGAAAAACCTACACGACATAATGCTGAGTGAGCGGAACAGAGCCAGGAGAACGTTGTGCACAGCCACAGATATATGAATTCTGTGAGGACCAACCCTGACATACTTCGCTCTTCTCAGCAACCTGAGGTGCAAGGACAACTCCAGGGGACTCATGATGGAGAATGCTATCTTCATCCAGAGAAAGAACTGTGAAGTTTGAATACAGATTGAGGCGCACTACATGCTCGCCTTTTTTGCTTCTCTTTTGTTTTCGTTTTTGGGTTGTTGTTTTTTTTTTTGGTTCTGTTTCTTCTTTCTCATGATTCATTCCATTGGTCGTAATTCTTCTCCACAACTTGACTAGTGTATAAATTAATTCAATGCGAAGTTATACGTGATAGTTATATGAGATTCCATGCCGTCTTGGGGAGGGAGGGGGGAGGGAGGGGAGAAAATCTGGAACTCAAAATTATGTAGAACCATGTGTGGTAAACTAAAAATATATAAATAAATTTAAAACAAAAGAAAAAAATGCTTGTTGATTGATTCTCACAATGTGAGGTAGATGTGGCAAGTGCTGTTATCCCCATTTTATGGAAAAGTAAATTGAGGCTCAGAAAGGCCCATTTACTTTTCCAAGGTCAAATGGATAGTAAGAACCAAGGTGAGAAGTAAACATGTACTCCAGTGTTCTTGTCATTATGCCATATCAAGAACTGACTAAAGGATCTCAGACTTGGAGAGCACCTTAGACTACATCTAAAATAATCCATACCTGAATATGGATCACCCATATAACATCCCCCCACAAATGGTCATATAGTTCCACTTAAAAACACATTAACTCTAAGGCAACCCATTCCAATTTTGGATAGCACTGATTGTTAAGAACTTTTTTTCCCCCAAAATCTGTCTTTCTCCAACTTCTATTCATTGTCCTAGTTCCATCTTCTCTGGCCAAATATAACACATACAATACCTCTTCACAACTATCATGTCCCTCGCTTACAAGTCATTTTCTGCATGTTAAATATCAATAGTTCCTTCAGCCGGATTTCATATAACATGGTCTCTGGCCTTGCCATCTAGTCACAATATTATGGATATCCTCCAGTTTGACACTGACCTTCCTAAAACATATTACATAGAACTTAACACAAATCACAGACACAATGTGATCTGGCTGAAGTACAATGGAACTCTTTGCCCTTGTTCTGGACATTATGTTTCTAAACATTACCTACATTTCACCTTATTGTATTGATGCCATTCAGATCTTTTTGCATATGAACTCTGGAGAATTAGGACTCAATTTGTCTAATCTTAGCTCAACCACTAGATAACTGTATGACCCTGAACATGTAGCTTCTTTGTCTCTAGTTTCCTCATTTGTAAAATATTAGAGAGTAGGGATGTGGAAGGGTGAGGCTTAGATTAAATGACCTCTAATGTTCCTACTAGTTCAAACACTCTTTGGTTACTGCCTACTTCACCCAGAACTGTCCAAGGTATTTAATGGGGCAAATTCCACACATCAAGCCTCCTGTCTCCCTAGTATTTACACGGTATATGGAAAAGGATGGCATGGTCAAACTAAATGTAAATGGCATAAGGTGGTGGTATGAATGGAGTGCCAGGAAATTTTCTACCTACAAATATCTTCTTACCTCTAGCCATAATTCCAGAAATCCTACTATTAGAATTTCACTCTTTATCATCTTGAAGACTTTTCTGTCTTTCTTAGTCTGCTATTAAAATGCAAATGCCCCTCAGGTTGGAAGAGAAAACAACATAAGGTCTGATTCACTAACACCTTGAAAGGGTTTGAATCACACAATTTTAGAATCTCAGAATTATAAGAGACCTTAGATATAACCTAATCCAATCTTCCAAGCATGAATGTATAATATCTTTGATAGATGATCTCTGAATTGACTCTACTTATTTATAATAATTATTTATTATTTAAATTATTATTTAATAATTTATTATTAAATATTTAATTATTTATAATTTACTTAAAATATTTCTCGTGAGAGGGATTATAGAATCATGCATCCAGAATTGGAAGAGAACTTAGAGGCTATCTACTCTAACCTCATTTTACAGATGATGAAACTGAGGTGTAGAGAAGTTTGGCAAAGCAGCCCAGCTCTCACTAGTAGTGATACTTTAGTAACAAGTAGCAGAGTTATTAATAAATCGTATGATGTCAAAGCCAAAGACTTTTCTACTATACTAAGCTACCTCATAAAACAACCTGCCCCATTAGTTGACAGCCAACAGAGAGCAAAATAAATAAATAATGGTAGGGAATAAGTGGAGAGACTAGGGGACCAAGAAGGAGGAAAGACAAAGTCTACTTACTTCATCATTTGCTCAGGCCTCAGAGGTGATGGTATGGATATTCATCAAGGAAACCAACTGTAAGGGTTGTATGAGGGCAGATATGCTGGTATTCCCTGGAGGAACAATATTAATGTTCCTTTACCTTAAGTGATCAAATAATGATTTTACTGTGAGGAGAAGGGGAAAGGCCATTGGAGGGGAAAGAAAGAGAACAAGCATTTATGAAGCACCTACTATGTGCCAGGTACTAAGCACTTTATAAACGTTATCTCATTTGATTTCAATAGAATGATTCCTCTGGGATGTGCCAGCACATGCAGCCAAATATCTATGCAGGTATATAATTATACTCTTCCTCAGACTCATCACAAATGATGAAACAAAAAGCTCTCTGTGTGTGTTTGTGTTTATGCTATCTCAACTGACCCCATTCCATGGTGAAACGAAAAACAGTTATTAGCAGGTAGGGAATGTAGATACTTTCTATGATTTCAATTTGCCTCATAAGTATGCAGTGAAAGATGGGGCCCTTGTGACAATGCCAGGGTATCTACCACCACCCAGGCACAGATGCCTCTTATTCATGGAAGCAAAAGGGGTGAACGGTAGATGTTTACTACTCTGACTTTGAACTGATGGTTCCCCTTGCTCTGTCAGATGCCTGTGACTCTCTGTTGCCAATTGTAGACTTCAATATGTGGATATACTCTTTTTCTTCTGGCTCTTCCTAAAACCAGCTTTGTCCATCTAGTCTTCGTTGACATTTGTTAGGTTTAAAGGAATCTGCCTCTTGTATTTTGAATACTCAGGCTATATTACTATTGGCCTCCCTTTCCCATCTATTGACCCCCAGACACAGGGTCTCTTCCAGGAACATGGACCCTTGGAAGCCTCGCACTTCTGGTTTTACCAAGCCATTTCCAAACTATGCCACCTTCTTTTCTATCATCCTCCTCATCCCCTTGTCATGTCAAAACCTTGGACTCTACCTCTGGAATTTTGAACTTTAATAGGCGAGCTTTCTCCTTATCTTACCCATAACGCAGGCCTTCACTTCACTTCTCAGTCATTTCCAAATCAAGCCACAATCTATATCCATCTCGCTCCCTTTAGTAGATTCCCCTCATTAGAATTTAAGCTTTTTAAGAGCAGGAATTGTCTGTATTTGTATGCCCAGTGCTTAGCACAGTTCTGAGTACCTAGTAAATACTTAATAGATGTTTTATTGAATGAAGGATGATTCATTCAGAAGGAACAGGAAACAGAATTAAAGAGGCAAAGAATAACCAGTGTATAGATACATAAAGGAAAACTGAAGGACAACAGAAAGACTTGTTCAAAAAGTGTAGCAGTGAATTTATTTAAGAAGTAGTAAACAACATCAGAGACAGTCTCTAGGTTAAATCAGGGTCCTGGATAAAGTAAACAAAATAGTAAATAAATATTTATTAAGCATTTGTTATATGCCAGGGATTGTACTAAGGCTTACTGGGGGTACAAATACAAAAAAAGAGAGTTCTTGTCCTCTAGAAGTTTACAATCTAATGAGGGAAGACAAAAATAAAAAGAAGCTGAAAAGCAAGACTGGAGTGGAGAGAACAACACAGGGGCATGGTGGAGAAGGCAAAGACTTCTAAGGTAGTGCACCTAGGTGAGAAATTTGAGAGTCTGAGATGAAGTCTCTCCTTCAGTGGAGTTTGGAAGTTCATGATCCCTCCTTCCAATAAGAGAAGCAGAGAGTAGTGACGAGATGGAGGACCTACTCTTATGGGAGCTTATCCAATGATGATGTTATCCCAATAATGAGCTTCCCTAGGGCATGGTGGAAGAGTCAAATTAAAAGTTAACAAGTTATCAAGCATAGACTACAAAATAACGCAATGCCCTACATACCTTTCTACCTAACTACAGATATGCCTAAGTACCTATAAACCTAAGTACCTTTGTAACTAAGTACATAAGTATTAAATACCTAATCACCTAAGTACTATGTACACAAGCACCTAAATACCTAAGACTTAAGTACTGTATCAGTAAGGCAAGATTCATGATATGATGGTGCCCATGAATATGCCTGTATAGTTTGGAATCACAAAGTATAAGAGACTGTATAGAAGGCAGAAGAAGCAAAACATCTATTCAGACACCAGAGGATCAAATCTCAGAACCAATAACCCCAATTCAACATTGCAAAAACTGTATTACAAAACCAGTAAGTCCACCTCAATGTGGAGCAAGGAGATTAAAACATGGTATCACAGCAAAGAGTCAAACCATCCTATAATCTTCCCTTCTGCTAGGGCCTTCCTGTAAACACTCACGAATCCTGTCTGCTTGCCTGTGTCCTCTCCTCCCACAGTTCTGAATGTCCTTGCAGTTCTCTTGTAGTTCTCTCTGTTTCTCCATCTCTTCCAGTTCTCCATCCTCTCTTAAAGTTCTCACTTCTTCATCTTCATCTTCTCACAGCTCTGTAGTCTCTGCAGCTCTCTAATCTGATCTTAATGGCTACCTACAGGGTTTATATACCCTGTGTGGGTCTGGGGCTTAGCACCTAGTAGCAAATGGGTGTAGGCCTGGGGCTTAGCACCTAATAGCAAAAGGGTGTGGACCTGCCTACAAGCAAGCCTCTCCTAATAGCTTCCTTTAACTTGCTCTACCTGAGGCCTACTGAATGGGAGGGGAAGATCTTGATCATGTTAGCACCATAAGTACCTAAGTGACAAAGTTCTTACTTACCTAAGGACTCAAGTACCTAACTGCTTATGTCCCTAAGTACCCATGGACTTAAGTACCTAACCAATTACCTAAATACTCATTACCTAAGTATCTAAATGCCTAGGTGCATAAGTACCTAAGTGCCCAAGTGCCTAAATACATAATTGGCAATATACCTAAGAACCTAAGCACGTAAGTAAACAATTTCTCAATTACCTAAGTACCTAACTATCATACCTAAGGGTCTATATATTCAGTCTAGTTCAAACAAGTTCAAACTGGTTCAATCAGGTTGTTATTCATCCTTTTGAAAGAGGATTAATTACATGTTGGGGTGATGTCTTGACTGCCTCTGAATTGGATTTAAGTGACATCAAGTTTTGCAAAGTCTCAATCTCACTTTCTCTTCCAGAGTCATTGAAGTCCAGTGGCAAGATAAAAGTCATGACCACTGTCAATGGCTTGGGATGCAGTGGATGACCTTAGCATCTTTAATGTTGAACAACCTCTAAGCTCTATACAGTCTCAGCACTGGGGGAAATCTTCACATGGTTGGAGTAGACATCCCTCTAATTTACTGCTGTTGAGCATGTCACAGCCTCTTGGAGCCACAGGTGAGAGCTAGGTGAAAGGTGGACATGAAAGGCAGATGAGCAGCCCTGAAAAGGGCTCAGCAAGCCCTAGTCCTCCCTGAACATCCCATAAACTCCAGTCAGGTTAAATCTAGTTCAAAGGCATCTAAATAGTACCTAAATACCTAATTACCTAGGTACCTATGTACCCAATTACTTAAGGACCTAAATGGCTAAGCATATAATTATCTAAGCACTGAATTTCTTACAGAGCTAATTAGCTTATTTAAGTACCTATATTTAGTCCTATTCAAACAAAATTGGTTTAAACCAGTGCAATCCAGTTCAATCTGTGTCAACAGGTTCAATCCAGTTTTATTCAGTCTGTACTGGTACAATTCAAATTATCTAGGGACCTAAGTATTTAATTACCTGGTTGACTAAGGACCTAAGAACCTAAATGTCTAGTTCATAACTACCTAAATACTATACAAATTACTAAGTACTTATTACTTACTAATTACTAAAATAAATACCTATATTCAAAGCAGTTCAAACTAGAGGGTTTAAACCAGTTCTAACTAGTTCTAATCTGTTCAATCATGTTCTAACCATAACAATCTGGTTCTAAGTAGTACAAGCTAGTTAAATCAGGTTCAAACTGGTTCAATCCAGTTCAATCTGGTTCAAAGGTAGTATTTAAATACCAAGTGCCCAAGTACTTATATACCTAATTTCCTAAGGAACTAAATACTTAATCAGCAAATTGCCTAAGAACCTAAGTACTTCATTACCTAATTTCCTAAGGATCTAAATACTTCATTATCTAATTTTGTAAGGACCTAAGCACTTTATTGTCTAATTATTTAAGGACCTGAGTACTTCATGACCCAATTATCTACTTACTAAGGACTTAAGTATGTTATTACTTAATTACTTAAATATCTATATAACCAATTACCTAATTGCCTAAGGACTTAAGTACTTAATATCTAAACATCTAAGTACTTAATTACAGAATTACTAAGTGCTTATTTACAAATACTAATTATCATAAGTGTCTGTGTTTAACGTAGTCAGCACTAGTCCAGTTCTAACTAATTTATTCTAGTTTAAACTGGTTCAGTCTGGTTCAATCCAGTTCAATATGGTTTACACTAGTTAAAAGGTCTTTAAATAGGTAATATGTAGCTAAATACCTAATTACTAAGTACAATATGCCATAGTATGAAATTACCTAATTATCAAATTACCTAAGTACCCAATTACCTATGGACCTTAATACATACCAAGTGGTTTATTTAATTAGACCCAAAGTGCTATATTTAATCAAGTTCAAACCTTTCTGGTTCAAACCAGCTCTATGTTTGTCAAGTTAGTTAAATCTAGTTTATAACCAGTTTAATATAGTTCAAACTGATTCAATCCAATCCAAAGGTTCTTAAATAGTACCTAAGTACTATAACAGCACTCACCCTAGCATACTCAGGATGGCCTGCTAACACAGGTTCTTAGAGATGCTTTTCTAGGAAAGACTACTCAAAAAGGGGTTAACAATCCTACTTTTAATTACATTCATTAGTTTAACCAAGGGTCAGCACTCTGAACATCAGGGAAAGTACAAGCAGACAAAATACAAGCAGAGAAATTAGCATAACAACCAACAGACAGGGCTCTGACTGCCTGAATCAGAGCAATATTGCTATACACTTCACATACATTACTGCATGGAGAGAGCCTTTACAGCTGAGCAGTGGCGGGAGGTGAGGGGGAGGGGTTTGGGGGCCTGAGGTGGGTCTGAAGATATGGCTACTCAGAGTCTCAACCAGGAAATCAAAAGATCCTTCTCATAAGCAAAACCCTAAAGCAAAATACTAACTCAAAGTATATACACACATTTGGCTAATAGGCTCAGAGCCAGAAGGCATCACAACTCTTGTGACTCAGTGCCTAATTAGCTTTAGTACCAAAAGGTGTGAAAGCCTCTCTACAATAAAGCCTCCCCTAAGCAAGCTTCCCTGAATGGGCTCCACATGGGGGAATATCTTCATATCCCATTAACATTACAAATAACTAAGTACCTAAGTGTCTGGTGACCTTGCACAGCCCTCTCTCACTCAAATAGAAGTGAGGACAAACAAAACAAAGGACAAACACAACCTGTGAGTAATCCTGTCATCTCCCCTCCCCTGCCCTCCCTTTATCTGAGAATGCTCTGTCCAAAGGAGGGCACATTTTGATGGCTGAAAGCTGCCTCCTTAACTTGGGGTTTACTGGCTAGATTTTCTTCCCAAAGACTAAACCTTAAAGCCAATTCACTCTGGAGCTCATAGATCGGAAAGCAATAGGTACCTGCCCCTCTACCTCAGAGTGAATGTAAATAGTAACTGTTTCTCTTTTGGCCAACAACCATGAGGGTCTTCACCTCTCAGGCTGATTTTTTTTACTACTTCTTAAAGAGGCCTATTCACTGAATGGGCATTACCTCACTCAAAGAGAGAAGCTAAAAAGACCTTAGCTTAAAAGGGCCAAGTCTCCCATTGCATTCTGGGCCATCTCTAGTAATCCGGATGAATATCTGGCCACTGGACCCAGATGGCTCTGGAGAAGAAAGTGAGGCTGGTGACCTTTCACAACCCCCCCTCACTCAAATCAAAGTCAACTGCAAGTCTTGTCATCATCAGCCTGATATCATGGTCCTCTTCAGAATGAAGGACAAACACAACAACAGCAACCACCTAAGTGTCTAAAGACCTAAATACCTATTTATCTGCATACCTAATTACCATGCTTAGTGCCTATACTCAATCCAATTCAAACCAAGGTGGTCAACACAGTTCAATTGGTTCAAATCACTTCAAATGTACCTAGTAGATACCTATGTGCTTATCTGCATTCCTAAGTACCTATGTACCTGTAAAAAAGCAGGAGGCAGAAACTATCTCAAGTCAATAAGAAGTTTATTGATTGCCACATGTAGCGGCCAGAGTGCATACATGTAGGATGAATACATGCATGCAGGTAGCATGCCAGAAAGAGTACAAAATTCCTCTAACTCACCCCAATTTTTAAACCCTTGATCAAACAACTCTGGCTTCTTCTCTCTACCAAACATTGTTCCCAAGTTGACATGATATTGACACAAGTCCTTTTTCTTATTCTGAAGACATTCTGTTTCCAAGAACATCCAGAGGTCTCCTTGTATGCAGTCCTACAACTTAATAGCAATTATGTTGCCTCCTTTTTCTGTTTTGCAACCTTGTGATTTGGCATGAATTATTTTCTCTTATTACAGCATTCTGTTATAGTCATTCTCAAAATTTAACCCTTTAATTTCTAACAATTCCCAAAGTACTTATCAGTCTGAGAAGAAATAATATGAAGCTTATGAAATAGATAACAGGTCCATAACATGCATGGAAATAATTAAATAAGCAAAATTACTTGCTTGTTTTACAAATTAGAAAATAGAGTGAATAAAGAAATCCCATATACTAGTAGTTTTAATAGTGCCAGGTTCTTTGGCAATATCTATGATCTATTCCTTCAGGTATTTGATAAGTGCTTTCTGTGAATCTCTCAAGCATCTTTGCACATCCTCTTCTGCCATCTCCCAGCTGACTGCCCCCAGAAGGGACCAACTCCAATCAAAATATCCCTCAATTTCCCCTTTGACCATCATCTGTGTTTCAGGTCACTTGTGGAGATTCTCAAGGTAATGCTGCTAAAGCTTGCTAATGATAAGACTTAATATAATGTAGTAAAAACCTAACAAAATCTAATCAGATTGGTCTAATAGTAATTAATTTATGTGGTAAAAGACAGTTTAGTTTGGAGCTAATTTTATAAACACCAGAGCTATAGGAAAAACATCAAAGTAGTCTACCTAATAAGGCACCTTATGTTTGCATCCCATCATAGTACTTCAGAGCTACTGCAGCATTACAACAACAATATTTATCATATTTTTAAAAATTACACTTTTACCTGTTAAGGTTAGAGAGATTTTCTATGAAAGGAAGAAGGAGGGACATGGTAGTAACATCAAACCTTTTCCTCCAGGCCTAAGCCTAAGAGCACAGAGTGACTTAACATAGGTGTAACAGGATAAAGTACACTTAGTTGTGTTTGATTTAAGATGAGTCATAGCTAACTTTTTCAAACAGTCAATCATGTAGCAAAGTTCCACATTATTCACAGGGTATCACAGCCAGGCTCAGGATTAACAGGTGGGAAGCATTCCTGTTCAAAAAGGGACTAACACAATGGGGAAACTGAGCGAAAAGGATCCTTCCATTGCCTTGTAAGGTTGTCCTCTCAATCTTCCCATGCACAGTTATACATCTGTAGCAGTTCTTGGATCACAATCCTTTTGAGCAACTTGAGGCATTTTCCTTGAATGGTAGATTACTGACAATAATAACTCATACAACCATACCTGAATTCAAAACTCAGCACAACATCAAATTACAGTCACAAGAGATTTTACCTCAAATAGCAAGTCCTACTAACCATAACTTAGTACTAGGTACAATTATTATTTCTCTCATGTTGTTACAATAACAGTTAACAATAAAAAGTTTTTCAGGCCTTTCCCAAAAAACAACAATAACATTTTTCTCTTTTTTTCCAGTTTATACTCATCCTGGTGTAGAAATCAGTCATTAGAAATTAACCACATGCTGGAACTCCACATAGATAGTGAATATATGAGAGTTCACTAAAAACCCAGGACTGGGGGTGGGGGGGTGGGGAGGAACACTGGCTATTTACTGTAAGTCTCCAGATGAATAGATATCCATCTCTTAAGGAATTAAGTATTAATTCAGTTAGGCAAAAGTAAGTCTTTAAGACAGGAGTGTTTTGAGACTATATTGGCTTAAGATATAACTTAAATATATACTATTCTGGGCATAATTGAATAATTTTCATGATCACAAATCATTGCATAAATAACTTCTGTACTATTAGAACATTTGTAAGTCATCCCCCACTGGCTGTTAATGTTTGTGATGGAAAGGGGGATCCCCCAGTTTCTCAGTAAACCAATTCATAATTTTAGAATTTCACATTTAGCAAGCTCTTTCACAGAGATGATAAGATTTTATCACCTTGTCCAAGAAAAAGACCCCAAGGAACCTGGAAAGCTCACAGATAAAGAGATTTCACAAGATCTTTTTTTTTTACTTTTCCCACACAGTAATCATTATTTTTCCTTTTAAAGCAAAATTTACCCAATCAAATAATGGATAGGTTTTTAGCATTATAACAAAAGCCTCCAATAACTTAATAATTTCACAACATCCATAACAAAAGAGTAGTTAAATTTCTAATGATAAAATTGCATCATCTTCTTAACAGCAGTTCTTACATAATGGTTTCCCAAAATTTACAATACAAGAAAATCTAGACACATAATACTAAAAAACCATGAAACAAAACTTATTGCTAGTCAAATGACATTAATTCAGTTGAATGCATTTTTAAATTATCTTACATAGAAAGTCATTTCATTCATCTTATCCATTTTGGCATTCTGTACTGATTATATTCAAGGCAAGTAGACAGTAATTTTGATCTAATTATCCTTTTAACATAATTTATTTTTCAATTTATATTACCTTAATAAGAATATTTGTTTAATAAATGATAAACATTGCCTCAATGCTAAATATCAAGTATATTTTCCTTTAAGGCCTGATTTACATATAGAGCATCAAAGATCACAGTTATCCTAATTGAAGAATACATTTCTCTTAAAATGAGACTAGTATAAATTCAGTAACATTTGGATCTATATTTACAAATGGTGTCATACAGAATCTCAATTTTCCCAATAGCCATTTACTGCTAGCACTTCAAATTATGGAGCCTGCTACTTTCAGTTAGTCTGCTGCCAAAGATTCTAAGTGTCAGTCTCTGTATTCTCTCCACCTTTTAGGGACCACGGAAATTTTTGAAACATGGAAATTGTAAAAATAACCTCTATATTCCTCATATAAGGACTAAAATAAACCCTTTTGGTGGTCCTTCAAGGATAGAATTTTGCTATCCTCAAATAATTCACTTTTCAAATTTATCACTATAATTTTCATTTTGTAAACATTGTTATAGAATATCATAAATTTCAAATTGCTAACAGGCCTTTATTCTAAAGTTTCTCATATCCTTCTTATCTCAATGAGATTAAAAACCTTCCTCAGGTCTCTCTTTCCAAAACTCCAAACCCTTTACTTTTAAACTCATTCTCTATCCACACTGTCAGTTCAAACAGACTACAAATTTTTTTTGCCAATTTTAAATAGATTTTATTCTCCAGGACAAGAATTGCATTTCTACTTATTTACAGTACTGATAAAATGCAATGTTGTTCACTTCTCTCCCTCTGCACACATTAAAGTATTCAGAATGCCCAGATTTACACAGTAGCTTAAATGTTACTTTTAAACCACTACTGCCTTGGCTACAAATTTGAATCCTTCAATTTTTGGAAAGCTGTGTGGAATGCTCTTTCTTCCGGTGTGTTTAGTCGACCTCTTCAATGCTGGGTCCAGAAGAAGCACCTCCAGATGGGGCTGCTCCACCCCCTGGGAATCCACCAGGCATGCCTCCTGGCATGCCCCCTACACTCTGGTACAGCTTAGTAATGATGAGGTTGCAGACCTGCTCCAATTCTTTCTGCTGATGCTCAATTTCTTCCTTTGCAGTAGTCTGGTTCTTATCCAGCCAGTTGGTTATTTCATTACATTTGTCAGGGATCTTCTGTTTGTCTTCATCACCAATTTTGCCTTGCAGTTTTTCATCCTCTGTGGTAGCCTTCATGTTGAAAGTGTAAGATTCAAAAGAATTCTTGGAAGACACCTTGTCTCTCTGCTTCTCATCCTCAGCCTTGTATTTCTCAGCCTCCTGGACCACACACTCAGTGTCTTCTGTGCTCAGACATCCTTTGTCATTGGTGATGGTGATCTTGTTTGTGCTCTTATTCACAGCAGAAACATTGAGGATACCATTTGCATCAATGTCAAATGTTACTTCAATATGAGGAACACCCCAGGGTGCTAGGGGGATTCCTGTGAGCTCAAATTTGCCAAGCAGGTTGTTATCCTTTGTCATTGCTCTCTTGCCTTCATAAACCTGAATAAGCACACCAGGCTGGTTGTCTGAATAGGTGGTAAAGGTCTGTGTCTGCTTAGTGGGGATGGTGGCATTACATTTGATCAGAAAAGTGATAACTTCACCAGCAGTTTCAATTCCAAGGGAAAGAGGAGTGACATCCAATAACAGCAAGTCCTGCACATTCTCAGATTTATCTCCAGACAAAATGGCAGCCTGGACAGCTGCACTATAAGCAACAGCCTCATCAAGATTGATACTCTTGTTGAGTTCCTTGCCATTGAAGAAATCTTGCAGAAGCTTCTGAATTTGGGGGATTCGAGTAGAACCACCCACCAGGACGATGTCATGAATCTTTGATTTATCTAGCTTGGTATCTCTTAAGGCCTTTTCCACAGGGTCCAGCGTGCCACAGAAGAGATCAGCATTCAGCTCTTCGAAATGGGCTCTGGCGATTGATGTATAAAAGTCGATACCTTCACAGAGGGAGTCAATCTCAATACTGGCCTCGGTACTGGAAGAGAGGGTATGCTTCACATGTTCACAAGCGGTGCGAAGATTGCAAACAGCCCTCCTGTTTTCACTGATGTCCTTCTCGTGTTTTTGCTTGAACTCGGCAATGAAATGGCTGACCATTCTGTTGTCAAAGTCCTCCCCACCCAAGTGGGTGTTCCCAGCTGTGGACTTGACCTCAAAGATGCCATCTTCAATGGCAAGAATAGAGACATCGGAAAGTACCACCTTTAAGGTCAAAGATCAACACATTTCTCTTGGCACCAACCTTTTTGTCCAAGCCATAAGCAATAGCAGCAGCAGTTGGCTCACTGGTGATTCGGAGAACATTGAGACCCGTGATGGTTCCAGCACCTTTGGTGGCCTGGTGTTGGGAATCGTTGAAATAGGCTGGTACTGTGACCATGGTATTTGTGACAATCTTCCCAAGGTAAGCTTCAGTAATTTCTTTCATTTTGGTCAAGACCACAGAAGATACTTCTTTTGGATAGAAATTTTTGGTCTCCCCTTTGTACTCCACTTGGACCTGAGGCCTGCCTGAGTCATTCACCACTGTAAAAGGCCAATGCTTCATGTCTGACTGTACAACTGCATCATCAAATATGTGACCAATCAGATGTTGGCCATCAAAAACTGAGTTGGTGAGGTTCATTGCAACTTGATTCTTTGCAGCATCACTGATTAAACATTCTGTGTCAGTGAAGGTGATGTAGCTTGGGGTGGTCCTGTTTCCTTGGTCATTAGCAATGATCTCCACTTTCCCATGTTGGAAGACTCCCACAGGAGTAAGTGGTGCCAAGATCAATGCTAACTGCGGGTCCCTTCGACATGATTGCTGGGGAGTCGGGGGTCGTAGCTGACTACTGTGGAGGAAGAAGGGCTGCTGCTGTGCCGAATAGCAGACTACAACTTTCTTTAACTTTCCACCAATTCTCTTCTCATCCCTACTTACTTAAACCTTCTTTCTTCCTCTCTTTTTTTTTAGGTTTCCTTCCAGTAGACTTTGATTAAAATCCTTCAAAACTGCACCTTTCTTATTTTCTTCTCATATTCTGATCCTTTACTACCCTTACTTTCTTCTATTTTCTTAATTTCATCTCTTTATTTCCTAATCATATCCCAGACTAACTATAGAACAAATCTTCCATCCACTAAATTTCTCCTTTGCTAATTTACTAATCAATACTAATACTTATACTTCTTTGTGTTTTTAAAAGCTTACAAATGCATGATCTGTTCCAAAGTTTTTGGTTACCTTTGTTTCTAGTTTACCTAAACAATCAGATTCTGTTATATCATTCACAGAGGGAAACACAATGGTAACAAAAAACAGTCTCCCAAATGAAATTTTACTGATTTTCAAGTGATTTTCATAGTCACGAAAAGAGTTAATAATGGTGGTTCTTAAGCACCAGATACATTTAAATTGCAAACCACAAACCAATTTTTTCTTTTCTTCCTTAACCTTTTGGACTTTACAGATGATACTTTCAAACTAACTTCAGCTTTTTTTAGTCAATGAAATTACCTTCTTCCCTTGTGCTAAAACAATAAATCTTTCACTCTCCAGGGAAAGAGTGATAAAATTATCTAAATGCTATTTCTACATAACTTTCACAATGTTTTATCTTTATTTTTCCTTCAAAAAAATTCTATAGAGTAGTATACTATAACTGACTAAGATATTTCAGCATTTACGAAAACCATTCTCAAGTCAATGAGTTTATTTATTGTCACACACAGTAGTCAGAATGCATACATGTAGACTGAATACATGCATGCAGGTAGCATGTCAGAAAGAGTACAAATTTCCCCTAAATCACCCCAAGTTTTAGACCCTTGATCAAACAACTCTGGCTTCTCCTCTCTACTAAACATTATTCTTCAGCTGACATAATATTGACACAAGTCCTTTTTCTTATGCTGAAGACATTCTGTTTTCAAGAATATCCAGAGATCTCCTGTCATGAATTCCTAGAATATATTAGCAATTTTATTGCTTCCTTTTTCTGTTTTGCGACCTAGGGATTTGGCATGAATTATTTTTTCTTATTACAGCATTCTGTTGTAATTGCTCACAAAATTTAATACTTCATTGCTAATTATGTTATCAGAGGGTTTTTTTCCTTCAGTTTTATTTTTCTTGCCTCATCACTTTTGAGCAGGAGAGTTCAGAATCATAGAATCTCAAAACTGGAATGGACTTCAACAGTCATATAGTCCAACCTATACATGAAGAAAAAAAATCCCTCCTACAACATATCTCACAAGTGAATGAATGAATGAAAAGGAATTTATTAAGTACTTACTATGTGTTAGATGTTCTGCTAAGTGTTGGCAATAAAATATAAAAAAGCAAGATAGTCTCTGACCTCAAGGTGATTACATTATAATAAGATGATACACATAGAAGAGTGGTATCAAGGGAGGAGTGTTGTGGTCAGAGGGCAATTGATTGACATATCCTTTCTAGAAATGGTATTTTTAATTTGATTACTGTTCTTAGAGTTAGAGTTGGAAAGAGGTGAAGGCAGAGGAAGAGCGTGGCAGGAAGGCTGCCATGAAACAGTGTGATGGATCTGTGTCCAGGCATAAGACTAGGGTTCTAGAGTGAGTGTGGGAGTGCTAGACTGGTCAGGGGAGGGAAGGAAGGCTGAATCACAGGAATATGATGGCATAAAGATTGCCAGGGACTAACATGATAGAAATTCCAGTCTTTCTAACAGAATGTTTTCAGAAAAACTGGGGAAGACTTACATGAATGGATGCAAAGCAAAATGAGCAGAACCAGGAGAACATTGTACATACTAACAGCAATATTGTATGACGAACAACTGCAAAGGACTTAGCTTTTCGCAGCAATACAACGATCTGAGACAATTCTGAAGGACTTATGATGAAAAAATACTATTCACTTCCAGAGAAAGATGGAGTCTGAATGCAAAATAGAAGACTTTCTAAAACTTTTAGTTGGGGGGGGTGGTTTGTATGTGTTTCCACACACACATACACACATGACTAATATGGAAATGAGTGTACATGTGTAATTTATATCAAATTGCTTGTCTTCTCACAAGGTGTTGGGGGGAGGGTAGGAGGGAAGGAGAGAATTTGGAACTCAAAACTTTAAAAAAACATGTTAGGAATTGTTTTTATATGTAATTGGGAAAAGATAAAAATTTTCCCCAAATTAACAAACAAACAGACATCCAAGTTTTTCCTTGAAGACCTTCAGTAAGTGTGAATGCCCCACTTCTTGAAGCAGTTCATTCCACTTTTAGATAAATGATTATTTTAAAGAAATATATCTTATTTGTTTCACTAACCCTCAGCCAACATCTACCTCTACATCTCACACCTCAATTGAAATCACAAGAAAAGCTAACCTTATTACAAAGAAAGTAAATCAAAACTTTCCACATTGGCCATATCCACAAAAAATTGTCTCATTCTGTACTCTGAGTCCTTCTCCTTCAGGCGGTATGTAGCATGTCGCATCATCAGTCTTCTGGAATTGCTTTTGGTCATTAAAACTACATTAAGAGTTCAACAAATCATATTCTATCATGTTTATAAACCATAACTCATTAAACAATTCTCCATTTTATAGGCACCTCTTTAGAATCCCATTTTTAACAACTAAAAAAAACCCAACAAATATTATTATCCATCATTAGAGTTTGGATAACCCTGATTGTTAAGAAGTTTTTCATTATATCATGTCAACATTTGTTTCTGCAACTTCCACTCATGGTTCCTTGTTCTGCCCTCTGAGGCCAAACAGAAAAATTGTAATCTATCTCGAGGATGTGATAGCCTTTCAAATAAAGCTAGTTTTCATTTCCCCACTAAGTGATCATTTCTCCAGGCTAAATGTCCCCACTTCCTTCAACCAATCTCCATATAGTATAAACTTGAGACCTTTCACTGGTTGCCTTCCTCTCTGGACACTCTCTACTTTATTGCTGTCATGCCTAAAATGTCATGTCCAGAAATGAAAACACTACTCCAGATGGAGTCTAACCAAGAGCTGAAGAATACAGAAGGACCTCCATAACCCTGTAATTTGTGTCTCACATAATTCATCCCAAGATAGTTTTAGCTTCTTTGGCTGCCACATCACACCATTGACTCATATTGAGCTTGCAGCCCACTAAGTCTTTCCAAAAGATGCCTCATTTTTCTAAATCTGTAGATCTTTTTTTAGGCAAAGTGTTACCTAACCATGGCTCCCCAATCTTGTACTTGTGATGGATGTTGGTTTTTTTTTTTACCAAGATTATCAAATTATTAATTTAATTTTGTTAAATTTTAGTGAAATCAGCTATGTCTTCCCATTCTACTCTCTGACCATTAATTTACTACTGTAGGTGGTAGGGGGCAATGTGTGCATAAACTGTTGAGATCAGGAATCTCCTGGTTAAACACACACACACATACACACACACACACACACACACACAAATATTACTGAACTTTCTAGCTTCTTTGTGTAATCTTTTATGATTTCCCTCCATAGCTCTTTGCATCTTCTCTATTGTTTTGTCTGGACTCTCAAACCATACTCAGAGTGGTGGGGATGGAGTCTCAAAACCAATTTCTTATTATTTGTGTTCTAACAGAAATGTAACCAAATGTATATAATATATATGTATAACATATGATGCAAATGTATAACAAAAGCCGCCACTGAAAGATCTTTACATCAAAGACATAACCCTTGCATATGAAGACAATACTAAACACTATCAGAAGAAAGACATCTGGAGAAAACAATTTCAATTTCTCTCTCTCTCTCTCTCTCTCTCTCTCTCTCTCTCTCTCTCCCCTCTCTCTTTCTCCTTCCTCCCCTCCCTCCTTTCTTCCTTTCTTCCTTCCCTTCCCCCTCTTCTCTCTTAACTGCTTCCCTGAGGGTTAATGCACCAAGGAAGAAGTACAAAGGCACATTCATGTCAGAGAAGCCTCTCTTCACTAGTAGCTCTCACCCCAAGAAAAAATTACACTGTCAAAAAAAGCCAAACTAATTAAAAGTACAGGTCTTGTAGTAACCTTTCTTTCCTCTTCAACATCACCAGTAATGCTGCGCTGTATTGGATAGGGATTTAGTCTTCCAGTTGAGAAGACCTAGCTTCAAGTCTCACTTCTGATATATACCATGTATGTCTGCCTGGATCACTTAAATTAACAGTACCCTAGGCAACTTCTTAGGACTATAAATTGTAGAACAATGATATATCTACATAGATGAAGGAATGTCCTCATTGGGAATTCCCTACACTATTGAAATTAAAGGCCTCAATGAGAAAAAAAAATGCTGCCTCAGCACTTACTGTAATGATGGTTTAAAACTGCTTACCTATTTGCATCTTTGATCTGTTCACCATCTAAGTACTGAAATAGTAACTCCTCTGTTTTGCCACTATTACTGACCATGGTGCTGATATTGCTAACACCTGTATAACTTATCTTTTTATTGTAGTTGCTTATGACCTTCTTAATCTCCCCTACTAAATTGTATGCTCTTTTAAAGGCATGACCAATGCATAATTATTTTATTTCTTCTCCACCCCTTCCAGCATAGGACTGGAAACAGTGGCTGAATAGGTGCTCATTAATTATTTGCTGAATCAAACTGAACATAGGTTTTACTATACCCATATAATAATGGGAAAAACAGAATGAATAATTATGACTCAAAATTATATAATCTTTGAAGCATTACTATGTATACTATGTATGTACTTTTAAGCATTACTATAATTTGTATTATTCTCACACCAACCCCACAAAGTAGGCAGTATAGGTTATCACTTTGAAGATGGGGAAACTAAGGTACAAATACGCAAGATGACTTGTCCAAAGTTACACAACTAGTAAACATCAGAACCAGGATTCAAATCAAGTCTCTTTTGATACCAGGTACTCTTTCCACTACACCACATTGCTATTTATGAAAAATGAAAAAATTACAAGTTCATTCATTCATGGTTTTTTCCCCTTTGGTTATAGATGTTAAAAGATAGGACAGAAATCTCCTTAGTACTAGGAGAAAATCAGGTGAAGCCATTCCTGAAGGTCTGGTGGGCTCCATACAGTGGTAGTGGTGTCCTGGCTCTGTTGCTATAGGAAAAAAATGCTTCCCTGTCCATGGCTAGTCAGCAGACAGCTGCATATAATGGAAAGAATGCAGGCTTGAAATCAAGAAACATGGATTCAGATAATGGTCCTACTGTCATCACACCTTTTGCATCTGTCCCCTTCTCTCTCCTTACATGGCTACCAGGCTGGTTCAGGCCCTCATCATCTCTCATCTGGAATGTGGTATAGACATATACATACATATATACACACATCTTGTATTTATAGTACATATATAAATTATGTACATCATATACACACCCATATGTTTGATATCTGTGTGGATTATGGATTAGAAGCTGAGTGACAGAGAAACCACTGAGGAGGCTATTGCAATATTCTAGGTAAGAGGTGATGAGGGCCTGAACCAGCATGGTTTGTATTTCAAATTATATATAATTATACATAATACCATGTTACAACAATTCATCTTGTATATCACTTTGATGTCTTCTGGAGAATGGCTTGGAGGGATTTGTGTGTTTGTGTGTGTATGTATGTGTATATATATGTGTATGTGTGTATATATATTCCTATAATGCAGATTTGATAATGCTACTCCTTTGTTCAATAAGCTCCAGTGACTCTGTATTGCCTATAGGATCAAATATAAAGTCCTATTTAGCATTTAAAACCCTTCACAACCTGGCTCCAGCTTGCTTTTCTAGCCTTATTACACATTATTACCTTTCACAGACTATGCAGTCTAATTAAACAGTCCTTGTGTTTCTCACAAGAAACACTCAATTATCATTCTCTATACCTTTGAAAAAACTGCAACCCCCCCTCCCATGACTGAAATGCCTTCCTCCTCATTTATTCTTCTTAGAATCCTTAGCTTCTTTCAAGACACAAATTTCATCATCTGGAACATATGGCCTTTCCCAACAGCTCGTATTTGCTTATATGTATACATGTTGTTCAACTCTGATTAAATGCAAACATTTTGTGGACCAGGAAGGTCTCATTTTTGTCTTTAACCCCAGTGCCTAGCTTGGTGCTTGGCACATAGTAATGACTTAATACATGCCTGTTGCTTGTTTGTTTTATTGATTGAAATGCTGTTCGAATAAGCAGATGACAACCTTTCGGTACTCCAAATTCCTCATCTGTATAATGGGGATAATAATGCCTATCCTATTTAAGGCTAATTCCACCTCAAGTTTTCCCGATTCGGGGTCCTGCTCTTTCTCCACGGCGCCACCTAGCGGCCTCCCCCCATGTGCCCTTCCCTTGACCCCATGACGTAAAGTTGACTCAGATGCCCTCCAATGTCCCTTTGACCTCACGTTACCTTTAGAGGTATCAGGATAAGGAGACGTGGAAGCGTAAGGGTTGGTGGGGGGGTGGAAGAGGCGGGGAGAGAAAGGGGAAGGAGAAGGTGTGAGGAGGGAGAAAGGGATGGAGAAACCTCCCTTTTCCATGGCAACTGCGTGGCGTGCGTAGAGGGGCGTGGCCGGATCACGTCCTGGGACTTGACAGGGTAAACGCGGAAGTACCCTTGTGCTCCCACCCTTCCTAGTCCCCTCTCTCCTCCCCCCTCCTCCCCCTCCTCCTCTTCCTCCCCTTCCTCCTCCTCCTCCTCCTCCCCCTCCTCCTTCTCCTCCCCCTCCTCCCCACCTCTTCCTCTCTTCCCTCCCTCCCGTCAAGAACCTAGTACCCACAATGCCTTGCAAACTGCAACGTAGCCGGAAGATGGCGGCTGCGGTGTAGATGTGAGTCCCGCGGCTACCTAAGCTCCTCCAGCGACTCCTCGCCTCCTCGGACTCCGGCGGCGTCGGAGGCTCCGACCCCGCCCTGCCCCAGCCCTCGGCCGGGCCGAGTCCTCCTGCCGCCTTCGGTTCCTACAGGTAACCTCACCTCGACCCTGTGCCCCCCCCCCCCGGGGCCCAGCCCTGGACTCACCCCCACCCCCACCCCCACCCCCGGGCCGCCTGTAAGTCCCCGAGCGCGGGTCTCCTCTGATAGTCCGGGCCTGCCTTAGAGCGCCGTCTCACTCGGGTCTGAATGAGCAATTCTGCCCGGAGCCGGGTCTGGTTTTCCCCAGGCCAGGACCTCTCCCACCCCCACCCCCCATCTTTTCATCCGCTCGTGGTGTCCCAGTGTCTGGGGCATCTTTTCCTTCCCCCGCCTTTCCCCTCCCCCCCACGAGAGGCCAACCCCTGCCCTCTTACTGCAATCCCTCGCCCCAAGATCCTTCCCCACCCTTGGCTGACCAAGACGCCCCCTCACCCCATTCCCTGTTCAGGCCACCGACTGTTTCCTTCTTGCACCCGTGTCCCTTTCTGCTTCGACTCCTGAACGCTCCACCTCCCTCCCATCCCCCCCCACCCCCACATACACACTCCCGCCTAGTCTAGTTGTAGTGGATAGTGTTAAATTTGGAGTCTTTCGACCCCATGCTAAAATTTCGTAGTAGTCCCTTGCCAGCTGTGTAAACCTGGGCTAAGTCACTTCACGATTTTGAACCTCAGTTTCTCCAGCTGTAAAATGGGAGGGAAGAGTAGCATTTACCTGCCCATCTGGTTTTACAAATGCCAACTGTAATAATTATTAGGACTCCCTCAGGCTTCTCAGGATCCCTGCTTCCCCCTTCTGGGCTTTAGCAGCATAGCTAGTTTAGGTTTTTCCTCCCAACTCTTCTCTGAGGCCAGACTGGACACGTTGCCTCCCCAGCCCGTGTTCCACAAGGCACTTCTTATTTTGTTCTTGTCGTTCAGTCATGTCTGACTCTTTGTGACCCCACTTGGGATTTTCTTGGCAAAGATACAGGAATGGTTTGCCATTTGTGTCTCCAGCTCATTTTACAGATGAGGAAACTGAGGCAAACAAGACTTGCCCAGGGTCACACAGCTAGTAAGTGACTGAGGCTTGATTTGAGCTCAAGTTTTCCTGACCTCAGGCCCAGTACTCTATCCACTTCAGCACTTCCCTACTTCCTTTTTATTCATCCTCTGTTCCATTCTCCCTACACCCTTTCAGGCTCTTGGAACCTTCTTCCGGGCACTGACTTCACTAAGGACCAAAGTCCTGTATTATAGTGGACTTCTTTTGCACGGTGTTAGTGCAAAGACAATTTTTATTGGTATACTTTTCCTTTATGAGAAGATTAACATGAGCAATTTTAGGAGTGATGGGAATGTCTGGTTAGACACCGAAACTGAATCTCAACTTTCTTTTGTGTTTTCTTTTAGATTTTATTTTATTGTTTTCTTTGGTGAAGGGTTAAAACAGAAAAGAAAGCTGTAAAGTAGAGTCTGTGCAGATACTGTTTTTTGTGCTATTTTGTTTTCATGCTGAAACATCTTTCCCTCAAAAGTCAGTGAACATTTATTAAACATCTACTATGTGCCGTGCTCTTTGCTAAACGCTGGGGATACATGTACTAAAAAAAGAACAAGTCTTACCCTCCGGAAGCTTTTACAATCTTATGAGAGAAGACAAAACACAAAAGGAAACTGAAAAGGGAGAGAGAGGAGAAGGTACCTTAGGCAGGGGCATGGTGGAAAAGTCAGAGAAGTCCCAAAGTAGTACTGCCAGGTAATTAATAACACATTCTGAGCTGAGCTCTCAACCTTAAATAGAGGCTTGGAGTTTATCGGCCCCGCCTGCTAATCTGAGAGGCCTACGGTAGTGATGAGGTAGAGTACAAGGCTGATGAGATCTTACAAGATGATGGAAGTTTTTCCAATACTGAGCTTCCTGGGTCACGGAGGAAAACTAGAGAAGTTTGTCTTTCAGTAATTTAAGAGGTTCAGGCATAAAATAATCTGTCTATTTTGCACAGTCCTTCACTCCCACTCTGTGGGTTATACTAAAACTCCATTTATTTTAACATATCTTTGACCTTAAGAATGTAGACTAGATGATATATAGTAAGCCTTTTAGTTTATTTTGAGACCAGTTTCTGTAACTGTCATTGTCAGAAGTTTATGTCCTAGATGCCTAGAAATGATACACTGTTTACATAAGTAACTTAGACTAACTCAAGACAGTAAATTTATCTGTTTGGACGAAGGTGTTTTAATTTTTTCTCCTTAGGAACCAAAACATTTCCAGATTTTACGAAAGTGTTTACTTAGTAAAAGTACCATCAATTTATATTCCAATGTGGATTAAGAACTAAATTAATTTTGTCTGAAAATTTTTATCATCTTGTATTCTCTGGGGGTTTCTCCCCCACAATCTAAAAACATTTACTCTGTAGTAGAAAAGAACTGTGGATTGGGAGACTGGGATTTTAGTCTCAGCTCTGCAAGTTCATATAGGATCACGTGGCCTTAGCTTTCTCAGCTATAAAATGAAGGGATTATATTTGATGAAGTGTAAGGTCCCTTCCAATTATAAAAAGTCTGTAGCTAATAATTTTTTCCTTTGGAAACTCAGAAATGCTAGTTCTTAATTTTATTACAATTCATTCAAGAAGGAGGCTTAGTCATAAAAAAAGGCATATAAAGGATCACCTTTTAGTCACCTTTTCAGTTTCCTTACTTAAAGGGAATATTCTAATTATTTTTACATAGTATTCAAAATGACCAAATGTCTCATTGAGATTTTTATTTTTTTTCCTCTGTACTTTTATCCAAACTAGGCAGTATTTGTTTGGTTTATCTTTACTTACTTTAAGTAAAGTAAGTACTATAAAGTAAGCAACTTTTACTGATTTTTACTTTCTTGTTCCGTGCCCTCCATATGAAGGGATATGCTAAATGACAACTAATTGAATGATTCATGCTCATTGATCTGGGTAGTGTTGCTCTTCATTAAGGGAAAGACACAATGATCCTTGTCTTCATGGAATTGACAGTACAGATGCAAAACATAATTACTCTTTTAGAACTAGAAGAGACAAAAAATGAAGGGAGGGTTTTTTTTTTTTTATTTTTTTGCTGGGGGGAAGGGAGGTGTTGATGGAGGGCAGATTTGAACTTGGAAAAAAACAGACCTAGTGGCTGAAAATAAAGGAATGGGTATTAATACATGTTAAACTTAATACATTGTCAAATTTGGAAAGTTTCTGGCATAGTAAATTCAGTATTATCCCGAGCAAATAGTCTTATGGTAACACAGGTGAGCTTAAAAGTAAAATTGGAGAATTACGATTATCTCCAATTTTTAAGCTGTTTTAGTGTAAAAGTATGGTCAAAATGTTCTTAGGAAAGCTAATTTTTTTTTTAGTAATCCTTTGTCAACTACTGCAGAAGGATTAGTTAGAACCATAGTAGACATTGTGGAATAATGATCCATAGTAAGACTTTGCATTTGAATGATACTATATAGTTCTCAAGGCACAGTGTCTAGAGTTAAGTTTGATCCTATGAACAGCTCTCGAGTTGGACCGGGCAGTTGTTGTACCTATTTTACAGATTAGTAAAGAGGTACTCAAGATTATTTGATTTGCCCAAGGTCTCATAGCTAACTTGTGGCAAAATAATAACTGGAACCCAAGTTTTCTGACTCATGCTGGTGTTGGCTCTGCTGAGCCATAATCAAAAGGAACATGTGCAGAAGGAAAATTATTAATTTTCAAACCATTCCACAAAAAATTAGACACTCTTCTTTAAGCTTTGTATTACTTTACATTGATTAGTCTCTTTGGTGCTGAATTAAAAGGAAAAACCAATTTAGGTTGCATTCTTTTAAATCTTAGCAGTTCTGTAGAGAAATAAATTACTTTTCCTTTCAGTAGTAGTAATGTTGCTGCGTTGGCAGGGATGGTGGTGAGATATCAATACTTGACCTTGCATTGCTTTCCTGCTATAATGCTATCTGTCATATTTGCAATTCATAGGGAGGGGGGAGAAAAGGTGGCCCTAATGGGAGATGTGTCTATAAATTCTTATAGTAACAGCAGTGACAAGATGGGTAAATCCAGTAGCTTAGAAAACATGCTCCCCCACTCCCCAAGCAGAAAAAATTTCCATCTACTTTCTCCAGAAACACATAAAAGAGGAAAGTGAGGAAGCTGCTATCTAGTTACATTTCTTAAGATACAAAGACTTGATATATGTCAAGCCTCTCTTTGTATTTTTTGTATATGTAAACATATATGTTATACTTCAGTGTATCTACAGTTTTTATCAGTGTGGATACTCCTTCCACTGTGCAATGTATTCTCTCTACACTTGTGCAGTTCTTGGTGCTGTCCTTCTTTAAATACTTCATAGAGTATCCCCTATGCACTGGAAGCCTTCTTCTGGTTCTTTTATATTTTATGGATATGGACTTAGTAATTGGGCTGTTCATTATCTCCAAATCTTGTTACATGGCTGAATTGCCTCCATTTTAAGTCTTTGATGTCATATCTGACCTGTAAGTTGTCATTAGTAAGATGCTATAGCATATTTATACCCATCTTTTTAGAAGTATATTTTTACAACTTAAGTAAAGAAAGAGGCAGTGTGATTCATTGGAAAGACCACTGAACTCAGGGTCATGGGACCCTGAGTTAAAAAACTGGCTTTGCCCTTACTACCTGCTTGTCCTTGGGCAAGTCATTTAATTCTGCTAGCCCCTAGCTGAGGCTCATTTGTAAAATGATAGGATTGACCTGGTTGGCCTTTAAGGTTCCTTCATTTTTTGAGTTTTGGGAGGAAAGAGTGGTGGCAGTGGGGTGTCACTTTTCTTATTACATGTCAGTTTTGTGATTTCTCTTTCCTTTGAGGGGAGAAGAAAGAGATACTAACTTGTAAATTTGTAAGAAGCAACAGATTGAAAATTTTCCCTTCATTTAAAAAAGTTAACTCAAGTTTAGGGTCCACCCAGGTGGGAAATTTGATTCAATATCATTTTCGTGGCGTGACAGATCACAATTTAAGAACTTTGATTTTAACTATAAAGAATGTGATGTTTTGGAAATAATGTAAAGTTCCCGATGTACATAATACTTAAGTCAAAATGGAAAAATGTGTTACAAAAATTAAGTTCCACTCAGATGACAGGATTCTTCTCTAGTGTGAGAGTGTTCAAACCGTGCCCTCTTTCTCAGAGTTAGGGTAACAAACTTTTTTACTTCAGTTTACTTAAGAAATAACGTTTCCAAGGTCCCAGGCTATAAGTCAGTAAATTTGCATTGTTAGGAAGGCTGTCGTCTGTAGCAATTCTACTCTAGTTCTCGTTAGAATCAAGGAATTGAGGACTTCTCAAATTGTAGTTGACTGTTGTGCAGTGCATTTGATTTAACCATTTTTTCCTGCAAAGTGTTTCAGTTGAGTTAAATTTAAAAAAAAAATTAAATACACATTCTCCCTTTCTTTTCCCAGAATCATGGCAAGTCCAAGAACAAGGAAAGTTCTTAAAGAAGTCAGAGCACAAGATGAAAACAATGTAAGGATTTGTGTCTCCTTTGAAACTTGAATTAGTTGTAATGAATCATTTTAATGATCCAGTGTAGACTGAGCTTTCTTGTAATACTGTTTCATTTTCATTAGTATAACTTCTAAAAGTTAAGGCATGTAATTATGTGCATAGTAGTTTAAAATGTAACTATAAAGTAGTAATCTTATTTCTGGTGGTCAGTAAATGTTGCTTCATTTGAGGAGAACTTCCACCTTCAAATGAAGAGTCTGTACTCTTAGTACCACCATGTTTATTATATAGCATTTATTTAAGGAATGTTTTAATTTGAATTCACTTTAGTTTTTATATGTTGCCATTCTCATGCTTCCAGATTTCCAGAAGGGGGATGTGTTGTCCTTTCCTCCCATCTGTGTCTTTCAGCTTTCTCTGTGACACCTTACATTCTGATTTTCATTGGGACTGCTTCATGGAAACCACTTTCTCCGACCTTTTCTTAGCCTGACTCAAGGGCCTCTTTTCCATACTAATCCTACTAATTTTGCCTGCTGTGTTTAAACTTATTGACCCAATATCCTAACACCTTGGTTCTTAGGTCACTTCTTTATCTTGTTCTTCATACTTCTTTAAGCCATTCTTTCTGGAATCTCTCTTGTCAGCTCCATCTTTCTTTTACCCATTGGTTCTGAAGGACCCTTATGTACTCTGTTGTTCTTCTTTGTACAGTGCTTTATGTTTGCAGAGGCTATTATGATTTGTTTTTGATACTTTTTTTTCACAGGTCTGTTTTGAGTGTGGTGCATTCAATCCCCAGTGGGTGAGTGTGACATATGGGATTTGGATCTGCCTGGAATGCTCAGGGAAACATCGAGGCCTAGGAGTTCACCTCAGGTCAGTTATCCATTGAGAAATGAAAAAACCAGAGCATTGCACACAGCATTGCTTAAGGGCTAGATAAAATGAATTGAAGAAACTTTTAGATAATGAGTGTGTGTTGGTTCCTAGCTTTGTGCGCTCTGTTACCATGGACAAATGGAAGGACATAGAGCTTGAGAAGATGAAAGCTGGGGGAAATGCCAGATTTCGAGAATTCCTAGAATCCCAAGAAGATTATGATCCTTGTTGGTCAATGCAGGAGAAATACAACAGCAAAGCTGCAGCTCTTTTTAGGGACAAGGTAAGCTTAAGTGGTAACTTTTTGTATGGTTACAGAATATAAATTCTAATATCTTTTAAGGAAGTGAGGCTTGTGCTTTCTCTAGTACTTACGCAGTAAATATTTTGAAAATCAAACATGTTTGTAGAAAAATAGCATTAATTTCTGGCAAAGCCTTCAGAGGCTAACAGCAGGGTACTGCAAATCACTGAAGATGTGGCCATCATTAGGTCAGAGCTTTCCCCAGTCAAAAGGCTGCCTAATGGTGCTAAAGAGTAATGACTCTGTTGATTTTGATTATAGGGTAAACAAATAACCTTTGATAAACAGAGTGACAGAAGCTGTGCTTTCTTCCCTACCTCTAGAGCAGGGGAGGGAGTTGAAGAAGGAGGGAGCAGAACATTGAGTTTTATACAGTAATTGAACATGAAAGGCTCATACACATCTTGAGAAAAATATTCTCCTCAGAGGGGAGTGAGGCACATTGCATGATGGGATAGGTAAGTGGATTCCCAGGGGTTTATGTGTAGAACTAAAATGATTAAATTGAGCTCTCTGAAATTGCTTTCCGTTGCAATCAAAATTGAGACAGATTTAAAATATGAAAAATGTACATATAAACTTGACTTAAGATACAACTAGACATTGACTGCCATGTGAGGAAGTTGGCTATAAAGAGGGTTTTGTTGTTGCTTTGCTTTGGGATTTGGGGTGGGGGGGCAAGGCTTTGGCTTGGAGTGCTGTGGATTTGTGAAGGTATGCCTTGAGCAAAACAAGTAAATTAAAAATCCATGGTCTCTAAATTCTTACTTGACTTCATGTTCTCTTATTGTCATTTACTTCTCTCTAGGTGGCTACATTAGCTGAAGGAAAAGAATGGTCACTTGAAACATCTTCTGCTCAAAACTGGACTCCACCCCAGCCTAAAATGGCTCTATCCTCAGTTCACCGGTATATGACTTTTAAATGCAGACTCATTCCTTTTAGTACTGAAATTCTGCTGTAGGTCTTATTTGCCATTTTCTTTCTGTGTTCCAATTCCAGCTCCAGTATAGAATTATCTTAATACTTAAATTTTAATACTAGTTTTGATAAACATAAATGGTTTTTTAATTTGATTTGTTTAAAACATTATTTTTCTCACACTTAAAACTGTACATTTGTACATTCTTGCCAGGATTAAACTTTTTTACTTTTGAGGTGTTTCTCTCTGAAGGTTTTCTGAAGGACATTTTTTTAAAAATTTCTGTCCCCCTTTTCCCGTTATTCCCTCTATTTTCCAGCTAATTACTATTACTTGGCCTTGCTACTTATCTGGTCGTCCCAGTAACAGTCGCTATTTGATTTACATAGTGTCAGAATGGGTCACTTTATTTGCTTTCATTTTTTCCTCAAACTTTATTTCAGACAAGGAATTAAGTTATATTGGCCTTACCCTCCAGAGCAAATCATACCTGAAGTGACAGGCATGATACAAAGCCACATCCATTGCATTAGCTAGCATTTTGGTCTCACTAGGTGGGCCTGTTTTTTTCTCTTTTATGTTCTTTGAACCTCCATTTAAGTGCTGCTCTAATGTCACTTCATGATATGGAGGTGATCCTGAGTTCTCAAAGTCTATGCCAGTGGAGCATAAGTTCTGACAGGCTGTTCCCAACTGTAGAGTTTTGAGTACAGGCGTAATTCCAGTTTGTATATTTCTTGTCCAAGGGCCTGCTCAATTTAGCATGGGGAGGCTCAGCACCAGAGGGTTGGCTACCAAGCATTGAATTTTTCCAGCATAGCCTTCCATGGAGACAATTTGCTAAGGCTTAGGGAAGATTGTGACCTATGGAAGTGGAGGGAGTATCTACACTAGTTTGATCACAGATCCTTGAAGTATTGAAAGAGAACTAAGTATGTTCTTTCTACCAAGATTTGGTTTTATTAACCTTTAATCCTTGATTTTCAGTACTTCTGGCCAATCCCAAAATACAGCTGCATCTTCAGACAAAGCTTTTGAAGACTGGTTGAATGACGATATCAACTCATATCAAGGGTGAGGCCTCATGAATAATAAGAAATACATAGTTATCTAATTTAATTTTAATTTAATTTTATCACCCTAGGGCTTTCTTCATATGAATGGGTCAGGAATATACTATTTTTTGTATATTTTGAACAGAGATACTTTATCCTTTGTGGAGTTCTAAAAAATCTAAGCCTGTTATACAGGTTTTGGTTATAAACAAGACACTGTTTTGATATATTTTAAAATTAGTCTTCAACATAGTGATTACTTTAGTCAAAGGGCTATAATTATTCTTCTAACAATCTTACTGACTTGCAAGTGAATTTTTGTAGACCATATTCTATCAGGTTGTATTATTTATCTTATTATTTAGAACTTTGGTTCTTTCAATTCTTACACACAGATAGAGGGTTCCCAAGGCTAGTGGAAATCTTACATAAAGTTCCCTTCATAATAAGTGACCAAGAGGCAAAAAAAGTTTTTCTTTGTATCCTATTAGAGAATCAGTGTTATCCTTTTGACACCTGAAAGCAAAAGATTGAGTATCAGTTTCTTTGGTGGTGGTAGTACACAGGCCAGGGTGCATTGACTGAAAAGTGTTTGGAAAACTCAAACAATGTTTGTTCACCATTCTGTTTCATAATTCTTTCAGCCTTACCAGATTCTCTTTTTTTAAGACATGTAATTATGCGATAGACTGAGAGGTGATAGTATTTGCTTCTTGTAGAAAAGATTTGTCCAATTAGTTTGTTTATGTTTATTGGTTTTTAGAAGCCAAGAGAATCGCTACGTTGGGTTTGGTAACACAGTGCCCCCTCAGAAAAAAGATGATGACTTCCTCAATAATGCCATGTCATCACTGTATTCGGTAAGGAAATTCTCTCCTAGAGCTTATGTTCTGACCTGTTTTGGAGACTTGTAATGATGGTTTTTTCCCTATGTAGAATAAAATAAAGGAGCTTAAGAGACAAGAATCTCAAGGTAGGAAAGGTCTGTTTATTGTTGTGCTTCTCAATCAAAAGTCATTGTATCAAGGGTAATTCTTTACCTGTGATATTTACATCCATTCATGTTTACCATCAAAAGAATTTGACTGGGGCAGGTAGGTGGCACAGTAACTAGAATGCTGACCTGGGAGTCAGGAGGACCTGAGTTCAAATCCAGCCTCAGACACTTGACACTTAGGAACTGTTCTGATGTTGGGCAAGTCACTTAACCAATTGCTTGCCTTCCCCCCTCCAAAAAAAAATTTGACTTCCTTAGTGAAACTTAAAATGTATAGTTCAACAAAAAGAAAAGGTTTTTTTTTGGTTGGCACTTCAATATATTGCTTTTTTTAAAAAATAAATATTTTAAAATTTGTATGATACCTTTTTTTCTAAAACTACAAGGTACCTCCAAAATGAAATGATGACATTTTTGCTTTTCTGTATTGAGAATATCTAATGAAAGTCTGAAGACCTCATGGAAGGCTATACTTGAGCTGTAAGATGATAGTAGACTGCATTGATCCCCTGGTATTGGCATGATTACTGATTGTAGAAGAGATAGAAATTTCATTTCTGTGGAGAAGTGTGCTAATGGAAGGTTGCAATTCTGAGATTAATCATTTTACGTTATCCTACACAAAAGTTTTATTCTGTTGTCTAATAATAAGGTTCACTGGGTTCTCAAGGCATTGCCAACAGCACATAAACTTTAGTTGGCTCTACCAAGCAGTGTGTTGTCAGTAGGTTAGCCATTAGGCATTGAATTTTTTGACTATGGCTACTTATCAGAAGCAGCTATGTTGAGTGTTAAGTATATAGTGGATGGAAAACTTATGTTGCAGTCAGTTCATATCCCACAACTGAAATATCTATATATCTATACCTACGTATTTGTTTTTCTGTCTGTCTATCTATCTATCTATCTTATCTGTCCATAGTAACTTTGTGACCCTGGGAAAGTCACTTCATTTCTCAGTGTCCTAGGCAACTCAAAGACTATAAGTTGTACAATAATTGCTGATCTGCTTTGGTAAGTTTTCTTCAGTGGGAAGCTCCCTGTCCTGATAAAATCATAGGTCTGGACCAAAAATAAAGGCAGCAAAAATGTGAGTGAATTATTGAAAACTCCTGAGGTAATACATATTCTGTAAATACAGGCTGTTGTATCAGTGTAAGCTCTTATTACTATTACCATTGAGTATTATTTAGTAGTAATTTAGTAACCATTTAACTCAGAAGTACAGAGTATAAGAATCATGCAGTACTTAAAAATGCATTGACAAGACTTCCCACCACCCCAAAATGGAAATATATTTTCTAAGATTCTTGTTCTCCAAGTGAACTTTTATTGTTTAAGTGCCAGTCTCCTATCTGCTTAACTTCAGCTTCACCTTAAACTTGGAATCATAGAGAGAAATGAGGAAAGGAGACAATAACTGCAGTTGTTTCCCATTAGAGTTGTTTCTGAACCTTCTCTAGGGATGTAGAGAAGTTAGATTTCATACACAAGCATGTTTTTGTAGTCATTAAAGAAACTCCCCTGGCTTGTGGTTTTTTTTTTCTCTCTAGATTTTTTTTTAAATAACAGGGTTTAATATATTTATATCCCTTTTCATGTTTAAAGAACCTTGATTCTCCGCCCCCTTGGAATGGAATAAGATGTCTTAGAGCCAGGACACTTTAAGATTTTAAACAGCTCAAACATACATTGGCTTAAAATTCCTACCGTCAAAAATCTTACAGCCTTGAAGGAAGGGTAACAGTCTGCTTACTCCTATAATTTTCTGTTTGTTTTGTTGTTTTTGTTTTCTCTTTGGGAAGTTGTTGTACATACCTCAAACTGCAAAAGCTGCCCTGAACTGGAAGGAACTTCAGAGATCCTCTGGTCTATACCCAAACAAGAATGCTATCTACATTTCTCACAATTGGGTGTCCAGCTTTTGCATGAGGTGTAAGAAACTTTCTCTCCCAAGGCTGCCCATTCCACTTATAGAGAGTACCTCCTGCTAGGTTTTTTTCCTTATATTCAGTCAAGATCTGCCATTTTGCAGTTTCCACCCACTGCTCCTTTCTTTGAACTCTGATGCCAGGCACATCAAATCCAAACTTTTTCATGCTATCATTCCCACCCTAGAGTCTTGTCTTCTTCAGGTTAATCATCTCTAGTTTTATCTATTGATCTTCAAATAACATTAATTTTTCCTTATCATGTCACCATCCCAGTTTCCCTGCTACTTGTCAGTGTGATTCCTAAAATATGGTATATAGAACTGAAGACAGTCTCACCTAGGCAGCATATAGCAAGATCATCACTTTCCCCCTCCTTCCTTCCTTCTGTCCTTCTGTCCTTCCTTGGTCTGGAAATGCAGCAGCTACTGATGGGCCAATCGCATTGTAGAAAACCATGGAAGCTTTAAAACCTGTTCCATTTTTCTGGCCTGGGCCAGTTCACCCATCCTTTAGCAGTTTTGCTCCCCAAGGCTCACCATATTAATACAGAACTTAGTAGGAGTACCTGATTGGTGTGATTGACTCTGGTGCAGAACTCAGTTGATCCACTAGTAGCAAGGATAGCGGTACAAATGTGTACTACAGTATCTGGCCACTTCCTTCATTCTGAACACTGTTTTGGTTTATTTATTCTTAACAGTATTTTTTTTTCCAATTACTTGTAAGGATAGTTTTCAACATCTTTGTAAGATTTCAGGTTCCAGATTTTTCTCCCTCCCTTCCCTCTGCAAGACAGCAAGCAATCTGATATAGGTTATACGTGTACAATCATGTTAAACATTTCCACATTAGTCATGTTGTGAAAGAAGAATCAGAACAAAAGGGAAAAAACCACGAGAAAGGAAAAAAGGGGGAAATAATATGCTTCATTCTCCATTCAGACTCCATAGTTCTTTCTCTGGGTGTGGTTAGCATGTAATTGTCTTGGATCATCATGTTACTGAGAAGAGCTAAGTCTAGCATAGTTAGTCATACAATGTTGCTATTATTGTGTACAGTGTTCTCCTGATTCTGCTCACTTCAGTCAGCATCAGTTCATGTAAATCCAGGTTTTTCTGAAATCTACCTGCTCATCATTTCTCATAGAACAATAGTATTCCATTACATTCATATACCACAACTGGTTCGGCCAGACCCCGGTTGATGGGCATCCCCTCAATTTCCATTTCTTTGCTAATAGGTCCTTTTTCCTTTTTTATGATCTCTGGGATATAGACCTAGTAGTGTTATTTTGGGAGCAAAGGGTATGCACAGTTTTATAGCCCTTTGGTCATAGTTCCAAGTTGCTCTTCAGAATGGTTAGATCAATTCACAACTGCACCAACAATGCATTAGTGTTCCAGTATTCCCACATCTTTTCCAATATTTATCATTTTCCTTTTCTGTCATATTAGTCAATCTGTTAGGTGTGAGGTGATACGTCAGAGTTTGAGCACTGTTTTGTTAAGATAGCCTAAGATTAAAATATACTTTTTTGGTTACATGTCATATTGTTGACTCTTGGCAAAAAAAAACCCAAAACAATCTATACATTTTGTTTCACTACAATGTTTCTAAACACCCCACCAACACATGTGGTACATTCCCCCAAAATAGTTAGGCAAAACCACCAATAGTATAGTTATATTTGAAAGCAGTTCTTCACTGTTTTCCTTTTAGCATAAAGTAAAGGCATATATGCTTTCACTTTGATTTTGTGGTACCAGCATTATGTATTATATTTGACCTGAATTTTCAGTCTTGACTATGAGGTAAGTATAGTAAAATGCCTAAGTCTTTTTCACATTGAGTTTTTTCTAATTATATATACATCCTTCATCCTATTCTTGTGTTGATTTTTAGATACCCAAGTTATTATGTTAGTTTATCAAGATTCATATCAATAAGCATATTTTGTCAGTGATCTCTTGTAGATTTAGTAAACTGACACCTTGCGCACAATTAAAGTTCTTAACCTAGATTCTCAAGACAGATTTTACAAGCACTTAGCATACCACCTAATTTGTCAGGATGTGCACATTTTGTAGAATAGAAAGGCATCATCTCTGTTGTTCTTGTCTTAATAGAGGAAGTTTTATAAAATTATTCAAAGGCACCTATTTCCTCATGCCTTTTAACTGTAGACTGTTGAAGTGATTGTGATAACCTCAATGAGAGATTGTGACAACCTCAATGAGAGATTGTGACAAAGTTGACCAGAGTCACAATGCTTATTTTTTTCTACTTTTTATAAGCTTTCTCTAGGCTAGAAATTTATTTTCCTTTCTAAGTCTAAAATTTGGTTTATCCTCACTCTCTGTGAGAGATTATGTTTACCTCTTAGATCCTTCTAATTCTGGTCCTCAACTAGTGAATCATGCACAGTTATACTTCATCGTGATCACATAATGAACATGTTTTTGAGTGCCTGCTATGTGCAAAATACATGCAGTTAGGCATGTGAAGGTCTCCAACATTTATCTCTGCTCTCAAGAACCTTGAATTCAATTCAACTTTTTACAGAGAACTCACTAACAAAATATTAGTACATAGTAAGTCACAAATAATTGGCTTGAACGATGAGTTTTATAGGACTTCAGAGGAGGGAGAGTTCTTTTGCTGCTGTAATTTTGAAAAGTTCTCATTTTGAAACAAAGCAAAAGCAGATGGCAAAAATACTGTGCAATGTAGCCAATGAAATAATCAAATTTTGTCATGCAGGATATATAATCATATGATGTAAACGTGCAGTGTTAATGTTACAGTTCTGTTTAGTTGTTTTTACAATTTTTAAAATAATATATCAGTAAGAGGAGATTCTGGATGTATTTGACTAATTGTATAGTAATTTTCTGTTACTTCTTTCAGGGCTGGAGCAGTTTTACAACTGGAGCAAGCAAATTTGCTTCAGCAGCTAAAGAAGGTGTAAGTAAACAACTACCAAACTATTTTAAAACTAGTTTATATAGAGCTCACTTAGCTCCTTTTAGAACAAGGGTGAAAAGATTAGCTTGAGTCAGTGTCCTTAGATGACATTGAGTTGTTTTTTACTTAATTACAAATATTCTAATACCTCTTCTGTATGACAACCCTTAGTTCAAATACTTCTTAAGTCTTTCTTCTCCATGCTAAATATTCTTCCTTGGATATTTCCTTATGTTCCGTGGTTCCAGTCCTCTCACCATGCTGGAGGTTGCCCTCCTCTGGATGCGTTTCTATTCATCAGTATCCTTTTTATAACATGGTCAGTAGAACTGGACACAGTCCTTCAGCCATAGTTTGACTAAGATAAATGCTTATTAATGGGTTGAGTATGGTTCTTTGACACCTGGAAAATAAATCCCTCAACACCTATCTCCATAGTCTGTCAAAACAAATTTCCATATTAACTATATCCAGACATGCATGTCTCTGCATTTTCAGTTCATCACTTCTCTCTCAGGAGATTAGTGACATGTTTCATCTTCATTCTTTTGGTCTTGTGGTTTTATTATGTTGATCTATGTTTTAAAGTCTTTCAAAATTGTTTTTCCCTATACTGCTGTTAGCATTTTAGAAGTTGTTGTAGTTTTGCTCATTTTATTCTACATAAGTTCATAAAGGTCTTCCCAGTTTTCCCTGAAACTGTCCTCTTCAGCATCTCTTTCTCTTTATTTAACCAGTACCAAATCACCTTAGTGATTACTGCTTTGTATAACAGTTTGAAATCTGGTACTATAAGACTGCTTTTCTTCCCACATTTATTCATGTGATCATTTTTCAGTATTTCCTTTGAAATTCTTGACCTTTTGTTCCTTTATGAATTTCATTATTTTTTCCTAGTTCTTTATTATTTTGGAAGTTTGGTACTAAATAAGTAAATTGATTTAGCTAGTTTTGTCATTTATCTTATATTGAATTGACCACCCAGGAACAATTAATATTTCTAGAGTTACTTAGGTCTGTTTTCTTTTCTTCAAAGGGAGTTTTGTAGTTGGATTCACATAATCCATGGATGAATCTTAGAAGCCATACTCACAAGTAATTTTTTTATCTTCTGTAGTTATTTTGAATGTAATTTCTCTTGCAAACGCTTCTTGTTGGGTTTTATTGGTTATACAACATTTGTTATTTATGTAGATTTATCTCATATCTTGCAACTTCGCTGAATTATTATTTTAATTAATTTTTAGTTGACTATCTAGGTTTTCTAAATACACTATCATATCTTCTGCAAAAAGTGACTAATTTTGTTTTTTCTTTGCCAGTGCTTATTCTCTCAGTTATGCTTATTCCCTCAAATTCCTTTTCTAGTCTGTATCTTTGGCTAGCATTTCTAATATTATGTTAATATACTAGCAATGATAATGGCCATCCTTGCTTTTATTAAAAAAGGTTTGTAACATTTTTCAATTACATGTCTATTCTTGCTCTATTTAAATAGAAACTACTATAAGGAAAGGTCCATTTATTCATATAATTTCTAGAATTTTTAATAGGATTAAATGTTGGATTTTGTCAAAAAGACTCTTCAGCATTTATTGCTATCATATGGTTTTTATCGTTTATATTATCAACATGGTTTATATATTTATTTTCTTTCTTATGCTGAACCAATCCTACATTTCTGGTCAAATCAGCAAGCATTTGTTAAGTGCCTGTTATTTGCCAGGTACTGTGCTAAGCACTATTGTTGTTTGTTCTTCTTTGTGGAAGAGGACCAATGATATCAGGAGAGTGATGGCTTGACTTGCCAGTGATTTGGATTTAAATGAGGCAGAGTGAGGCATCAGCCTCACTCTCCCCTCGGGAGGCATCTGAGTCCAGTGGCAAGATATAGATAAGGACAACTGGAGATAGCTCCTGGCCTTTTTAAGCTAAGGTCTTTCCCTGGTGTCAGTTTGTCTGAGGCAACACCCATTCAGAATTGAAGGCTAGGTAAGAATTGAGGCAAAAGATGGCCAAAAGATTCATTCTGGGAGCAGAAGACACCTGGCTTTGGGGCAGAATTGAAACAGTTGCTATTAATGTTCACTCTAAGCCATCAATCCCAAACAGTGAGTAAGTGAGGCTTGGGCAGGGCCCTGTTATTGGCCCAGAGTGAGAGCCAGAGTGATTTGGGTCTAAAGACCGGGTACTGTGCTAAGTAGTGGAAATACAAAGAAAAAGAGTTCCTACAGCTCATAATCTAATTGTATAAATTCAGCCGGTCATAATATATAATCTTTTTAATAAGTTGTTGCCTCCTTACTAATATTTTGTTTAAAACTTTTGCTTCAGTGGTCTATATACAGTGGTCTATAGTTTCCCTCTCTACTTTGTCTCCCTGGTTTTTAGGTATCAAGAACATATTGTTTCATAGAAAGAATTTGGAAGGGTGCTTTCTTCTCTCATTAATGCAAGCAGTATGGATAGTATTGGAATTAATTGTTCTTTAAATGTTTTAAATTACTTGTGAATCTATTTGGTACTGGAGTATTTTTCTTTAAGAGTTATTTTAATTATAATTTTCTAAGATGAGTTCTGATGTACCTGTTCAATTTGGGTATATGCCAATTTTCAAAACAGATCAAAGAAGTCTGAAGTGTCCCTTTCAGAATGAACAGCTAAAGTTTCATTGACAGTCAGGGATGATTATGCCAGATCTGATAATCTTTTGTCAGTCATTCTTCTTGACCTCTCAACTTCATTTGACACCGTTTACCACTCTCTCATCTCTGGGTTTTTGTGATACTACTCTTTCTTGGTTCTCTGTCTGCTAGTCTGACTGCTCCTTCTCGCTCTTCTTTGTTAGTTTTTTTTCAATTCGTTCCATTACATTTCTTTAATTTATTGGTATTCTCTATAGCTTTGTCCTGAGGCACTTGCTCTCTGGAACTCTCATTCGCGTGCGTGTGTGTGTGTATGTGTACATGTACATATATGAGATATAAAAGATATATATACAATTATCATTTATGCATATGACTGTTAGATCTATAGATCCAGCCATAGTCTGTCCCTCAGTCCTACGGTACCATCAAACATTACAAACTGAATTTCCCAGAGTCATTTCAATTCAGCATGTCCAAAACATAACTTATTCCCCAAAACCTATCCTTCTTCTCACAGTCCCCACTATTCTTCTAGTCTCCTAAATTTGTCACCTTGGCATTTTCCTTCACTTCTTATTCTCCTTCACCCTACATATATAGTTATTTGCCAAATCTTGCCTTTCTACCTCCTCAACTTCTCTAGTAAATGACTCTGATCTTAGTTTAAGCCGTTATCAACTTTTGCCTAGAATTCCAATGGACTCTTAAATGGTCTCCCTACCTCAAGTCTTTCCTTACTCCAATCACCCTTCACACAGCTGCCAAAATAACTTTCCTTAAATACAGATCAAATCATGTCATTCCCTTACTTAGTAAATTCTATGTCTTCTTATTGCTTCTAGAATAAAATGCAAACTTCACTATTTAATTATTGAAGTTCTTCATAACCTGGTCTCATCCTGTCTTTCCAATCCCATTCCAATCCTTCCTGCTTTCTGCAATCCAGTCAGATTTGCATTATCTGTGCTTCTCACACTATATTTACTGTTTATGGGACAGTAAGCCAAACTACCTGAAGCAAGCAGGCATCTAAGAAGAAAGAGACAGCATGTTCCAGTCAGTCATTCTAAATGTAGTTCAGGATCCAGAACTGAAGAGCCCTGGAAACAATAGTGCTAGGGAGACCATCAGCCCTGCTTTCAGTCTGGCCCCAGCAATCATATCTTCACAGTGCCTGGAACATAATAGGTACATAATAAATGTTTGTTGTTGATTAGTTGATGAGGCAGTTTCACCATAAACAAGGGGGCTCCCCTCACATTTCACTCTTTCTTCTACTGACTGTATTGTTTCATGGGTAGGATCTTGTCAGGGGTTAAGGTGGGTACTGAGAGACTCTGTCACCCTATTTATAATTCTGGCTTTCCAACAATAGGAATAAAAAAAAAACTGAAAACTCCACGTTTCCATAACCTCTATCGTTATCTCAGAGGTTGCTAGATGTTGTTATGTCTGTTCTGTAAGGGAAGGGTGGCGACTCTGGTTTCTTTAGTGTTCCCATTAACACCTAAATGAGTCCTCTGCATATAAGTCCTCAGCATGTGTTCCTTGACTAACTGCTGAATCAAGTGTGTATTATGGAAATAGTAATTTCCTGTTAAATTTTTATTGTTAAATTTCAGTTTTCTTATGGCCTTTCAGTGGACTTGCTCAGAGAGCAGCTGCCAGAAGTAGTATCAAAATGACTTGGAGCAATGCTTCTGAAACTAATTTGGCTCTAGAACAATTTGGGGAGTTGATGGAACATAGGTTTTTCCAGGGGACTTTGAGATCCAGACTACTTCTAGGATGAAATGACATCTGGAAAAATCAGGGAACAGAATAATGAAAATATATCAATTTCATACTGAAAAAAACTGCCAAACATATTTTGATAAGTAGTTGCATATTTTAATCAGCTTTTTTCATGAAAATTTTCTTTGTGTTGAATCTTCTCGTGGAACTTCCATTCATATCACACAGAACAAAGTTTTGTAGGCTAATGCATGGGAAGTGCTGATTTAGAGATCCCCAAAACAGAACTACTGCTGGAGTTGCAGATCTTAATTTTAGGATGTGACATTATTTTGAAACTGAAATTTTAATAGCTAAACTTTAAAATGGAATCCTGTTGATATGTGTAGCTTGATTAATGAAAATCTTATAATTTTTTTTATAGGCTACAAAATTTGGATCCCAAGCAAGTCAAAAGGTAATGAAATAATAGTTTTTGCATCTTGAGTAAACTATTTGTATAATTTTTGGGGGCTTTTCTAATTCTTTTAATGTTCAGTGGATTTAAATGAGTACGTCAGACCCCATCATTATTTATAATAGCTGTTGCCATTCTCTTTTCAGATGTAGTTTATTCACAGCCTCATTAGTCCTACTTCAGAGTTTAGTTTAATAAATCTCATTTTGGACACCATTCCCAATAATAGGTGATTATACCTCCCTTCTGCTCCCCAGTAAACACATAATTGATGGACCGAAATTTCTCCTGTAAAACAGAATAATTTATAAGCTTATGTTCACAAGTGATCGAAATAAAAATATCTTAAGAGGTAAATGTTTGTAGCCATTTAAAAATCTTTTTAAAAATAAAAAGCACATTATAATTTAAAAGAATATAGAACACCAGAAACTCTGTTCTTTAAATATCCTATAATTTTATGAAGTTCTATAAGCAACTATGTTAAAAACAAAACTGCACGCACTTAGGGCATTGCATGAACTAAATTAACCCTACATGGAGCAAAATGGAAGAATTTTAGGACTGTTATGGAATTAAACTTCATCTGAAAAAGTGCAACAGTGCACACTCTTGTAGTTTAGTTAAAACATATGGGCAGTCAAGCAAATTGTACCTAGTTCTGATTGAGATACTGCACAGAGCACTTAAAAATTCAAACACAAAAAAGCCAGGCTCAAGTTATAGACTTGAAATGTTTCCAGGAATAAAAGCGCCTCTTTTTGTAATGAGAGCAGATTTTAAGGGAAAGATTGTATCCTAACAGATTTAAGTTTACCATGCATTTTTAATCCCAGAGTCTGTTCTGTTCCATTTATTTTCATCAAATGATCTCAGATTTTTGAGATCAAGAAATTGAAGAGTTGGATTAAAACAATTTGCATTCATCACCAGTATTATGGTTTTTCCATTAAAACTAAAGAATGGACCATCAGAAATGGGAAAATTCTGTATCGATTGAGTGTGTGGCAGGTATGAGACCCAAAATTTAGTCAGATATTTGCCTCCTAGTTTGAATGAAGTAAATACTGTCTACATAAACCATAGCTCCCCTCCTACTCCCTTATAATTGTGGAAATATGGCACAAGTTAAGATTTTCCGTTTACTAAACACATAAAGTGTTCTATTAGCAAGAGTGTGCATATAGAGAGTATTGTTTCCTTACAACACTCTCAATCTGAACCTTGGCATACCTGGCAGTTGAAATTCACAACCATAACTAGAAGTGTATTTAGTTTCAGCAGCCATATTTAACTGCCAGTAAAAATAAATTCATCACAATTTCGTATCTGTTGAAGGAAGTTCACCTTGTCAATAGATGGTGTAAATAGAAATGAATTTAACACTTAACCTAACCTACTTGTGAAGTGCTTCCAGTTTTTGCTAAATGCTGCTTCTGCTTTCCTTGCTCTCTTTCTCTTTTTCTTCTCTGCGCCTTTCTTGGGTCAAGTTTTGGGGCTACAAGCAGCAACCAGAGCCGGTAAAGCCCTCACATACATTCTTGTGCATGGGCCATTACCACTATTTGTGCTGAGTACATGCTTATTGCTGTTGGGCTGTGGACTGCTGTTCATAAACTTTTTCGCAGTTTTTGTTCATTGTCTTTAATGCTATTGTGTGCATCATTTTGTATGTCTTAGCCTAAGTAAAGTCACTTTGAACTATTATGCTGCTTGTACAAGTAACCTGCTCTCATGAGTGCTTAGTAAATCTGAATTTGTGGCAGTGGTAGCTTTGTGATCTGTGGAGTGATAGCTCATAGCTGTGCCAGTTGGTGGTAGAACTTTTACATGGGATATTTGTGTGATTGAGATAGAGACATATATATATGTGTGTGTGTGTGTGTGTACATATATATATACACACACATATATATATATGCATGCCTTCATTAGTACTCAGGTGGCCTGTTCTAAACAAGCTAGCCTCAATTTTTTGTGTGACAGCCTCTAGAAGGCCTTTTTGAAACTTAGTTATTGAGTTATGGTTTAATTAATTAAATTAGCTTTGTGCTTATGTCATAGAATTAGAAGATATGGAAACTCAGATCAGAAAGATGAAATTACTTACCCAAGATTACACAGGTGTTACATAGCAGATCTAGAATTTGAACCTAGGTTCTCTAACCCCAAATCCAGTGCATGTTCCATTAGATTAATATTGATGGACTCTGTATTTTTTAAAGCTTCCGTATTTTGAATTTAATTCCCAAGTAATTTTTTTTTTAAAAGAAAAACTACATATTAACTTGTATAGTCTTTGAATAAAAGAAAAGACTTTTTTTTTATACAAATGCTCTCCAAGAGGCCTTTCTACAATGATTGTATAATTCCTGGCTACTATCATTTAGCAGTTCTACCTTTTATAGTAGTAGATTCCTGGTGAGCATCTCTTCTCTTCTTCAGTGGTTTCTTAGTATATACTAAAAGGTTGGCTCATTTTGTTTTCCTGTCATTGCTGGTACTGTTTAGTTCTAAAGTTTGCTTTAATTTGAACTGCTTAAAATTAGGCCATCTTAAATCTTCTTTGTTCTGCAGGCCAATTTGAGGGCCTTACAAGCAGTTCATTTGAGAAGAAGAATTAAGGGCAGGATGGAAAATTCAGATACTGGAGTTGTTGCTTTTTACAGGCATGAGTGAGGCTGTAAGACCTACCATTTGCTCCTTTTTTATCCCCTTTGTTTCCACTTCCCCCAAAACAACTGTATTTGAGCGATAACAGTGTTTGTATGGGGCATACAATTTATGTGGCCTTTAGTTTTCTTCCCCAATGAAAGGCACATAATAGTACAAAATTTATTTCCTTCCTCAGTTTTTTATATTCTTATAGGAAAAAAAGAATAAGTTATAAAACATTACTGATATCCTTTGACATGGGTATGGTTTCTGTTATTGCCTACTAACAAGGAATTTGAAACTGTTATTAGATGCTCTTGCCTGCATCAGGAAGCTATACTTACATGTTTAAGAAGGAGCATATTTCCTGGATGGAAAGTAAGACCTGTGGCTCATGATAATCAAGATAATTGACAGGAAAGGTTAGAAGCACAATATAGTTCAGAATTACAAGATTGCCTGGAATGGGTGGGGATGTTAAATGTCTGTGTAAGTCTTTGTAAATCTGTGCATGTGTATATCTCTTTAGCTTGAATGTTTAACCAGAAAGGCCATCTTTATGGACTTAGGGTGGAGGTTATGCTTGCTTCCCAGGTAATTCATGAATACTTTGTTTAAGCTTTTGGGGGCAAGAGAACTAATTGGGGTTTCTGTCTTAAAGAATTTTTTCAGAGTATTATGGCATATGCTTAGCTACCCATCCATTGCTTTTGTAATGCCGTGCTTGAGTCTTTTCTGTGTTGTTGCTAATGCCTGCATACCAGCTTCTTGAAGGCAGTAAATGTTGGCTGTATTTATATAAAGGAAAATATAACTGACTTCTTTTTATTTGTTTGCTTTATTTTAAATAGGCTTCAGAGTTAGGTCACAGTTTAAATGAAAATGTTCTCAAACCTGCACAGGAAAAGGTAACTGGCTACCAGCAAATTACTTAGACAATCATTGTTCTATAAGAAAATTATTTTTCAGTCCTCCTTTCCACAAGTAGCTAGCTACATAGTAGCTAGATATATTTAAATGTATAATTTCTGCTTTGTACCAGTTAAGTGCATCAAAGGTTTCTGTGGCAAAAATGTCTATGGTAACATTTTCAGTTTGTATTGCCTTTAAATCTTCTCATGTAAGCTTTCATTTTCCTTCACTTTGTGTCTGATAATTTCAGAACTACTGTTCCAGTCAAGGATAAGTGAGATACAAAATTTAACCTATGAATGACACCTCTAAATAATCATGCAAATCAGTACTATTTACTCCAGCTCCGTGTTGGAGATTGTTAATTGGGACAACAAAACAAGCTGTAGTGGTGGGTTGTACGGATTATTTAAATCAGGAGTCAGCAATCATTACTCTAGCCTTGAGTACCTACCACCAGCAAGACTCAGCAGTGTTTGGAGTCTGAATACTTCTGATAGACCATCTGGAAAAGCAAGGGAGAATGAAAAAAGGGAGAATAGAAAGGGAAAAGAAAAAGTAAAAGAGAATGAAGAGGAAAAGATAGGTAGATGGTAAAATGGTGGTGGAGAAAAAGCTGCAGGTAGTTGCTGGCATTCCCTGGTTTATAAGATCCTAGATTTAAAGATGGAAGCTTCCTCAGAAGCCATCCAGTCCAACGCCAACATTTTATATATAGGTCAGTGCTTCTTAAAACTTTTTCCACTCACAACCCCTTTTCACCCAAGAAATTATTATGCAACACTGGGCACATAGGTCTATAAAATAGGTATACACATCAAACATTTACTAATAATAAATCATAAAGAAATTTATTTTAAAACAATTCTTTGGTATACATATAATTTTACCATTTATCAAAGATGAAAGCAAATTTGCATACTAATGTAAAAACTGCAATTCATAACATATAGTAATCTTGAATCTGAGCTGAGGTGTTTCTGGCAGCGTTTGTTGGCATGTTATGATGACGTGCAGTGCAAGGTGTGCCTGTTATGTGTTCAGAACTAAGGCTGCAAAGAAGTTGCACAATGCTACACGGGCAAGTGCTGCCAGGAACCCCTCAGATTCATTATGCGTTTGATTTTTAATTAATTTTTGCATTTGATTTTAATTAATTTTTGGTTATTGCATATTCAAAAACCTTTTACTATTGCCAGATCTTTTGTGACCCCATACGCAGGTCACAACCCACAATTTAAGAAACACTGTTAAATATAGATGACAAAACTGATTCAGAGCAGTTAAAATGACTTGCCTTTGATCTTGTAGGTAGTATCAATCAGGCAAGATTTGAACCTAGGTCTTCCTGTCTCCATGTTCAGTATCCTATCCACTGTATTAGCTACTCTATCATAAGGATGACCACATCATAGGTGCCAGTTTCTGCCTTAAAAAAATAGTTTAAAGTTGAGACAGTGCCCTGCACAGAGATCAACTGTCTCTCATCTTCCAAAGAAAGTAAGCACAGAATAATCCAGGTAGAGATCAAACCATTCATCTATAGGCTGCTCTTCCTTTTTCTTGGGGAGAAAATAGTTACAAAAAGCATTTGAGGGTGCAAAAACTCCCTTAAAGCTCACCAACTTCTATTCTCACCTGAAATATAAAGTAGTTCTTTTCCTCTCTTACAGGAACTTTTTATGCCTTTCTGCAAGATAGAATAGCATTTAAAGAAATAAGAACAAGATTTTCATGCCAAAATTGAAAGATTTAACTGTGGTTTATTTCATTAATGCATAAATCAGACTTCTTAGTGTAGTACTAAAAAAGAAGATTTAAAGGTTGTTTAGAGGCATTTCCCTTTTCCCCCTTTCTGCTTAAGAAGCATTCTTCTAAAATGGTGGTAGTAAAATTTGGGTAGTTTGTCCATACATTTTAATTGCTTTTTAATTTGGTCTTTTCCTTTTTCAAGGTTAGAGGGAAACATGTTTTGCTATTATGACTCATAACTAATTGCTAACATTTTGATTCACATAGGTAAAAGAGGGAAAGATTTTTGATGATGTGTCCAGTGGGGTATCTCATTTGGCAACCAAGGTAGGGAATGGTCTTGCCTGTCAACACCAGGCACAAATGTTAAGCCAGTCTCCATATTCTGTTTCACACTGTTAAAGACTTAAAGCAATTTAAGCATTTCTTTTTCCTGAAAGAAAGAAATAATGTCACTTCTTGCTACTCATTTTGACTATTCAGTTCCTCCTCTGCTAATTCAGGAGGGGCAACATTGACACTGTGACATCTGCTTCATGTCTATGAGGTATTGTTTGTCAAGGCACAAGGTGGGCTATTCAGTGGTACTAGATTCTGTGTATTTGAGGAATATGGAGACAGCTTAAACTAATATGTAGACTTAAAGCTTATTAACATCTATTGCCTCTTTTCTTCCTGTTCTTATCTTGCTGCCGTTGATTTGTCATGTGGTAAGTGTTCTAACTGTCCATTTGGGATGTGCCTTGCAGGGTTTTACTAAAGTACCTGTCACTTTGGATAACTTCCAAAGTTCCAAAGAGTAAATTATTAACTTAGAATCAATATTGAGGATATGTGTACATTGTCCTGTTTCCCAGCAAAAGATCCTTTCTCTCCTGGGGAATATCCTTGTTTTTGAACAGTTTGCTGTTTTAAAGGAGGCACGTGGCATTTGCAGATGTTTGTTAGCAAAGGCATTGAATGATTGGTATCAGATGTTGCCATAATTATTTGGAAGTTTTGACAGTGTTTTCATTTTACTAAAATAAATGTTAGTGAATAGACTTTAAAGTCACAAGTATTCTTAATGGTGGTAGCTAAAATCAACTACTGTTTATTTTCATTCTTAAGCTAGAAACTCTGACTTCCTAATACACTCATTTTTAATTATTTTTCCTTTGCATGCTCTATTGTGCTTCACTTCACAATTCACCAGTTCTGTTTTTTGAAGTGGTTAGTGGTGCAGTGGATATGGTGTTGGTCCTGGAATCAGGAAAACCTGAGTTCAGATTTGACCTCAGATACTTCCTAGCTATGTGATCCTGAGTCTTAGTTTCCTAAACTGTAAAATTGAGATAATATCACCTGCCTCCCAGGCTTATCATGAGGTTCAAATAAGATGAAAATAATAACAATTGTAAAGTACCTGACACATAGTAACTGCTATATAAATGCTTAATCCGTTTCTTGGAACTGAATTACGTGCTAACATTCTCCTACATTCCACTACTGCGGAATTAAAAGAGAGATGTTTAAGAAAGATTATTGCAGTAAGCTACTGCAGTTTATCTAGAATAGTTAGGCATTGTGAGCTGCTCTGCTTAATTCAATAAAACCCCTTCACAATTCGGGGCCATTTCTTATAAATTTTTTTTAACCTTTGTAGTGCCCAGCATAGGACCTTGCACATGGTAGGCATCAAGTAAAAGTTCCTTAAATGTAACTGAAATTATTTAACTGGATATTGCCCTACATGCCATTTATGAGTTTATCAACTTCCAGAGAAGGAGAACACAAAATATACTTATCACTAAAACTGATACTTACCATCATTTGATTCAGAAGACATCAGGACATATAATGATGAACATGGTTATTTGAAATTTTGGTCATCTCGAATTTTAGATAAAAGGGAGCTTGCTTTGTAAGTATGCTACTTTTAAAGAGGATTTGTGTGCCTGTATCTTTTGAAACAGCTGAGTAAATTTCATGTTACGTTAGTGTTACAAATTATTTGACTAAATTTAAAACTTTAGAAGATTTTTGGTTTTAGTGTATCATCACTATGTGAAATTTCAAGGGTAGAATCAACCCTTATCCCCAGTACAATGCCCTAACAACCATTACTAAATACTAGGTAATGATACTGATTGCCATTAGGGACAATATGAAAAGTGCTCAAAGGTAAGGGAAAAAAAAGATCTGAAACAGGTTTTGGACATTATTTTATTTGCTGTTTTTTGTTTAGCGTTTAATTTTTTTCTGATTATTAAACATTATTGCATTAACTGAAATCTGAGTTCATGTAGTATTCAGGAGGGTTTAGGCATGACAAAGTCTTTCCTTTCTTCCAGGTTCAGGGGGTTGGCAGTAAAGGATGGAGAGATGTCACCACCTTCTTTTCAGGAAAAACAGATGAACCCTCAGAGAGGTATGCCTCTCTCTCTCTTCTGCTTCTTTTTATTTTTCTTGTTAGTTTTGTCCTTCACATAGGTAATTTCTCAAGAATGTTAAGACTGTCTCCTCTTTCAAAGTCCTCTAATATCTCTCTGGCACGAAGGTAACTCTGAATTCTTGAAAGGGTATACCAATGGAGTGCAAGCTCTCGCAGTTTCTAGTAAGCTGGGAAGGCTTCAAACAGGATGTGTCTATTGTCTGAAGATCATTTCAGCTAAGTGCAGAGAGGCTTTTCACCAGAAGATTGGCTGCCAGGTGGTGATTTTTTGTTTTTAGCCACAGAAACATATGAGGACCAAATATCTACTAAGGTGTGGAAGGGTTAAGGACTGTTTCAATGACAGTGACACCTATCCTAATGAGGTTATAAATGCTTTGAATTATTGAAGAAATAAATGCTTGCAAATTAAATAATTTAATGTATAGTCCACAAATATACTTCACAGCATCTCAGATTTAGATTTTGAAAGGACTTTAGTGACCATCTAGTTTAAGCCAGACACAAAAGGAATCTTCAGTAACGTTCCCAATAAGTAGTTATCCAGCCTCTGCTTGAAGATGTACAAGGAGAAGAATATATTTGCTGTTTGATTTCTAGTGTTCTTTGTATTTTGCCTCTTTCTCTTGTATGTAGTCAGTCAATCAATAAGCATTTATTCATTAATTTGCCTACTGTAGTCCAGGCACTGTGCCAAGCACTAGGGGTAGAAAGAAAGGTAAAAGACAGTCTATAAACAACAGAGTGGTCAAAACAGATTCCAAAGTTAAAAAAAAATCAGGGCATAGAATAACTTAGGTCCTCTGCATCTTGGTTTTAGTACCTTTACAAGGATGCACAATAAATATTTCTATCAAAAATATACTTCATTGTATAAAGAGAGCTGTTTGTGCACATGTACTAGAATTTTCTTAGGCCTTGTAGCTGAAATACCCAACTTGTTGCCTTTTTTTTTCCTCTTGCCTTTGATATCCCAAAAATACACTGAAATAAGTCAAAAATTACATTTCAAATGTAGAAGTATGATCCAGACTGATGATTGCTGAGAACCCAAAACAGGAGGCAGTACTAATGGTCAGATTCCTGCTGTCTGAACAAGATCTCCCTTTGTAAACTGTATGGAATGTTAAGTTCACTTTCTTCAAAAATTTGCTGTATGTATATTTTAAAAACAGTTTATAGTGGAAATGGGCAAGTAAGTGATCAACTGCAAAGCACTTCACACTACATAAGAGTTTAATTCAGACTTGTTCTGTGTTTGTTTTGGAAAGGAGAAAGACATCCATACAAAAATTGAACACCAACTTTGCATATGTATTCTAGCCTATCTGAGTTTGTTCTCTTCGTACAGAGAGCTCAGGACTTGATGGAGGAGACTCTCAAATAATTTCTAGTTCTTCTAAAATGGCAAAATTTAAGGTTGAAGGTCTTGATTTTAGTTCAACCCAATATGTAGTTTATAATTTTTCTTTCAAAATATGAACTCTGACTTACCCGTACTTTTTTTTAAATAAAAGACTTATATAGGCAGAATATTTGTTTGTAGTGGTATTCAATAATAACTGAAATTTAGAACAATGACCCCATAGTACTGGAAGATCTTGAAATGGCTTCTAAATCTTTTTTTAAAAGATTGAAAAACGTATTTAGTGTTATAGCTTATTCTTTGAAAATTGCTGATCACCATATGGCATACATAATGATTTTCAATTAATTAGAGCATTCTTTTTCCCAACCATTCTGGATGAACAGGAATTTAACATGCCATCTCTTAGTGAAGGTATTTTCTTTGAAGGTCATAATGATTAGGTAAGATCTAAAAGCTATGTGAAATGCTGATGTTGTGCTTAAGTTGCTAATTTTCAAAAAATGGTATTTAGGCTTTTTTCCCTCCCTCTTTCTCTTTAAAAGACCACCTGAGGGTGATAGTTACCAGAACAGTGGAGGAGGACACTACCAGAACAGTGCTATAGATCAGAATTTCTGGGAAACTTTTGGAAACTCAGATGTCCCCAAGACCCATAAGTCACCAAGCAGTGACAGCTGGACATATGCAGACAATTCCACAGAGAAGAAGAGCTCAGATAGCTGGGATATCTGGGGCTCAGGAACTGTCTCCAACAACAAAAACAGTAATAACAGCGACAGCTGGGAGAACTGGGAAACCAACTGGGAAAGTGCTGGAGGGGAGGGCAAAACTACCAAGGCCCCAAAGAAGGCAGCCAAAGCAGCAGCATCCTCCGACGAAGGATGGGACAACCAGAACTGGTAGACAAAGCCTTGGCTGCTGGTGAAGAGGAGCCTCCCAACGGTTATAGGTCATCTTGTGCTTAGTCTTCATTTCTCCCAACATCTGTTTTACCTGAGACAAAATAACCCACGAGGCAAAGTGAGATTCTCTTAGGTGATTCAGCACAGCCATTGCTCTCCAGTCATCAAAGCTCTTTGCAGGCGCCTGAGCTTCCCTGGGCTACTGTTTGAAGCCAGATGACTTTCTTCAGGTGTTCTGCCCCAGAAACTTCCAGTTCAAGTGCAAGCACTTTCTTGTGGCCCCGTACTGCATGTGCAATTTTTCTAGAATTTCTTGTGCAGCCTTCATTCTAATGACATGTTAGAGAGAGTCCAGGACCGGATGACATCATCAAGGGGCAACAGAAAGAACTGCAGCTCTGTGAATGCAGAATGAAAGACATTCATTGGAATGACACTAAATAAGACATCTTCCTGAATTGTTAGGACTGAATGAAATTATGTGAAATGTTTTTGATCTTCTGTAAAATGTCTTTTTAAATTGAAATGCCTTCTAAGTTTAAAGGGTTTTGATTTTTTTCATTGTTCTTTAGAAGGAAATCCTAGAGTTGGAAAACTGAAAAATACAGAAAGCAATATCATGACAACACTGACCTTTGGCCATCCTGCCCCTATTTGGATGTCCACGTAGTCACTGTTGCCTTTTCTCTGTCTTACCATTTCAGATCTATATTCCCATTGTCCAGATCCCTCAGGTTGCTGATATTTGTAATGCAAAGCTCAACTTAAAACATTATTACAAAAGAGTACTCTTCTGCCATTCCTTTTTACCTTTCTACTCTAACTTGCTAACATGAACACTCTAATTAAGTAACTTTTTCCTTTAGCATTTCTCACAGTACCTATTTTGAGGTCTTTTTACCACAGTCACATTCCCAGATTTGAACTTCAAATCAGTGTTAATACTGTAAGGGAATGCAACTGGGACAATATCAAAATGAAAGGAGTAAAAATAAGATACCATTGAATAAAATGGCAAACCACATTGGATCCAAATATAAATATTAACTTTAATCTCCATTCTGGCTCTCCAAATCTAGTTTTACTTTATTTGTTGTATAGGTAGTCATTAGAATAACCTCTGCTTTCTTTTACTTCCTGCCTGCTTGCTCTGGGTTATACCTGAGAAAAAGATTCAGTTTTCGTTCTTTTTTGCTAGCACTGTAGTTCATTCATCAGTGCAATGAGCATTAAAATTTAATTCTAACTATTGATTGTAACAAAATTACCCAGAAGAATAATTTTATAGGGAAATGTACGAGAGAAGCAGATTTTTATTATTCTAAATATATCACTGTGCTTTTCTCTACGTATCCTACAAATTTTCTTTGCTGTTTCAGTGTTAATATAGCTTTTTTAAAATCAGTTCTGGAACTCACTTAAACCTCCAATCATGGTGCCATGGATGAAAATCCTCAGAAAATGTGACATCCTTTTAAACCTTTAACTGATTTTCATAGAGCTTTTACACTCCCAAGAGGGGTGATATTTATTATCTACACAAGTTTGTTCATGTTAACTCTTTGGTATTGAAAAATTTGGTCAAAAACCATGAAGAAGGATTCTTTTTGGAGTGGGGGGGGGCATTCCTTTCAAATTATAACTGTTCTAGATCTTGGTCACCTAGGCAGTATCAGGATTTGAAGATGGAAAAATCATACTTTGCATATTTGAAGTTGACACCATTGCTGTCACTGTACCATTTTTCCCTGTTTCAAGTTAACATTTAACTCTTGATGTTTTTATTTTGATTTTTAATTTTCTTTTATTTTGCTGTCTTTCCTTTTATAAATGTCTTTTCTATGTCTGCAGTTATTGAGTCTTCTAGTGAGCTATTTTTACTTGTTTATATGGGAGTTTTATTTGGTCTAAGTGTACTAGTTTAACTGAAACCATACTTCTTTCCACCACCTCGCTATTCTTCTACATGGAGATCTCTTTTAGACAAGGAACAAAATAGATCTTAACAAAACCGTTCTGTATTTTGATGATAGGAATTTCTGTCATGATGGCCAAGATTCTCTGCTCTTTTAGGAATGCCTAGACTTTTTTCATCCATCCTGTCATTTTGTTCTGAAGACTCCACCGTTTAAATGCATGTTAACATGAACTGATTTGATTGTCCGTTAATCTTTTTGCATCAACTTTTACCTCTTTATCACTTGTCATCTGCAGATTTTTGAACCAGTAGTGCATGTAACCTGAAAGCCTTGTTGTCTAACTTAAATATGAAATGTTTTCCCCCCTTTCTTGACTTAGCAGTATATATATTGTATGATGGTAGCAGTATTTATGTCAACAGAAGTCACTCAGTGGATTGGGTCATCTAATTGTTGTTGAAGTTATCTTTCACCTCAAATGATCCATAGACATTTTGGCTTTCTGTATGCTTTCTTATTATTGTTGGATTTTATCAATCACCTTCCCATATCAAGATAGACTTTTAGATGAGCAAAATCTCTTGCATGTTCTTTTTGTTTTAACATTCCATTTCTTTATCCTTTTGTGCTTATGTTAATATTTAGGCCCATCAGTAACTATTTCATATTTCTAGGATTTGTGTAAGTCTAATTCAGATCATGAAGTGGAATATTTTTAGCCCATACCTCAGTGCAGCACAACTTGATGAAAGTGAAATTTTTCTAGAAAAATATTCCTGAAGCTCACAGCTCCGGGAGGTATGGTTGGCAGTCACCAAGCAACTGCTATAAGTGTTTGTTCAAATAGCATTTCAAAGGAGTGTATGAATAGGCCGGAAATAAAAACAAGTCAACTTTCAGTTTAGGAATTTGTGTGTGTTTTTAAAACAGGGTGAAACTCAATATTTCTTCTGTCCAAATAGAGTAACAGTTTGAGAGAAGAATAAAGCCTCTTGGTGGACATTGAGAAGCCTTTGCCATTGGAAGTCTTTTTAATGACCTGGGTGAAATAGGTTGTGATTCTGTTCCAGTGCCTAGTAAGGATGTTCCATTCTTCTTAGTACTTCTTGCCCTTTTGGATTAGGTGGTTATGGGGGGTTCATGGGCTGTCTTGATACCAATCCAGTGGTGAAATGAAGACATTTCTACTTGTTTGGCATCTGTTCTCCACAAAATCATAATTGGTATATTAAGCTGAGATGATAAATTACAGTTTAAAGGAAGTCGAGGAGAATTTTACATAGGTGAATATTAGTCTCTAGGGACTAACCTGTATGCTTCGAAGTCATAGGTAGCAGCTCTCCGATGACATCTTGGAGAAAGAACAAACCAGAGAGGTTCAAGTAGTTGAGCCCCCAGGTATGGCACATCCATCTTCCAGTGTTCCCACATCAGAATACTGTAGAAGAGCCTAGAGCCTTTGAAAATTGGCTTTAACTTTTTGTTGCTGTTGTTTTGTCTTAGCTCTTGAATTTTACAAAGTTGTTTTTTAATTTTATTTTCCCCCCATCTTTTGGTCTCAAGGATAACACTGCTACTTTTTTTTCCAGTCCAGACTTTGTGACATTCCTCTGGTAGGTGAAGAATTTATGTTATGATTGTAATAATTGTGCAATATCTTAATAAGTGTGAATGAATTTGCCTTCTTATCTAATACAGGAAGTAAAGTTTTAAGGTGCAGTCTCCCTTTTTGAGATTAGAGTAGTAGACACCTCACTTTCAAACTTGTGGTGTTCCTCTAGGGGAAAGTTTGAAGGAATATCTAGAACTAATCAAACAGTGGATTCCAAAGTCAGTTTCCAGAATGCTGTAATAGAGTGGTCAGATGTGACCTTCATTGTATTTTAAAGACGACAGTTCTTTCTCTGGGTTACTTGCAGATAATTTTATAACATGCTATTCAAGAGAAGGGGAGACTGTATCTTTAATTTTCTTGGCCTGTTTTTGTGATGTTTTAAGGATTTGGAAATTTCAGTGACTGGTTACTCTGTTCTATAAAAATGGTATTGGACTTAAACTGCCATGTCATCCTTTAAATGAGCATTACAATAAAGCAAAGAGAAATAGATGCAGTTGTTTGAATGAATCTCCCTACCTCGTCAGTAGTAGGAAGTATGTAGGTGTATGTAGGACATACAGATTTCTGTGAAATGTAGGAGTATTTCTTAAACTCTCCTTGTGAATGAGATAGCACATGGCTCAAGATAGAGATCTGGCCTTGAAGTCAGGAAAACTTGGGTTCTAGTCCCACCTCTGATGACATACTGGCTTTGTGACCCCGAGCAAATCACTTAACTTCTCAGTAGTCTAGGCAACTTTCTGAGAATATAAGTAGCAGAGAAGGTGCCAACCTGCATTGGTAGAGGGAATTTTCTATGCCAATGAAATCATAAGGCCCAGTGCCATTATCTCTCACACCCAACTCCTGCCATATCTATAGCCAAGGCCTATCAGTTTCACTTTTGAAAAGTCTCAAAAAGGCCCCCTTTTCTCCTCCCGACTGCCACCATTCTGATGCAGGTACTCCATCACCTTACACCTGGATTATTGTAATAGCCTGCTTGCTGATGGGTTTCCCTGCCTCAGGTCTCTCCTCACTTCATTCTGTCCTCCATTTAGCTGCTAAAGTGATTTTTCTAAATCAAAGGTCTGACCATGTCTCTTCTCTTCTCTTTTCTCTCTCTCTCTCTCTCTCTCTCTCTCTCTCACACACACACACACACACACACACACACACACACTCTGCCCCCACCCCCCCACTCCAGTTGCTTCCTATTGCCTCTAGGAACACATATAAAATCCTGACATTCAAAGCCCTTCAGAACTTGCTTTCTCCTCCCATTTCAGGCTTCTTACACTTTACATCCTCTACCCTGCCTCGTATTCTTTAATTCAATGACACCGGCTTTGCTAAGTGACACTAAACATTAATAAATACTTATTGACTGACTATTAACATTTTGTGAATTACAAGTAGAAATCTGAACACCTTGTTCAGGAGAGAACTGTTTGGGAAGAGTGCTGAATGAGTAGGAACAGCACCTCAAAGTTGTATGTTCTGGAGCAGGAATGGTTGATGCCTAGGAAGTAGCAATAAAAAAATTTACAAAGATGCATTTTGTTTGAAACTACCCTGGGCCCCAAGTACTAATGCTGATATTTGGTGGTTAAATCTCAGTTTGCAATTATTCTGCCTCCTTACAAACACCTAAAGGTAAATATTTCCCTATTGTTTTGGGTCCACTGTTGTCAAGGACATCCAAGATATTTGACTGAAGATAAAATACAGCCTGAAAGCACCACTGGCCTGGGTTCTGATCTTAGCTTTGCCACTGTGGGACTTGATGGTCTGTTGTATTATCTCTCTGGCTCAGTTCTTTCACCTGTAAAATGAAGGGCTTTGGATGTCTTAAGTCATCTTCTGAATCTGAGATTCTATACTTAAACACAATTCAAAAACTGTTAAGTATGTATGTACTATGTGAAAGGTCTCATGCTTGGCAGTGGGAATACAAAGATCTCAGGGAGTCTAATGAATACAATGAGGGGAAAGTCTCACACAAATGATGATTTCAGGGGAGAATGCAGTAAGTGAAGAGAGCTCAGCAAAGTTCAGTGATATATGGGATGAGGGAAGAAGCTTGAGAGGGATAAGGTGTTTCAAGGGAAGGTTTCTTGGAGGACCTAACATCTAAGTTGGGTTCTAACTTAAATTGCCTATTGCTATAGAAAATACATAGTAGGGAAAACAATCGTTTTGGGATTTAGATAGTTTCCAGTATTAAATTTTACAATGTGTATTTTGAAAGGATTATTTTTTCAAGATGTTAAGATATTTGTTGTGGCAGTCAAAAACATTTACTAACCATTTACTATGCTCCAGTCTACTAGTGATACGTAGAAAGGTAAGTTTCTGCTCTTGACTTTACAGTCTAATGGGGAAGACAACCTGCACACAACTATAAACAAATAGGCTATATATGCTGAATGGATTGGAAATTATCAATAGAGGGTAGCCAGTAGAATTGAGGGATTGAGAAAGACTTCCTCTAGAAAGTGGAATTTTAGCTGAGACATGAAGGAAGCCAGGGATGGCAAAAGGCAGAGTTGAGGAGGGAGAACATTATAGGCATGGGAGACAGCTAGTGAAAATATCTGGAATCTCAAAAAGGAATGTCTCGTTCAAAGAATAGCAAAGAAATCAAGGTTACTAGATCAAAGAATTTGTGGAGGGTTGAAGGAAGGGATGGGGAACCTGCAGACGCAAGGCCATGTGTGGCCCTCTAGGTCCTCAAGTGTGGCCCTTTGACTGAATCCAAACTTCACAGAACAAATCACCTTAAAAAAATTTGCTCTGTACTCAATCAAAAGCCAGCACCCAAGGACCTAAAAGGCCACAGATTCCGTACCTCTGGTATAAGGTGTGAGGAGACTGGAAAGGTAGGGTTATAAAAGGGGTATATACTAGAGGTATTAGAAAAATAAAATCAGCAGGCCCTGGCAACAGATTGGATATGGGGGGTGAGAGATTGATGGATTGAAGATGATACCTAGATTGCTAGCCTCAGTGGCAGGATGTTGGTGCCCTTGGCAGCCATAGGAAACTGGAAGAGGGGAGAGTTTAGGAGGAAAGATAATGAGTTCAGTTTTAGACATCTTGAATTAATGATGTCGGCAGGCCGTCCAGTTCAAGTCTCTAAAAGGCATTTGGAGACATGAGACTGAAGACTTAACTGAAGGTTGGAGCTGGATAAGTAGATTTGGGAATCATCAGCATACAGGTAATAATTGAATCTATGGAATCTGATTTATTTTCACCAAATGAAGTAGTATAGAGGAAGAAGAAGCCCAGGACAAAGAGCCCTGTGAGACTCTCGGTGTGTGTGGCCTGGATCAAGCTCCCACCAAAGAACTGAGAAGGGGTCAGGCAGCAGAACAAGAGTGGCATCACAAAAACATAGGAAAGGTGTGTCAAAGGCTGCATAGAGGTCAAAAACGATGAGAACTGAGAAAAAAGACCCTTACATTTGGCAGTTAAAAGATGTTAACTTTGAAGAGAGCAGTTTCATTCGAGTGATGAGTTTGAACAGCAAACTGTCTAGTTAAGGGAGAGGAAAGGAATTCCTGCCCGCCCTGACAGAATCAGGTACTTCTGTACAAGTGCTTTTATGTATAAATTAGGACAGGTAGTGTAAGTTCCTTCATACATATAAGAAAACAGAGCCAGAAAGGTTTAACCACTCACCCAGGGTTCCATCCTTTGTAAGAGAAAGGGATTAAGAACTCTTACCATTTATCTACTATACCAATACCCTTTTTGTGCATTCTGTTCCATTAGAAGAGAAAATGACCTCTGTAGAGCATGTTTCCATTCCGTTTGATATCTCTGTAGGTGAAGAAAGCACTGAAGCCCTAGTCTAATCATTGTGGTGTAAAGGGGACCATAGGGTCATGAAAGCTGTGCCAATGGAACGTAAGCTCCGATGGGTCCTATCAAACTAGAAAGACTTCAAATTGGGGCCTGTTTCCTGAGGAACAATCTACCCAAGTTTGGAGAGGCTTAGGTTAGTCACAGAGTAATGATTTCTGTTTGTTTCTGCTCTCAGACTACTCAATTGTAGAGGAACTATTACCCAGCTTGCATTGATGTAGAGAGAATCCACACACAAAATCACAAGTACTTGGAAGTATATGAGGAAATTCAGTCCCAGAGAGGTTGTGATTGGCTACTTATTCACAGATCTGACTTAAAAAATTGATTTATGTTGTGTGGCGGGTGAGAGATGAATTGACAGGAAACAAAGGTTTGCTCTTCTGAGTATATTGATTTATTAAGCAATGCACTTGGCACTGGACTGTGAATATGAGAGGAGATGATTTTTATGCATTAAGAACATAAGAATCTGATTTCTAATTGGAGGAAATACTAGGGACTTTCCAAGTTGAGAGAGGAGAGTGAACAGATATGATTACTTATAATCAGAAAAAGAGTGGCCCATTCCCCACTAAGTGTCTATTCAATCAAAGGAACATGGAAAAATAACTGATTAATATGGGGCTAGTTTTCAGATAAGACATATGAGTCGCTTGAGATGTGTAATTGTAAGAAAACTCCTTGCATCAGTCTTCAGATCTGACTAGGTTTTTGATCAGCATTCCCTAGGTCCTTAGTTAAGGGTCTCTAAGCAATAGTAGGGGTGGTCCCACCTACGTTCAGACAATGCAATAAAGTTTTCTCACAATTGCCATAACTGAATAAAGTTTTCTCACAAGACAGAAGTTGGACTAGACCCATAATTGAATAGAAAGAGAACTGAGCTAGCTCCAGGATTGAGTCACAAGATGGGAGTCAATGTGGTTCACTCAATTTCCACTGCCACTTGCTGTTATATTTCCCTCAGATAGACCCTTAGATTTTTAGTGTTCCTTTTTAAAGGAATCTAATGGTAACTCACTCCTTTAGCTTCAACAAATATTTGTATGTTTATTAACTTGCAGAGCATTGTGGTAGGCAGTGAGAGAGAGATACCAAGATAAAGTAGGACATGTTCCTGTCCTCATGGAGCTCAATATCTAGTTGAGGGACATTATACATGCACAATTAAAATACAAACTATACAATGCATACGTAAGCCAAATGTTATTGATTTCAGGGGAAGAAGAAGAAGGATCTTTACTCCCTGGAGGAACCAGAAAAAACTTCATGGAAGATGGCATTTGAGCTGGGCCATAAAAGAATGTGAAGAATTTCAATAAGCAGAGAATGGAAGAGGGAGGTGTGCCAGATATAGAGAACAACAAAAGGAAATAAAGATATGATAGTGGGTAAGCACAAATGTACTTAGGGTGGAGGGAGAGGAATGAAATTAGGCCTGTTTTGATGGAGTTTTTGCTGTCCAGGGGCATAGATAGTAGGTGAAGTAATCTAGAAAGTTAAGGTGGTACCCAGTGGTGAACCTTGAATGCCGAGCCAAGAGGTTTGAACTTTATTTGAAAGACAATAGAGAGCTATTTTTTCCCATATGGATTATTTGGCTGACTTTTTTGATTAATTCTAGACTGTCTTGGTACCCTGTAATGTTCTGGGTATTGGAATCAGAACGGTGTCATTTTATAAGCAGGAACATCTAGAGAGTCTCACCATGTATAGGGAAATTCATCTTCCACTCAGATCTGTGCAGGAGAGCCTCCATGACAGATAGCAGCAAACATCTTTGGCTAGCATTTGACTCCCTGTTATATATGCCTTACCTAATAATAATCAGAGGATCATGGGTCAGGTGAACTGTTATATCTGGTTGCATTTACCAAAGAATCTTAACATGTAAATGAAAGTCTTCTTGTTGCTCATGAGCCTTTAAGATTTTGTTTTTCTGTACTATATCAAGTATGGTTTTTTGTAATCAACCAACAGCGGAATCTTGTATTCTTCTGTACCTTTCTGTGGTTACCCAAGAGGTAATCTTAATAATCCATATAGGAAAAAATAAATTAATGAAATATGCTTATTGTTCATACTATTGTGTTAATACATATATCTAGGATAGGCACTGTTGGTGGACATTACACTGGACATAGAATTGAATAGGAGAAAAAAAAAATAGGCTGGATTGCTTTTGGAAAAATTTGCAGTGTTTTTAATGAACCCTGGCTATTCTAACACAAATTCAACTTTTTAATACCAGTATTCTCCCAGTCATGCTATATAATTGTGAACCTTGAAACTTCACAGTCTCTGAGGAATTAACGTTTCAGGTGACCCAAGGAGCAGCAGAGAGGTGCGTGATGGGCTTAAAAATAGGCTACAGTATATTTCTGCTGATGACCTACACACTAAAAAGAGCATAAATCAGGAAATGCATGACCAGAAAAAGAACTGGGCCAGTCACATAGCACTCAAGAGTGAGAGATAATAGATGCACAATCTGGAATCCTGCACTGGTACCTACAAAATGTAAAAAGACTTGGAGAAGGCCTCCAGGATGTCACTCAGTTCTTCTGTGAGTAATACGCAATGGAACATGGACAAGAATTGTATGGGGTAAGAAGGTGCGAATGGGCTCCAGTCTGTATCAGTAGGTGAAATATACTGATAAATGCGCTCAGAGAGAGAATCATTAAATGATGTTACTAAAGGGAAGGGAGCAAGCTTATACTGAGTGCTTGCTATGTACCGGACACTCTATTAAGTACTTTACAAATATCTCATTTGATCCTCACAACCCTGTGAGATAGGTGCTCTTATTCCCATTTTACATTGAGAAAACTGAGGCAGAAAGAGATTGCATGACTTGCCCATGGTCACGTAGCCAGTGAGTATCTGAGGCTAGATACAAGCTCATGTCTTCTTGGCTTCATGCCCTGTGCTCTATCCATTGTGCCACCTGGCCAGCTGCCTCTAGGGGTGAGAGTGCTGGGATCAGAACTTTGCAGAATATTAATTTGGCAGCTTTGTGAAGAATAAATTGGATTGGGGAGAGAGTGAGGTGGAAAGACCTGCTAGGAAGCTAATGTTATTGTGCAACGAAGCAATAATGAGGGCCTGTACTAGGGTAGTTAGAGTGGAGAAGGAGCTGAATTTGAGAGCTTCCGGAAGTAGAACTGACAAATGTGACAACTGATTGAATGTAGGCAATAAAGGGAAGAGTAAATGTGAACACAAGATTTTATCGTAGCTCATTGGGTTAATGGTGATGTCACTAGGCAGAAATAGGGGAATCAAAAGGAAAGCAGGATTTGGAGAGAGATCATTGGTTTTAAGCCCAAGTTTGAAATACCAGTGGGACATTAAGGGAGAAAGTCTTGCTGGCAGTTTGAGATGTGAGTCTAAAGGTCAGAATTGGAGATACAAATTTCAGTGTCATTCATCTGTGCAGAAGTAATTCTTCAAAGTGCTCATTAGCAACAAGGAAATACTTGAAAAAATATAGAGAGAACAACAGACTGGGAATACCACTATTTTAATGTTGGGCAAAAGAAGAAAGTGTTAAAAGAGAGAGGAGAACCAGTGCAGTGTGATGTCATGGAAGTCTTAAGAGTCTGGGTTTTAGAATTAAAAGGTATCTTCAAGTTGATTTAGTCCAACCCTCTCAACTTACAGATAAAGAAACTAAGGGCCACAGAGGTAAGTGACATGCCAGAGACTGCATAGTAGTAGAACTGGGATTTAAATTCAGGTCCTTTTATGACAAATCTCATTCTTTCTGGGAGAAGAATGTATCCAAAAGGAGGACCTGGTCATCACTGTCAAAAGTAGAAGGTCCATCATAATTTACAGGAACTTATAAAAGACAAACACAATTTCAATTATATGAAAAAAATTTCTGTACAAGGAAAAGCAATTCATCCTGAATCTTAAGAAAATGCATGTTGGGGAAAATCTTATTAAGCATTAAGAAAAAATTAACCATCTCTGGTAAAAGTCTGATATCCCAAATCTAAAAGAAGTTGACACAAATTTATAATATCAATATAATATATAATATCAATATAATATCAAGATCCATCCTCCAATAGGTAGTTTCCTTTGGGTCAAAGGATATGAAGAGTGTTCTCCACATAAACTATCAGCAACTACTTGAAAAGGCATTAAAAATCATTAGCAGAGAAATATACATTAAAGCATCTTTTAGGTGTATCACCTTATACATCTGTAAAAGATGAAAAAATGTTAATACTGATGGGGATGTGGGAAAATAAACATGCTAGTTCACTGCAGTGGAGCTGTGAATTGATTTATTTTGGAAATGAATTTTGTCATTCTTATGGTCCTACTTATATTGTGTTTCTCTGATTCTTATTTCTATGTCTGAGCTCTTGTATGTGTCAATGGAAGTTAAAATGTATCCATGAAAAAAATTCGGATACAGAAATTCAATTCAGGCTGAGAAAACTGAGAAAAGTTTTTAGACTTGGTGGTAAGTCCTGGTGACTTTGGTTTCAGTAGAGCTGACGTGAGAACCCTATCAGTCAGTCAATATTTATAAAGTGTCTGTTATGTTCCAGGCACTGAGGGATGTAAATAAGGAAAAGAAAGTTTTTGCCCTCCAGGAGCTTCCAATCCAAAGGGAAAAGACACATTTTAAAATGAAGCTGCAAAGAACAGAGGTGGGGGAGGGGAGGGGAGGGGAGGGAAGGGAAGGGAAGGCAAGGCAAGGCAAGGCAGTCCCAGGAACTCATGGCACTAATGGGGTATGGGTCCCACACCTGATTCGATTTTCCAGTATGATGAGGTTACTGGAGGCATGATAGAAAGGTCCAGAGGAGGTGCAGCCAGGAAATGAAGAGGCGTCAGGCCTAGACTACTTTTTCCCAAGAAGTTTAGTTATAAAAGGGAAAGAGGGATGGGAAGTGATTGCTTGAAGAAGCTAATCGCTAGTGGAGTTTGGGAGTGGTTTGGTTTGCTTTCCCAGGGCTTGTGAGATCTGTGTATGTTTGAAAACAGATGGGAAGGAGTCAGTACAAAGGAAGAGAGGAGATGACTGACTAATAGAGCAAGGTCCTGAATGGAGTCAAGGACACAGGTACAGGTACTAACCTCCTTGAGGAGTAAGAACATCTCTTCCTCTGAGATACGGAAGAGAAAGAATAGAAGAATATGTGGAAAAGTTAGATACACAACCCATTATATTTTTTAAAATTTTATTTTGCGAATTTGACAAACCTAATTAAAGAACATTTTAATATATGAAGAACAAAAGATTACATTTGAAACTACAAACCATTATTTACAGCATGTTTTTAAATATACATAAAATATAACATCACAGCAACAAATTCATAATCTCTCCCTTTCTGAGCTTCCTTTTGCTCTTTTCTGTGTATTTTTAAATGTTTCATTGATATTTTTTTTAACATCACTCACTATTCACCATCTTCTTGTCCACCCCCAAATAGAAGCCCTCTTTTGGAACAAACAAAATAAGTATAGTCCAACCAAATTCACCTACTGACTGGCTGAAAGTATGTGTCTCATTCTATATATTTGATCCATTATATTTCTCTGCCCAGAGGTGGGAAGCTTGCATTATCATCAGTATGAAGTCAAGATTAGAAAGTAATATTTCTTTACACTCATATACCATGATTCATTGAGCCCTTTCCCTGTTGGTGGACATCTACTTTTTTCCCAGGGTTTTGTTTTGTGTGTGTGTGTGTGTGTGTGTGTGTGTGTGTGTGTGTGTGTGTGTTGCTGTTATACAATGCTGTTAGTAGTAACATCTTTGGGGCAAAAAGTAATTTTTTCGGGATATAGTTCCAAATTGATTTCCATAATTGGACCAATTCACAGCTCTTCCAATAGCCTCTCCAAGTGTTATTTTCCTTTTTAGTCAGCATTTTAAAATCTGATGGGCATGAAGTGGAATCTCAGGACTGATTTAATTTGTATTTCTTTTGTTAGTGTTTTGGAGCATTTTTTTTACATGGTTGTTAGAACACCTGGAGAATTACTGTTATATACTTGTATCAGTTCCCTGTTTATCTTGGATATCAGATCTTTATCAGAGATATTTGTTATAGATATTCCCCAGATGTTGCCCTTCTAATTTTAATTGCATTGATTTTATTTGTGCAAAAGTGTTTCAATTTGATGTAATAAAAATTTTCCATGTCATCTTTTCTGATCTCTAGCCTCCATTCAGTGTTGTCTGGTGAAGTATGTAGGGAGGAGGGTACAGGTGGGAGCTTGAACTGGAAAGGTTTGAAATATTTGATTTGGGAAATGAGATAAAGATCTTGTAATGCAAAAATTCACTACCATTCCCCCATTTACCTGATTGTAAATGAAGGTTTTTGCGTATGTTTTTTTCTTAAAGAGGAAGCAGGGGAATGTTGACTGTGGTATCTTACTGGAGACAATCCCTTCTCTCCAGGAGCCTTTGAGTTACATGCAATCCAGAAAAGCATTTGCTTCAAACCAGAGGAGTGGAGTAATTGAGAAGGAAACAGTGCCAAACTAAAAGTGAAGCTCAAAGAGGGAGATAATCATAATCATAATTGGAATTCACATGTAAATGACATCACTTGGTTTAAAACACTTTCCTCACTACACCCCTATGGCTAGATAGTTCAAACACTATTGTCCCCTTTATACAGATAAGAAAAAGAGGTTTGTGTGAGGTAGTGAGAGAATGAAGTGTGAAGGCTTCACAGGGAATATGTATATATATGTATTTATATCTAAAATGTTTGAGAATTGATATTTAGAGAAAAGGGAAATGGGATAAATTTGAGTCTGTGGGAATCTGATCCTTCTTTAGATTTATAGATGTCACCTCAGCTGTAAGTGGAATACAAGATTGTGAAAGCTTCCCTACGAATAACTCAGATAAGGCAATATTCAAATAGAGATAGTACAAATTTAGTTAGTATGTGAACCTCACCAGGCCTAAGGTTCATTTTCCTGTAAATCATATGATTTCGGGGAAACCAGATGATATTCCCCTCTCCCTCTCCCTTAGCCTACTTACAAACGGCCATCTTAGCATTAAAATTTCCCTGTAAGGTAATTCTGTAGTTTCTGTGCTTGTATTGGGTAAAAACTTATTCCTGGTTAGATTGTGAGGCCACTCGTCTCTGCAAATGGGGAATGGGGGTCTTAGAATTGTTTGTACAAGGGTATATATCTCCCTGCTTGTCTTCTCCCCCTTGCCTCTCTTCACTGCTTTCTCCGCCCTGGTAGTGAGAGATGCCTAATTATCCTGAGACTTGATCAAATAAAGCTTCTGGTTTTTTTTCTGCCTTGAGAAACCGAGACACCTCTGTTTTTTTTTCACTTGAGTCAGTGGTCTTTTGACCCACACAGGTTTTTTGGGGTTCAAAGGGCTATCAAGTGCCATACCCAGGACTGCAACTCCAATCCTCTGACTTCAAACCCAGCACTCATTTCACTATATCATCCTGATATATGAGTTTAGGCACCTAGTTCCAAATGTCACTTTGGCCAAACTGAAGAAGAGGGTACTTGGACTTCCAAAGCACAGAGCTAGAATGCCCAGGTTATAGGAAGCAAATTTAGTAGACAGGGAAGCCCCAGTTCAGGTTTCCATCCAGTTTACCCTACAAGCACATCTGATACATCCTGGGAGCACATAGACCACAATTGGGATGTGTACTGAGCTTAGGGGCAGATGTGGTTTCTAAACTGTGAGTCCTCTAAACTGCATCACAGACTAAACCTCCCCCTGAGAGAAGCACCAAACCTGCGATCCTTCTGTTGCCATAAAGCATTGTGTGTTCATTTCCTGGAATTAAAATGGCATGATTGAGTTGATCTGAAATGAAATGTTCCAGCAGAGATTAGCCACTAAATAATTAGAAATTAGTGAAATAACACAATTGGTTCCTGTTGATTGTCCAGAGCCACTGTTAATTAAATCCTCTATTTTGGGTTCAGATAAATTCATTTAGGCCAGTGCAATTCTAAGGTAGCAATTATTCATTGGTTTCTGGTGCTGGGGTTGAGGGTCTCTCGCCCTCTCTATAATCAGATTCAGTTCTGTTGTCCTCCAGTAGCTAATTATTAAGAGCCTACTATGTGCTCAGCTTTGTGCTGTGAAAAAGACACTCATAGTCCCTGGCCTTAAGGAGCTTATTATAGTGCAGTTGGGAAAACACAAGACTTGATTGAAGCAGTGAATAAAAGGATAGACTAAGTGGAGGCTGAGAGCTGGCCTTAGAGTCAGGAAAACTAAGGTTCAAATCTCACCTCTGCCATTCCTTGGCACAAAGTAGGCACTTAATATTAATATTGATTTATTGATCTAAATTGGAATTAGCTCTCTGTAGTATGGTGTAGTAGAAAAGTACTAGAGATAGTGTAATACAGGGAAAATTAGGAACCCCTGAGAAACCCCTAGCTACTGACAAGCACTCCCAGAAAGAATGGACTCAGATATCTTTGGCATTTAGCAAACCCCCTGGGACTCCATGACTCCACCAAGGAATGTAAATGAGATTATCCCACTAGTATGATAACCTGACTGAATCTTTTGATCAGCCAGGACCTTTGTTCCTGTTCCCCCCACCCTGTACCCCCACATATCCTATATAAGTCAAGCTGTCACCCCAACACGGGGCCATTGATTTGCGGTTGTAGTACCCCAATGGCTGCCGGCTAATAAATTCTCCATTTAAACTTATACTCTGTGGCGTGTCTCATTCGCTTCTGGTGCAACATTTTGGAGGCCCCAGTGAGATGAGGTGGTATTACATGTTACCGCCCTGGAGACACACACAGAATTTCGGACCTCAACAGGGAGTCTCTGCCCCCGATCCACCTTCTCTCACTTCAGAGGGCCGGCTCCTGGGGATTTCTTTTCCTAGGACTCTGATGTGGAGTGACAGTCTCAGAGAATGGGCTCTTTGCTGACCTGTCCCTTTTTGGCCTATGGAGAATTCTGGTTTTCAGACCTCTAGAGGTGAGTTTTTCTGGTCTGGGGCTAGCCATCTGGTCTCTGTTACCACAACACCCCTGATGAGGGGAAGGTGGGCAGAGTAGAAGGGCTGGGACGCCAAGTCTCTTCCTGCTGGGGTGTGGGGAGATTGAGGGTCCTATCCCTAAGGAGGAAATCTGGTTCACTTTCTTTCCTCTGAGGGTGATGAGGGCACAGTCTCTGGGAACCCCTTGAACCCTTGAACTCACCTTGAATCTTCCCACTTGATCTAGCCTTGGCCTGAGGCTATAACCATGAAGCCCAAATGCCTACCTTGCCCAGTCCTCTATTGTCCAGCTGTTTCCCACCCTTAATCCTGTTTCCCATCCTTAATCCTGATCAAAATATCTATACCCTAGCTCTGTTACCCTAGCCCTTTATGGTCTGTCATTTCCATATAGCCTTCAGCTATTTCCCCCACCCTGGAGTTTGACCTCATCCTTAAGTCCCTCCCTAGACCCCTCTTCTGGTCGCCCCAGACCACCCCTCAATCCCTCCCACAACCTTTGTGTATATAATCTCCATCTTGCCTCCATGAAGGTGGTCAGATCCAATCTAGCTCAGATTGGTCTGGCCCGATTTCCTGAGTGGCATCGCAAGGGGTGGGATCTCTTGGGGCAGGCCTATTTGGCTAACTCTTAATAAACTTTATCTTTTCCCTTGGCTGAGAAGGCTTGAGTCGAATTCTTTCAGCAGGACCCGGTGTGTCGGTACTTTGGGGTGTCGAGCACACCTCTCACCCCAAACCCTCATCAAGGGGACCTGTTTAACCTTCAATCAACTCATGCCATCTGGTTTTCTGTTTTGTGTTGGGGTGTGGGGAGATTGGGGGTCCTATCCCTAAGGAGGAAATCTGGTTCACTTTTATTTCCTCTGAGGGGACCTGTTTAGCCTTCAATTCGATCCACACTGTTTTTTTGTTGCGTTTTGAGTTTGTCTCTGTTCGCATGTCTGTGTCAAAATTGTGAAATGTCTATGTTTTGTTAAAAAATCTGAAACATAGGCAGCCAGAGATATCAGGCTGCCACTAGGGAAACAGACTCCTTTCCTTGTGGCTCCCGCTTGGCCAACATGTAACTAGGGTGGGAACGGGTTAAAATTTGGCAGATTCTGAGTTTTAAATTGTTAAAAAGTTTGGAAATTGGTTAGTTGAATTTTGGAAGAAAGAACTCCTGAAATTGTAAATTCATTACAGGAGCTCACTCTTGCTGAAACACCTCCTCCTAATGAATGGTTTCTGGCTAAAACCTCTGTTAAAGTTTTCTGTGGGACTCTTGCTTTCGTCTTTGTCCCTGATCACAGTTGGGAGGGAGTCTTTTCCCTTGGATTCGGGTGCAGGGAGGTTTTTGGGAGTGAGCAAGGGGTGAAGTTTACTTGAATTACAATCATTGAGATCTTTTCACTAGGGCTGCAGTAAAGGTTAGAGCAGTTAAATCAAACTCCTCTCCTCCCAGATCAGATTAGAAGAGAATGCAGGAGAACTGTAGGGAAAAACTCCCCACCGGGCAAAAGGAGGAGAGGGACAGAAATTCACAGACTGACAGTCCTGTGCCCCTGAGTACCTTTGTAGCCCATCCTTGTGGTAAAGTTTAAAAGGTAAATTTGTGAAAGAGAGAGATAGAAAACCTGTATAAAGGAATTTAGGGGGTTGTAGAGTAGCAGCTTGAGACTACCTGTCTAGCCAGGAGTCCATGTGCTCCTCTTGGCTGCCATGTGCTCCTGGCCACACCCTTCCCCCACCCTCCACATTGAAAGATTATCAGAGCTGAAGCTGAAAGGAAACTTGTAAAGAAATAGGGCTGGTTAGTTAGTGCTTGGAAGGGTAGGCTCCTTGCCCTCAAGGGGCTGCCAGGCCCCACCTAGGGAGGAGCCCTTAGAAAACTAAAGGGATTTTTTTCCTTTTATCTGAGACTGAGGCTGAAGGGGAAACTGAGAAATATTTTAGCTTGGTAAAAAGAATGAGTGGGGGAGTTGCAAGCCATGTGCTCTTAAGGACCACTCCCTCTTATCTTCCTTGGGAGTCCGAAAAAAAATCCTTTTAGGTATTTTTGTATAAGATGAAGCTTGGAAAAAGTGGGTGCAAATTAAGTTTCTCTTTCTTTCATAAGTTCATTCATGGCCAGGCAAATCATACACTTCTGTACATAATTCTTGGGAATCAATCTGATCAAAATTCACTAAACATTCCTTTTTATTAGACATTGATCACATTACATCTTTGTCTTATTTTCTTTGCCTAATCATTTTCCCCTTTTGGAGGTTGTTATCCCTATATTATTTCAATGTTTTATTTGGTCATGAACATAGGTTAAAATTGTAAGCTATTCATACCTGTATCCTATTATAATAACTCAGAGATATTTCAATATTCAATATTCATCTATTTCAATATTCATCTATCTATTACCTAACAGATTTAGCATAGTGCTTACAAAACTTCTTGATAATTTAAATTTGCTATGAAAGAAACGAGGGACTATGTCATATATCTTAACAGTAGGAAAGAACTTCCTTAGCTCTGTTTGATTCCAGGCATGAGTCATATCTGATAGCCAATCTTATAGTCACCAGCTGCTGAAAGCAGGATTTAGGTGTAACCAGGTGGGGACTTTCCGTTTCAGAAAGGAAATAGCAGAATTGGGAAATAGAGTCAGGAAGATCCTACCTAGGCTGTGACCAAGGTCGTCTTCACAACTGTTCCCAGGCAGATCCACCTTAAAAATTCTCAGCTTGTAATGCCTGCCATGCCATTACTGGCTTCATGTGACCTAGTCCTGTAATCAGAGCTTAAGACAATATTAAATTGTAGTCCCATAAAATCTTAAATAGCAAATAAATATCCTTCAGATAAGACTGCCCAAAATTCATTGAGCAAATAATTATCAAATCAAGCTACATAACTTTTCCATCTTCTAAATACTTCCTCACACTCATCTCCAACTTACTTTGACCATCTGAAACTATCATTCTCCGGACAGGAGAGGCTTAGCTAACTCCCATTTGTCCCCAAACTTTCTTATCTGCCTTTCCTATTTTCCCTCAACCTTAATTTACCTTTCCAAATCTTTCAAACCCATTACTCAGTCTTCCTTTACATTTCAACCATAAGACAAAACAACTCATAAGTTAGTACTTTTATTGTCATAACTGTGTATACTGGAATCCCATTCCAGCTTCTTAAACACACAAAAAAAGGGGATTTGTTTTTCATGATAACTCATTCTAAAGGAAAGGAACACTTATTAAAGAGATTTGCCATCTCATCTCCCCCTGAGGGTGGGTTCTTCTCCATCAGATGGCAGACTTCACTAATTAAACTACCCAGCCAAACCCATCTCAAGTCCTCTTATTGCTGCCCCTCCCCTTCCCTTCCCTTCCCTTCTGACAGGTGGGCTAAGGTGAAATTCTTTTCTTCTTATCTGAACTAAGGGCAGGGAGGAGTAAGGAATTCAGACTGTTGTTTAGAACCTCCTTACTCAAAAAACCTTGAATAAGACATTGAATGGGGCTTCAACCTCCCTCTAAAGGCTTCTATAGATAAGCATTAATTCTAATAATTCTAATAAGGTTCTCACCCAGAAACTCCGAAAACTCACAATAGGTTTGAACTGCAACCAATTAGCTTACAGGTGGAAATTCAGCAGGCCTTCTAAAGTTATACAAAAAGATTTTACAGAGCATTTTTCAAAAGTATTTTCCCTTCTTCAAAAGTTTAAAATTTTATCCTGACATAAACAGGGATTGTCACTCAACTTTCATGAAGAAAATTATTTGGATAGCTCTAAAATGAGACGAGTCTCCTTCTTGAAGCATAATAACCTTTAAACATTGGGATTCATTCATATTCCCAAAGTGCCATCACCAATTAGTCCATAAACCTCCAGATTAACATACATAAATATATATCTTTAGATGATACAGGCTTGAAAATCACACTGAATTCTTTGTGATTACAGAATGTCTAGGTATCACAAAATTCTTTAGTCAAAAAGATGTTGTAATGGGGATAACAGTTTCTATACCTAATTAAATTAGCTTTTATTACAATGACAAAGTTTACCAGGACTTTTAAAAGCTTTGTCCATAGGAATCCCTCTACCCTGAAAACTTTCACAAGATTGAATATCTAAACATCCTTGGTTCAGTTAACAACCTCAATTTCTTAATTAAGTACAATTCTTAATCTAACAACATCCAGATTATAATAGAAATTATTCTCTAACAGCACAGGTAATGCGATGTTAACTAATTTGTATATAATAACAAATTTAGAAATACGTACACCACAAGCAATTATCATGTATTTAAAACTTGAAACAGAAAATTAATCTAGTGATCATAACTGAGTTGGATAAGCAAATCAAATCTGATTCATAACCACTAGTGGTAACATTTTAATTTCTAAGGCCCAATACTCTCCGCATTGAAAAAGAAAAGATTACTGTTTATAAAACCACATTTTAACAAAATAGTTGATTTATAACAAGAACAATTTCAACTGAACTTCCAGACAAAACCCCTGGAAACAACGACCTAGTGTTGTCATTGGGCCAGAATCTCTGCCTGAGCCTTGCCCTTTTATTGTCACTATCAAATGCATGCCTTCCCCAGGCTCACCCCTGCTTAGCATTTTGGTTGGCCTCCTAATTTTATTGCTATGCCCCATCAGGTCGTTCCTTTTTCAAGGATTTGAAACCCCCCATGAAAGAAAGTGGGGAATGTAATCCAGGGAAAATTAGGAACCCCTGAGAAACCCCTAGCTACTGACAAGCACTCCCAGAAAGAATGGACTCAGATATCTTTGGCATTTAGCAAACCCCCTGGGACTCCATGACTCCACCAAGGAATGTCAATAGATAGGACCATCCCACTGAAGGATAACCTGGCAGACCCTTTCTAGCAGATATCCCTGGGGCTACGTGACTCCACCAAGGAATGTAAATGAGATTATCCCACTAGTATGATAACCTGACTGAATCTTTTGATCAGCCAGGACCTTTGTTCCGGTTCCCCCCACCCTGTACCCCCACATATCCTATATAAGTCAAGCTGTCACCCCAACACGGGGCCATTGATTTGCGGTTGCAGTACATTCTCCATTTAAACTTATACTCTGTGGCGTGTTTCACTTGCTTCTGGTACAACAATAGCGTCACTCTTTTGGAACCTATAGGGGCAAGTCCTTAGATCTTTCAGGGACCCAGGTAATCCTCTAAGACTCTTTAAATTGCTGATTTGCATTCATAGAAGGAGCTCCCTTTGTGGAAGAAAGAAAGATACAATATATTGTATAGTGGAAAATTTTTTGTGGCCTGGAGCAATCAAGGGAGGAAGATGAAAGCTTGCTTGAAGAAGTGAGACTTTGCATGGGGATAAGGTATGGGTAAAGGAATGTCAGTGATGAGGGTTTGGGGTGAGGGGTGTGAGAAATGTGGTTTTGGGGATCACTGGACTTCCTAGGCAGGGCTAAAGTCCTGAGGAAGAACCCTGTGATAATCCCTAGGGAAGGCTGTACAGACCACAGGACTCCGAGGGGAAGACCAAGTGGTAGCCATCCCTTAATCTGTGGGGATCACAGGGCCTCCTAGGGGTCAGACCCTAAGGAGGACCCAAGTGATAGCCCCTTAGGATGGGGATAAGATCACAAGGCTCCCAAGACAGGGCTGGAAGTCCCAAGTGATGTCCCCTTAAGAAGGCCGTGCAGACCACAGGGTTCCCCAAGGGAATCCAGAGTGGTAGCCCTCTTAACACTGCAGTGGGGATCACAGGACACCCCAAGACAAGATCCAGGAGTAAGTTTGGCGAGCTTCTGCTGCCTGTTGCTTCCCTTCACTTGACTCTAGGAAAATCCATGTGATTTGCCCATTCACACCCAAAGAACTCAGGACCAGAGGCGGCAGAGGAAGGCATTTTATTACGCTCGAGGGTGTAGTGCTCAAGGGAACACTCACACTGATACAGCTGCAGGAGCAGGGGTCACCATTCCCTCCACTCCTGCTAGAGTCATGGTTAGTTTACAATCTTTGTTTTTTTTACATAGTTTTCCTAGGTTATACAGTTTTTACAGGTAGGATAATAAGGATACAGAAGCAAAAGTGAAGTTAATTAGATTTTCCTTGTCTTAGTTTAGGATTAAACTATATTCTTTTACTTCCCCTACTTTCCCTCTTTAACATATACAAATTATGCAAATCAGTAGGCCTGGATTCTTGACCAAGACCAGACCCTAGATAAGCTTGAACTGGTTCAAGGGGTTTGGCCTCTCTAATTCCCCTGACTGTCTTCTCAAAAAGCATGCACATGGGTACAAGCCTCTGACCTCTCACCTGACCGACCTTGAGGCCTGGTCTCTGCTAAAGCTGGGGTGGGGGAGGGCAGGAAAGCACACCTTTAGTTTTGTGGAAACAAAACTCCTCCCATTTCTTACAGGGGTGCTCGACACCCCAAAGTACCGACACACCGGGTCCTGCCGAAAGAATTTGACTCAAGCTTTCTCAGCCAAGGAAAAAAATAAAGTTTATTGAGAGTCAGCCAAATAGGCCTGCCCCAAGAGATCCCACCCCTTGCGATGTCTGTCAGGAAATCGGGCCAGACCAATCTGAGCTAGATTGGATCTGACCCCCTTCATGGAGGCAAGAAGGAGATTATATGCACAAAGGTTGTGAGAGGGATTGAGGGGTGGTCTGGGGTGACCAGAGGAGGGGTCCAGGGGGGACTTAAGGAGGAGTCTAAGGAGGAGCTTGAAGGGACTGGGATGAGGTCAGACTCCAGGGTGGGGGAAATAGCTGAAGGCTATATGGAAATGACAGACCATAAAGGGCTGGGGTAACAGAGCTAGGGTATAGATATTTTGATCAGGATTAAGGATGGGAAACAGGATTAAGGGTGGGAAACAGCTGGACAATAGAGGACTGGGCAAGGTAGGCATTTGGGCTTAATGGTTATAGCCTCAGGCCAAGGCCAGGTCAAGAGTGGGAAGATTCAAGGAGAGTTCAAGGGTTCAAGGGGTTCCCAGAGACTGTGCCCTCATCATCAGGATCATAGATTTAGAGTTGGAAGAAATTTTAGCAATCATCTATTTCAACTCTCAGTTTACAAATAAGGAAACTGAGGCTGAGAAAGCTTAAGTAGTTTGCCTAAGGTCACCCAAGTAGTATCAGAGGCAGTATTCAAATCCAAGTCCTATAGGTTCCAAAAGAGTGACTCTATCTCTAGTACTTTTCTACTATACCACGCTATAGAGAGCTAATTCCAATTTGGATCAATAAATCAATATTAATATTAAGTGCCTACTTTGTGTCAGGTACTATGCTAGATTTAGGGGATACAAAGACAAAAATGAAATGGTCTCTACCCTTAAGGAGTTAGTGGGGTAAACAAAATGAGCACGGATTTTGTGTGTGTGTGTGTGTGTGTGTGTGTGAGAGAGAGAGAGAGAGAGATAGGGAGAGAGAGAGAGAATGTGTGTGTATGTAGATGGTGAGCAGATTCACCAGAATGCTTGCTCTGCTACTTAACTGCCTGTGCCTCCGTGACCATAACCTCTGTGAACTTGTTTCTTTGTGAAAAGTGGATAAGGGAATGGCAAACAAATTTTGGACTATATGGTTTCTAAGGTACCTTCCATCTCTATGTTTGTGATCCTATCATAAAGTAGGCAAGTCAGATAGGGCCAAATTATATACAGTCTCACAAGCTAAGCAGAAAAAATTTCTACTTGTTACCTTCAGAGGAGGTAATAAGGTGCAGAGAAAATAACATTAGAATCAGGATGGGGAGTATTTAAATTGGTTAACTCATCTAGGGCAAGTTACTTCCTCATCATGGGTCCCATTTTCTCTTCTAAAAGATGTTTGGGTTGGGCCAAACATAGCTTTGTATGGTTTTATGCTCCTTTCCCCTCATTTCACAAGAGAGAAAAAGAGGCACTTTTCCTGAGACAATTTCTCTTTGAAAGTTCATGAACGTGGTTCTTTCTCTGACCAATTAGTAACTAATTACACACTCTCCAAACAATGGCTTTGGCCAATGTCATCTGTTCCTATTCAGAGCTTTTTCCTGGTGCCAACTTTAACCCCAGGTCATTTGTTCTTTTAATACCCAACGATGAATAGGCTCTTGAGATTACCCTACAGGACTGGGCAAGAGAGATTTGTACTCTAGCATACACACTTGCACACAATATGTTAATAAAAGAACAGCAAATTGTGTATGTGTGTGTGAGTTATGTATTTGAGACTAAGCTATTTAATCTAAATATTTAAGCATTGACAATGTGGTGTTTCCTCAATATAGACTTCCCCCTGCAATGTTCTCCTGATGAGGGTTTGGGGTGAGAGGTGCTCGACACCCCAAAGTACTGACACACCAGGTCCTGCCAAAAGAATTCGACTCAAGCTTTCTCAGCCAAGGGAAAAGATAAAGTTTATTAAGAGTTAGCCAAATAGGCCTGCCCCAAGAGATCCCACCCCTTGCGACGCCTGTAAGGAAGGCGGGCCAGATCAATCTGAGCTAGATTGGATCTGACCAACTTCATGGAGGCAAGGAGATTATATACACAAAGATTGTGGGAGGGATTGAGGGGTGGTCTGGGGTGACCAGAGGAGGGGTCCAGGGGGGACTTAAGGAGGAGTCTAAGGAGGAGCTTGAAGGGACTGGGATGAGGTCAGACTCCAGGGTGGGGGAAATAGCTGAAGGCTATATGGAAATGACAGACTATAAAGGGCTGGGGTAGCAGAGCTAGGGTATAGATATTTTGATCAGGATTAAGGATGGGAAACAGGATTAAGGGTGGGAAACAGCTGGACAATAGAGGACTGGGCAAGGTAGGCATTTGGGCTTAATGGTTATAGCCTCAGGCCAAGGCCAGGTCAAGAGTGGGAAGATTCAAGGAGAGTTCAAGGGTTCGAGGGGTTCCCAGAGACTGTGCCCTCATCACTCCTACCCTTTACACTTCCCCCAATTCCTTTATCTACCCTCAGGGGTCAATGAATGAGAATAGCTTTGAGTGAGTTCTTTCCTGGGAGGTTGAGCATCTCAATAGGTCTTGTGGTCACTAAATTAAAGAGACAAATCTGTAATCCTGAGTCAGGAGAGGGGAGGATTTCCAGACACCTGATCTACACCTTTCTACCTGCCCACTCTGGTCTGTAATCATATAGGTGATTGTGGATTAGTTGTGGAATCCCACATTAAAGTGGGAAAGGACCCTAGAAACCAAGTAGTGGGAGCCCCTCATTTTATAAATGAGGAAATTGAAGCCCAGAGAGTGACTTTCCCGAGGTCATAGTAGTAAGTGGCAGAGCTGGGACTCGGACCTACTTTGAGGGCTAAGGCTGTGAAATCACAGGACCTAGTTCAAATCCTGACTGCTATTATGGGCGGGCCCTTCAACATATGAACTACAGTCATTCAGCCCGTTTCCGTATCCTTGAAAGGAGGTGATTGGATTAGAATCTCCTTAGAGTCCCTTCCAGCTCCTTAAAAAAAATTCTCACTCTCGGTGCTCTTTCCATTAGGCCACGGCCTGTGGGTTTTGGGGGTGGAAGACAAGAAGAAGGCAGTGTGTGAGGCAGCGGCACAGAAGGCTCTGGGTGAACTCTAGGGGCGGGGTCCAGGTAGGAGTGGGCACCAGGCGGGGCCCCAGCTCCGGAGTTTGCAAATCGGCGAGCGGAGGCCCCGGGGCCCCTCCTCAGCCCTGCCCACCGGAGGAAAAACTGGAGCGGCCACTCGTCCGGGCACCTGTCCTTGAAGAGTAGGTTGGCGGAGCTGTGTTTTTCTGGTCCAGTCCATGGCCAGGTGGCTAGTAGCCCCGGACCACGCAGATCCACGAGAGTTTGGGGTAGGACGGAGTGGGAGTGAGGAGCGAAGTAAAGGGTGCTGTACTCCTTGAAAGTGGAAGGTGGCCGCACCAGAGGTGGTATAGAAGGAGTCCGGCCCTAGGGTCCAAGTGGAGCCGTGAACATGGAGGGCGAGCCCAGTAGCCTTCGGAAGAAGGCGGCGGAGCGGCAGCACCGGGCGGAGGTGATGCTGGCGGGGGAGCAGCTGAGGTAGGTACCATTACTGGACGAAGGAGGAAGACACCCCGGACTGAAGGGCATGAAACTCATCCTTTCCTTGCAGATGACCGCATAGGCTCATAGGACTTGGAACTGAAAGGGACTTTATAAATCCTCGAGTTCAACTCTTCCTTTTTCTATTCCCGACTCCTGTTTTACATATGAGGAAACTGAGGTTCAGACTGGTGAGATGATTTTTTATGGTCGGTTGCAAAACTAGTAAGTAAGTGGTCAAGCTTGAATTCAAACCCTTACCTTCTGACTCCAGCTCTGCTTTCTCAACAATACATCGTGAGGGGAATAGTAAAACTGGATGAAAGAAAAGCGGCTAATGAATGCGTTGGCAAAGCCTGGAAACGTACAGGGAAGAAAGGACTCAGCGGCTGAGCTGAGTTAGAGACAGGGGGGTCGAAGAGAGTTGGATGGGGGTGGGCGGCGGGGAGGCGGGGCGAGAGTAGAGGGATGTATTTGGAACCACAGCCAAACGACAGCAATCTTTTTCTCTTAGCGTCTTTCTGATCGTCTGTGTCCTTGTGTTTCAAAGCTTAGAAAGAGTACTGTAGTGGTTGTCTAGGAAAAAGGCAAGTGCCAGCGTCTCTCTTTCTGTCTCCGTCTCTGTCGCTCTGTCTCTGTCCCTGTATCTCTGTTTCTATCTCTCAATCTCCCTTCCTCCCCTCCTTTATCCCCTTTCCCCCTTTCCTTCTCTCTCACCTCCCCCTCTTTCTTCCCTTCCTCTCTCCCCCCTCCTTCTTTCACCTTCCTGCTGTATTTCCCTCTCTTCCTTTTCCCCTCCCCCTCTCCCTCTTTTTTTCTCCACCCTATCTCCTTCTCCCCAGGTCTCTTGCACCCTACCGACCGAGACTCTGTTCCATTTCCCTTCTTCCATTACAATGCTGTATATTGCAACTCCTTTTCCAGACTGAATTCAAACTTCTTCCCTTGTAAGGGCTTGTGAAGCTTTGTCAGATTGGAGAAATAGACCTGTTGGTAAATGTTTAACAATTGGCACACTTTGAAATTTAATTTGCATTATTAACATCAATTCATCATTTTCTTAAGTATAGACAATCAACAAAACAATAAATCACTCCCTGATTTGTAGCATTTGCTGATTTTCTAGGTGTAAATATACACAACTGAAAATCTTAACAATTGGGCTAGAGCCAGCACACCCCTGGAAACCCTAAAGCAAGCTTGGTTGAGAGACCTTGAAAACCTGAATTTGAAAGTTGAGCGTAGACAGCTTTCCTTCAGGCTGTTTCCAGCCCCTTCCTTTTCTGTCCCTTGGACTTGGAATTGGTAGGATGTCCCTCCTCTTCCTTTGCTTACTAATCGTGGAGAGTCCAATGCTGTAAAGAGAACTGATCTGTTCCCTCTCCCTAGAGAGCTTCCAGTCGTATGAGCTTTTTAACTTTTTACCCTTGAGTCTGTCCTTGGCTTTTTCCCATAACATTGGCTTCATGCCTAAACCACAGGCCCAAAACACACACACACACACACACACACACACACACCCTCCTTTCACAGCATATAGATGAAGAATGAGAAATTCTGTAGCTAGAAGTCAGTCAATAAACATTTATTAAGGTAAGATGACAAAGCTGGGGTCTGGTGGGAGACATAAAGGGAAAAACCACTCTGTAGTCTCAATGGCTCAGAAGAAAAGATAAACTACCTGTAGTAGAGAAGTTCTGAAGAGGAAGAGAGAGACCCGATGGAGATCTGAAGTCACAGAGGGGATTAAGAGAAGGAACTTGTCCACTCAATCAGTGGACTAGGGGAGGAACTCACTCTTGGGGAGAGTTCTAGCACAAGTCAGAGGCCAAGCTTACATCCCTCAACAGAATAAATCTAGAGGAGTCATTAGGGGAGATGCAGGCTAAGAATGCAAACATTTAAAGAAAGTTCTGAAAGATAGACTAGTAACCATTTGCTGGGGAGGTTTGAAGGGCCTTGAGAGGTGGTGAGATAACAGTTTGTTTTTATTTAAAGAAAAGAATCTGGAGATTTAGTGGACAGCAAGTTTAATATGAGCCAACAATGACAAGGCAGCCAAGGAAGCTGATTTGCAACTGTATTAGGAGAGGAATAGTGCTCAGAACAAAGAAAATGAGATTCTCCTTGTGCTTTACTTGAGTCAGACCACATCTGAACTATTGAGTTTTAAGAAAGACATTGATAAACTGGAATGGTTGCAAAGAAGACTGACTAGGATGTCAAGGGGACTCAAGACTATAGATCTGTGAAAGGTCTGGGGGTGTTTAGCCTGGAGAAGTAAAGACTTCTGGGGTGAGGAAGAGGGAATCTGATAGTTGTTTTCAAGCACTGGAAAGGCTGTAATGTGAAAGAAGTATCATACTTTTTCTGCTTGGCCCCAGAAGGTAAAACTGGGAGCAATGGGTAGACATCATAGAGAGGTAGCTTTCAGCTCCATATAGAGCTTCTGTCCCCTTGGCTTTCAGTAATTCTCCTATTCAGTTTGAAATGAAATATTCTTGAATTCACTGTGTATATTCATTTAAGAGATAAAATAGATTAATTTTTCACCAAGAAAAGTAAGATTGGATATGCTTCTCAAGGTTACACCAAAAAAATTGTAAATTCATTGATTTGAAATCAATTCCCCCAAATCAAATAAAAATATTCTTGATAACCCCTTAACAAGCCTCTCATAATGCAAGTTGAGAATCCCTGGACTAACAATTTGTGAGATGGTCCCTTCTGACTCTGAGATTCTGTGATTCTACGGAGTGATGCAGAGGACTAGCTCAGCCCTGCCATTTACTATATAAGTTGCCTTAGGAAAATCATTTCATCTCCCTGATACAGTGGAAAGAGTGCTGGATTTGGGCTCAGAAAACCTGGGTTCAAATGTCAGTCCTGCTCTTTGCTACCTGTGTGAAATCACTTAAATCACTTAAATTTTCTGCACCTTCATCTGTGAAATGAGGAAGTTATATTACATGTCCTCTACAGGCCCCTTCTAAATCTCATTCTAGCATCCTAAGATCGGGGCTCGTCTAGAGGACTGTCATCCCCTCTTCCAGTCAATCCTCTGATATCATGTCTGCAGGGACTCAGGGTCTGACCCTAGTGTCATTTCTGAAATTGTTTTGCTTGGATAGGACCCAATGATACTTGCTCTCTGTCTTCAAATATTGGAAAGAGCTGCCATGTGAAAGAAGGTGTGCCCTGTCTAGCCCCAGAAAACAGAACTAAGAGCAAATGAGTAGAATTTTCAAAAAACTAAATTTAGATTTAAGGTTAGGAAAGACTTCCTAGAAATTAGAGCTATCCAGAATAGAATGGATTACCTTGATAGGTAATATGTTATTCCTCCTTAGAGGTCTTCGTCCAAAGTCTGAGTGAATATTTTGTCAGATTTATTATACTGAAGATTCCTTTTGAGTATGGGTTGGAGTAGATGACAGCTCAAAGGTCCCTTCCAGTTCTCAAATTCTGTGATTTCTCACAGGTTTATGTAGGATTTGGGGGATTTGTTAAGATGGCTAAATTAGTTTGGTGTCTGGGAGGGAAGAATTTCTTGGGAGGGGGAGAGGGGAGAAAACCTTGGAGCAATCTGTGTAGGTGTCTAAGGGGACTGAGTACTGAATACTCAGCCCACAGGGGCACATACAGCCAGCTAGCTCTGGAAATGCCTGGAAATTCGTGCATGAGAGCTTTCTGAGAGTGAGTAAATACTTGGAAGGCCTGCATTGCTCTACTTCTAGGTCCTCCCAACCCTTCCTCTAGATCACTGACATTCTTCTAGGTCATTTCAGCAAATACCTGAAGGCAATGGAGGTGAAGGTCATGGTCTGGGCACCCAGCCCTGCATGCACATGTAGGGTGGTTCTGAGGTGGAGCTTCAGAAGAAATATCCGGAACTCCTGGTGAGCAAGGGTGCCCTGTGTAGCCTACTAAGAGGCTCAGCCAGCCCCAGGAAGATCCTATTCTCAGAAGTTCTAGAAGAGGGGGAGAAAGAGGGACATTGTAGCTACAGGATGATAGTGTTACTTAGTACCTGCGTCTACTTAATACCCGGGAGCAAGGAGACCTGTTTGACTTTGCACAGGTTCTCTCAGCCTCTTTTTGTTTGCAAGGTGAAGTGGATTGAAACTTCTGGTTAAGTAGAAGATTAAGTTAAGCAGAGAAGGATCAGAGCCACTTAAATCCTACAATTCTTCACACTAGGCTCTAGCCAAGGGAGAAGCCCTCTTTAAGGGGCAGAAGCTGAAATTGCTATGATCCTGAGATGCCCAGGGACCAGAACTCTGAAGCAATCTGATTTGAGACATTCCAAATGCTCTATTATTTCATATGGTGCTAGAAAAGCTAGCTATAAGGTAGGAATAAGTTATTGGAGGAATGGGCATAGGCAAAGAAGAAACAAAATTATTCTTTCTTGCAAACGGTAGAGTGGTCTCCTTAGAAAATTTCTTGAGGTTCAACTAAAAATTAGTTATAACAATAACTTCAGCAAAGTAGCAGGACATAAAACAAACCCACACAAATCATCAGCCTTTCCATATATTACTGACAAAACCCAGCAGGAAGAGATTCAAAAGTAAAATTCAGACTGAGTACAAAATATATAAAAGATTTAACAGTCTATCTACAAATGCAAGGATGTTATGAATACAACTGCAAAACACTTTTTACAGAACTAAAGATGACCAAATGGTTGGAGAGACATGAATTTCTCATGGCTGGGTCATGCCATTGTAATGGATTGGAATACAGAGAATTGTAGGATTCAGGTACCTCTGAACCTTCTCTGCTTCTCCAGTCAGATTTCTAGTTTGTTACCTGGCTTTTTCCAGCTTCCCAGGTTGGGACATCCCATAGGCTTCTTGACTGAAGTTTTGTATAGTTCTATGCCAGATGAAGGCACTTACTATAGCTTCTCTTTGGATTGCTTATTATTCAGTTTGTTGCAATTTTAAAATCTTTTCTGGGTACATTGAGACTTGAGTTCTTCTGTGACCTTTCAGGCATCCAATGAAAAAAAACCAATACCAATCAAACTGCCAAAAGGTTACTTTATAGAGCTAGAAAAAATTAGCAACAAAATTCACCTGGAAAAAAAAAGGTTAAGAATCTTAATGAAAATGATGAAAAAAAAAAGTGGAAGGAGGCTTGGCAGTACCAGATGTCAAACAATACTACAAAGCATTAACTATCCAAACTACTTGGTACTGGTTAAAAAATAAAAACGATGGTTAGTAAAATGTCAGGCATGCAAGATCCAAAAGCAAATGAACAGAAAACAGAGCATTTAGTCAACAAAATGACCCCAGTTATTGAATGAAAACCCACTATCCTATTAAAACTTTTTGGAAAATTTGAAAACAGCCTGATATAAGTTAGGGTTACATGATCATTTCACTTTATATAGTACAATAAGTTCCAAATTGATGCATGCCCTAGATATAAAAGGCCACATCATAAACAAATTAGAGGATTAAGGAAAGAGATACCTTTGCTCCTAACCAAACAAGGGATAGGGATTATTACAAGAGACAAAATAGAAAGCTTTAGTTATATAAACCTGAAAATCTTTTCGCACAAACAAATTCAAGGCAGCTAAAAATACAAAGAAAATTAGAGGGGAAGTTGTGAAATGTTTCTCTGATAAGGTCTGTTGTCCACTTAGATGGGGATAGGTGGGGAACTTAAGTCAAAGAATAAGCATCACTTCCCAACAGATGAATGGTTCTAGGGTATGAACAGGCAGTTCTCACCTGTCAACGACTATATAAAAAATACCCCAAATGACTAATAATAAGAGAAATAAGTAAGACAACTCTGAGTTTCTGACAGACAATTTTTGGAGTAAATGTGGGAGACCAGGCACCCTAATAAGGCAGTTAGGTGGTGGGGTGGATAGGGTACTAGGCCTGGAGTCAGGAAGACAAATTCGAATCTAACCTCAGACACTCTCTACTTATGTGACCCTGGGCAATTCAACAAAACGCTGTTTGCCTCAGTTTCATCAACCATAACAAAAGGGGGATAGTAATGGTCCTCTACCTTCCAGGTTGTGAGGATCCAATAGATAATTATAAAAAGTGCTTAGCACATAGTAGACACTTAATAAATATTTGTTTCCTTCTGAATGCATTGTCGATAGAGGTGAAGATTCTGTCTGTTTTGGAAAGCAATTTAGAACTATACCCTCAAAAGTCACTAAACTGCATACCTTTTTTAGCTCAGGAATATCACTACTAGGCATAGACCCTGAAGAGGAAAACAGATTTACCTGTTCAAAATATTGTTTTAATTTATTTTTTATTTTTAGTTTACAACACTCAGTTCCACAAGTTTTTGAGTGTCAAATTTTCTCCCCCTCTTTTTCTTCCTCCCTGCCCCCAGATGGCACGTAATCTGATATAGGTTCTATATTTACCTTCACGTTAAACAATAGTCAAGTTGTAAAGAAGAATTATAATCAATGGAATGAGCCATGAGAAAGAAGAAACAAAACCAAAAAAGAGAGAAAAAGAGAGAGCAAAGAGTTTGCCTCAATCTGCATTCAGACTCTAGTTCTTTCCCTAGATGTGGATAGCTTCTTCCATCATGGGTCTTTTGGAACTATCTTAGAACCTTGAATTGCTGAAAAGAGCCAAGTCTATCAAAGTTAGTCATCACAGATAACATGTATTTGTAATGTTCTCCTGGTTCTGCTCCCTTCACTCAGCATCAGATCATGTAAGTCTTTCCAGGTTATTATGAAGTCCATCTGCATCTCATTTCTTATAGTACAATAGTATTCCATTACATTCATGTACTACAACTTATTTAGCCATTCCCTAATTGATGGGCATCCCCTTGATTTCCAATTCTTTGCCACCACAAAAAGAGCTGCTATAAATATTTTCATACGTATAGGTCCTTTTCCCACTTGTATGATCTCTTTGGGATATAGCTCTAGAAGTGGTATTGCTGGGTCAAAGGGTATGCACATTTTTATAGCTCTTTGAGCATAGTTCCAAATTGCTCTCCAGAATAGTTGGATCAGTTCACAACTCTACAAACAGTGCATTAGTGTTCCAATTTTCCCACATCCTCTCCAGCATTTATCATTTTCCTGTTTTGTCATGTGAGCCAATCTGACAGGAGACATGTGGTACCTAAGAGTTGTTTTGATTTGCATTTCTCTAATCAATAGTTATGTAGAGCATTTTTTCATGACTATAGATAACTTTAATTTCTTCCTCTGAAAACTGCCTGTTCATATCATTTGACCATTTATCAATTGGGGAATGATTTGTATTCTTATAAATTTGACTCAGTTCCCTGTATATTTGAGAGATGAGGCCTTTATCAGAGACACTGGCTATAAAAATTCTTTCACAATTTTCTACTTCTCTCCTAATCTTGGTTGCATTGGCTTTGTTTGTACAAAAACTTTTCAATTTAACATAATCAAAATTGTGCATTTTGCATTTCGTAACGCTCTCTTATCTCTTGTTTGGTAAAAATATTCTTAACAGCACTATTAGTTATAGCAAAGCACTAGAAAATGAGGTTGCCCATCAATTGGGGAATGGTTGGATCAATTATGATATATGAATGTAATGGAATACTATTGTACCATCAGTCATGATGACAACTGAGTGGTACAGTGGATAGAGCTCTGGGTCTGGAGTCAGGAAGACTCCCTATTCTTAGTTTGAATCTGTCCTCAGACACTTCCTATCTGTATGACCCTGGGTAAGTCACTTACCCTGTTTGTCTCAGTTTCCTCATCTGTAAAATGAATTGGAGAAGGAAATGACAAACCATTCCAGGATCTCTACCAAGAAAACCCCAAATGGGGTCATGGAGAGTCAGACATGACTGAGCAATGGCTTAACAACAACATGAGCCATAACCAAAAAGATAGAGTCAGAGAAACTTGGAAAGACATATAAACGAATGCAAAGTGAAGTGAACAGAATCAAAACAATTTACACAATGATTACGATACTATAAAAAGAGACAACCTTAAAGACTTAAAACCTCTTATCAGTTCAATGAATGACCAATCCTGGATCCATAGGACTGATGATAAAGCATACCCCCCCACCTCTTGGCACAAAGTTAATGGACTAGGCATGTAGAATGAGATGTATTTTCAGACACGGCCATGGCATGGATTTATTTAGCTTGGCTTCATCTGTTACAAAGGAGGGATTTTTTTAAGTAGGTTTTTTTTCAGGTGTTGTGAAGGGGAAGGGAGCTAATGATGCCTCCTAAAAATGAAAAGAAAGAAAAAAGTGTCATCAAAAAAAATTTTTTTAATGCACAGAAGAAAGCAGAAGGAAGTTCAGTGAACACAGAGAAGTGGACTCACATACTGAAATATATAGATGTGTGTGTGTGTGTGTGTGTGTGTGTGTGTGTGTGTGTGTGTGTGTGTACATAAGTCAGCTGAGATAGTGTTCTAGGCTATTCTTTTAAGTTGCAAAGAAGGCACATAGTTGTGTGGCTAGAGGGAATTTCCTAACCTAGGTGTTCCCTATACCAATGAAATCACAAGTCCAGTCCCTATCTACCCTTTTAAAAATACAGGTTGTACATCATAGAGGTTTGCATTTTCATATATAATCCTCTTTCTCTATTCTTCTTTGTATATGGAAATGCCTATGTTTGTTGGTGTTATATGTATTATATATATATATTTAAAAGTGAAGCAGGTTAGTTTAGATGATTTATCTCTAAAGTCTATTCCTGCACTAGCCTTCTCTGAATCTATGAGTTCATTGAGAAGCCTGTCCAGAATGAGACTGTGACTCTAGAGAGGATGAAGATGGGTATCCACAGAGCACCTTTTCTTGGGGTTCAGCCACATGCCCAGTACTGTCTTTCAAAAGGACAGTATGGTTTCTGTACCACCTACCAAATGACACAGTCCCCACAATCCCCTAAGTCACCCTGCCTCTGAGTCACCCTGAATGGTCACATTTAGTGGTTAGAAGCTTTGGAAAATAATCTTCTGTCTCACCACCTCCCTTTCCCTTCCTTTCCATTTCTCTCCTCTCCTCTTACTCATTCCTTCTCCTTCCTCCTTATCTTCCTCTGTCTTCTCCCTCCATTTCTCTTCCCCCTGCCCTTTTTCCTTCTTTCTCTTTCCTCTTTTCACTTCCTCCAAACTTGCTTCTTCCTCACTCCACAGAAAAGTCAATCACTGTTTCTAACTCTGCTGACACCTTCTCACCTTCTTGATTGACAGGTTCAGAAGTCTGAGGATAGTCTGTTGTAGTGGGTTATCACCACCCTGTAAGGCAGGTGCTCACTCACTGTCTGGTGGCCCCAGAGATCCCCTCTGAGCTTTGTGGAAGTTAGAATAGAGTGTACATGTACTTTACACTGAACTAGGTTGCTTAGGCTTGTGGGCTCAAGGGCCTTATTGTCCCAGAGCTTAAGGGCAGAGAAGAGATCCATGGTTCCCCAGGAGAAATCCAGAGCAGACATTTGTATAGATATATCCAGGGGGAAGATGTTCCTTATGATTTTCTTGGGAGCTAGGGAAGACAGTGCAGTCCTGGTTCTTTCACCTTAGGACCCATTACAAAAACAGCTTTGAAGTAGAAGTGGGACCACTGTGGATGGCTTCAAAGATAATTCAGACCCGCTATATCGTGTGTGTGTGTGTGTGTGTGTGTGTGTGTGTGTGTGTGTGTGTGTGTGAGAGAGAGAGAGAGAGAGAAAGAGAGAGAGTGTGAGAGAGAGACAAAGACAGACAGATACACACACATACGGGGGGGGGGGGAGAGAGAGAGAGAGTGTGAGAGAGAGACAAAGACAGACAGATATACACACACACACACACACACACACACACACACACACGGGGGGGGGGAGGGGAGAGAGAGAGAGAGAGAGAGAGAGAGGAGAGAGAGAGAGAGAGAGAGCTAAGTGATAGAGGCAACACGGAATGGTTCCCTTTCAATTTTGATTGCTTCTCACTGGTTTTTGCTGTTTCTCTGTCCAAGGTCAAGAGTAAAATGTATTTTTTCCATTCTTTCCCCCTCCCCCAGTTTGGCATTGAAAAATACTCCATTCTGACCCATCCCCTCAAACTGAGCACCGACCTCTGCTATCACCACAGTCTCAGATAAAGGCTTAGAGTTGACTCATTGCCCAAGGCTAGAGCTACATCAGCCATAAGCTCATGACCTTTAGACCTCCTCTTATACCCACTAGTTATCCCTACTTTAAGATTAGCTAAAATTCTTGCCACATTGAGTTAGAGGGGGTTGAGAAGTGTGTGTGGATTGGCCATGTTTCTGAGGAGAGGTATTCCATTTACCTGTTGTGAAGCTTTTTATTCAACCTCTTCTTTGAGACGTCTTTTAAAGCTGCCTCCTGCCAGCTGCAAATAGCTCTTAGATGGCAAAATGTGTAAGCAATAATTGCCGCCCCTCCCCTGCCCCTCTTTGTCTGTAGCAGCATCTCATTAATGGTGAAGGTAACCCAAAATTGCCAGGAATTCAACTTTAAACAATTGGAAGCAACTAATGGCAGCTTCCTTCCTCCATCAGGGCTGTCTAATCTAACCTCCCTGCCTCCACCCCAATTTGCCACAAATAAAAGCTTATTATGAATAGGGATGACCGATGGATATCCCAAGTATTGGGACGGCATCCAGGAAATGGTAAAAGATCTAAAACAAAGCATCCAGGACAGCTGATATGCTCTATGGAGCTTTTAACAGAAGGACAGGGCTGAAGAATTGTATAAGAGCAGAATGCAGCGATAGGCTAGGTAGCTGCCTCAGGGGAGGGGGCACATTCATTGAATCATCGAGTGGCACTGTCATAAAGGACCTTAGCAGCCATCTACCCAAATCCGCACAATAATATACTCAATAAGTGGTCATTTGGCCTCAGTTTTCTCATCTGTCAAATGGGGGATTAGATTAGATGCCCTCAGACCCCTTACAGCTCTGAATGGGTGATCCTAAGGGATTGGCCTCCAATGAAAATTTCAGGTAAGGGGGAATCCCCCTGTTGTGAGAGCTAAAGTTGCTCCTTTGTAACTTCCACCTCTGCTTGCTGGGGCCAAATAGTACACACCTCATCCCTCTTCCACATGAGAGCCTTTGATGACGAATGATGGACCCACTGAGGTATCCCTGTATAGGCTATCCTGACTGGGAGCCTTGGAAAGATTTAGAGCTGAGTCTTACAATCAACTTCTACTGACCAAGGAAGGTCAGTGTTGTGTTGCCCTTGGTGTGTGGGTGGGAAAACTTGCAACCCCGGGGCACCAGAGTCTGCCCTTGGGAGGCTATCTTGGTCGCCTGTCTGGGGCACTCCTGCCTGGGTATTAGCTGAATGAGTCCTCCTTACAATTCCTATAGCTGTTCTCAGCTTGGTGAATGTTTTGGAAGCATGGCAGCACAGAGTGGGCTTCCTGAATGGTATGTCTTGAAGAGCAGTGACATGGGCTACTGATTCTGAATCCTCTGGGGTTTTCACCTCCCTCCCCGGGCTGCCTACCCTTCCTCCTGGGAGCCATCTCTAGTTGTCCTGATCTGTATCTTGCCACTGGACTCAGATGGCTCTAGAGGAGAAAGTAAGGCTGGTGACCTTGCACAGCCCTCCCTCACTTAAATTGAATTCACTTGCAAGTCATGGCATCACCTTCCTGATGTCACGGTCTTTTTCCAGAACAAAGGACAAACAACAACCCTTCCTCCTGACCTCCTTTCTTCAACTCTAAGGATTATTTATTAAGTGCCTACTGTATGCAAAGCACTGTGCTGGGTGCTAGGGTGACTAGACACAACCACATGGGTAATGAAAATGCGCAGTAGTGCAGGATGAGGCAGCTAAGTGGCCCAAAGGCTACAGTGATTGACTTGGAGTCTGTAAGACCTGAGTTAAAATCTTATTTCACACTTTCTATCTATGTGACCCTAAGCAAGTCACTCAACCTCTCTCTGTCTTAATTTCCTTATCTGTAGAATGTGGATAATAATAGCACCTACCTCCCAGGACTACTATGAGGATCAAAAGGGGTAACACATACAGAAAGTGCTTTGTAAAACTTTGAAGCACCATATAAATGCTAGCCATTCTCGTGATATACCCCAGTTATTAAAAAAAAGTAGCATTTTTTTCTCTTTTCCTGTGTCTTTGTAGCTCTAGCACCCATTAGAATACGTTACATATATGCTAGTATAGCTCCTCCTGTGGGGTTTGGTGCTCCCCAGGATCCCCAACTCTCTCTGGTGCTAATTATGTTCCAAAGGCTGGAAACTACTAGCAGTTTAGGGTCCCAGGGGTAGCACTGGGTGGATAGTGTTTCTAGCTCTTTCATTTCTATGCCTTCCTCTCTCCAGGTTCGGTCACTGGTGGCTGGATATTCAGACTGACCCTTATCCTTGTACTGCATGCCACATATCTGACAATTTTGAAGCTGGAAGGGAAGAATGTGGGAATGGGCAGATCCCTGCCTGAGACCCCAGTGTAGGAACCCATCTGTGATGTCTGAGACAATAGGGACTTCCCACACGTTCACTGGATAGTGGTAAGGCATTTGGGGTGAACAATAGCCGGGGCCCGTGCCGCAGGGAGGAAGGGAAGTCTCTACAAAAACATCCGGGTATTTTTTCCTCTTTCTTCCCCACTCTCCCTGTAGGGAAATTCCCCCCTGCAGCTGAGGATTGTGGAATTTAAATGTGACACTCTAGGCTACAATTCAGGCCATAAGACAAGTGGATGGATGGCAGAATTATGGAGCTTATGGCTGGTGACTCAGTTTGGATCTTGGTCCCTTAGGGACTGAGCTGCTGGGACTGGACCTTTTACCCTTTGACTGGCTGACAGTTTATATCATACTTCTTCCAACCCCCAAATATAGAGAAGTACAGCTTCTCTCAGATGAACTCGGATGCATTAAACAAAAGACAACATTGTGGGTGCTGGAAAGTCAGGAAGACCGTAGTTCAAATCCCCTGTCTGTCACTATGTGACCCTGGGTATGTCACTACACCTCTGTGTAGCTGAGGCAGCACCTCAAGACTTACCTACAAAAACACAGATGTATTGATGGGGGAGGGAAGGCCTAGGAATTCCCCTTGCTGATGAAATTATAGTACCTTTGCATTAAGCAAAATCCAGGACAAAATTATACTTGGCCCTAGTTGGGACTGAGCTGGGATACCCTCCAAGATCCAAGGGAAGACAAAGATTCCCTCTGTGAAGGAGTGAGACCTCTGTGGCCAGTGCTATTGACCAGAAACCTGTTTAAGCTGCCCCAAGAAAGGCAGACAGTGTTGGCTGGACTGGGCAAGTGATTGCAGAGTTTGGTCCAAGCCAACTGAAAACCTCAGAGATCTCACCTGAATATGGGGAGCCAGTCAGGTAGAAACATGTCAAGGGTATGGCCTGTGTAGCAATAGTCACAATCTGTGTGTTGTGTCTATGAGTGCCTCTTTGTGTTTGTGTGTGTGCTGTGGATGTCATGTGCCAGTATGGGATGAAGGTGTTTTGACTGTGCATATACATGATTTGAGGGGTTGCCTTTAAAATGAGGACATGATTATTCCTTTTTTCTTAGAGCAGGTAAGATTCTGAAGCCCTGAAAGGGATGAGAGTTCTTAATGAAAGGGGAGTGCAGATCATTGAGGCACGTGGAGAAGCCAACAGGGACGGGGAGAGGTGGGGAGGGAGAGCTCAGAGCAGCTATGCTTTCAGGACCTTGTAGGTTACTTTGTCAGGTCCCATGGTGAAATTGTTCATGGTCACAAGGTTATGCAGGGTTGTATGACATTGGAAAAGTATCTTCCTTAATCTCCATGATCTGAACAAGGATTAGTGGGGCATCTTCAGACAGCTGGGACACCTTCCTCCAGCCTTGTCATAGATTGAGAATTCCCTTCTCCTCCTGTCCTCTGCCATACGTGGAACAAACTTCTAGGGGCTTCAGGGAGTGTCACTCATTTTCAGGTGTGCATAGATGCTGAATGAATGAATGCATGAGTTAATTATAGATTTACCATTAATTGCAACCATTAATTGTAATTAATAAAATTAATCAAGCATTCACCTAGCATCTACATTGTGCTAGGCAGTGTTTATATACTGGAGGTGTTGTTGTTGTGTTAATCCCAGAACTGCTTGCCTAAAGCTGGTACCCTCTTTGCATCATCAGTAGATGAGCCCTCAGGGTAATACCACCCTATAGGTAGGAAGGCAAATGTGACTTTAATATGACCCTCATAATGTATTCCATAGTCACACAGAAGTGCCTTTTAAATTACTCATTGTTGTATTTTCCCTTTTGTTTAGAGATTATCTGATTTGAAAAAAGGTATATACTCTTGGATTAACTGCTGTTATGTAGTTTTACCTGTTTATTGATTATCCACACTGTTCCTCCTCTTCATTAAGATGTATCACTGCAATCTTTATATTTCTGGGCATACATAGGCCACCAAGTCTCAACTTTCAGTGGTTCATCTGTAAAGTGGCCTCACTTTCTGCAAAGAGTATGGGAAGAGGAAGTATATCACTTCTTTTCTTGTAGTGGGTGGTATTTGCTTAGTATTTTATTTTCCCCCAGTTACATGTAAAAACAATTTTTAACATTTCGAGTTCCAACTTATCTCCCATCCTCCCTTCCTACCCCACCTCATTGAGAAGGCAAGCAATTCTATATAGGTTATGTGTGTGTAGTCATACAAAACATATCCATAATAGTCACGTTTTGAAAGAAAATATAGACCAAAAAAAGAGCCAACCTCAGGAAAAATAAAGCATACTTAAAAAAAGTATGCTTCAATCTGTATTCAGACTCCATCAGTTTTTTTCTCTGGGGATGGATAGCATTTTTCATCGCCAGTTCTTCAGAGTGTCTTGGATCATTGTATTGCTGAGAACAGCTAAGTCATTCACAGCTGATCATCTTACAATATTGCTGTTACTTTGTACGCAGTACATTCCACTTTGCATCAGTCCATGAAAGTCTTTCCAGGTTTTTCTGAGAGCATCCTGCTCATCATTTCTCATAGTACAATGATATTCCATCATAATCACATGCCACAACTTGTTCAGCCATTCCCCAATTGATGGGCATCCCCTCAATTTCTAATTCTTTGCCCCCAAAAAAGAGCTACTATAAATATTTTAGTACATCACTTCTAAGAGCTCTCCTAGCTTTTCCTCTGCCCTCCTTCATCTGTTTTAGGCTTCGACTTCACGATGGGAAGCTCATCAAGGATCGACGTTATCATCTTCGGACATATCCCAACTGTTTTGTTGCCAAGGAGCTCACGGATTGGCTGATAGACCACAAGGAGGCACCAGACAGAGAAACAGGCATTCGGCTGATGCAGAAACTGATGGACCACTACATCATTCATCATGGTATGTAGTCTCTCTTCCAGCTCCCTTTGCCTCCCCGCTCTTCCATCCCATCTGTAGAGTCCAGCAGCTTCACTTCTGAAGGGACAGAGAGGGCCAACCGTACATGGTCAGAGTAGGTGGGGATCTATGTGGTTTGGATAGGGGAAGGGTAGAACATTGTGAAGAGCCTCTCCTCCCCTCAGAAAGTTCTCTCCCCCCAGCTTCTTACATTTGCCTGACCTCACCTTCAATATCTGTAGCCTTATTTAATAATCTCTTCCAGTGTCTTACATTTTCAGCTGTATCTGGCCTACATCTCTCCCACTGTGGTTAGTCCCTTTGGATTTAAGATATGGAGAGGACCTCTGCTATGATTAGTTATTCATTTTTCTTTTCTTTTCTTTCTTTCCTTTTTTTTTTTTTTGCAAAGGCCATGGCATTTTAAAAATTCCTAACTCCCTTTCTAGACATTTTTTTTCACTTTTCTTTTGCCTCCATGTTCAAAAATTTCCTCCACCCCCGTGTAGAAAAGGACAATGGTTCAGTGTCTGTCTGTGTGTGGCTTTAGTCCTTGGAGCATGACCCACAGCTAAGTAGCCAATATTTTCCCGCATCATCACTGGATTCCAGTTGTGATTGAAGTTGTGAGAGAGAAAGAGTGTTTTGGTAACAATGCCTTTTCCTGCTGGTGTCGGCTAGTGCTCTGCTCTACTTCTCACCTGAGCTTTGTAAAAAATTGTCCCCTCCTGACTCAGCCCCATGCCTAGCATCTATGCCCAGGGAAGCTGCCCTTTTGTCAAGTTGTCTTGGAATCCATATGATAATTTCACTTGTGTTGAGATGTCGTTGGCTAATGATGGGCTTAATAAGAGGAGCCTAGAGAAGGCAGTGCTTAACCCAAAAGAATGAGGCTGGGAAAGATCATGGGGTCACATCTTTAGAGCTGAGAGAGGCTTGAGGCCATCTAAGCCAACCTCTCCTCCATCTTTATAGATAAGGACACTGGGACTCCTGGAAATTAAGTGACTTGGCTAAGATCACACAGTCAGTAAGCATCAGAGGCAGTATTTGAACCATTGATCATTTGAATGAAGGCATAAATGGGATGTTTATCAAATATATAGGTGACATAAAGCTTGAGGAAGGGACACAATGACCTTGGTAGATTGGAATTATGAGCCAAGTCAAATTTTAATAATTTTATATATACATGTATATGTATATACATAGACATATACATACACATATATGCATAATTATACACTTGGATTCAAAAATGTATTTCACAAATATAGGATGGGAAAGGTATGAACTAGACAATAGGTTCTATGAAAAAGATCTGGGCTTTTCATCATACAGTAAGCTCAGTATGAATACTGTGACTTCAGAGAAAGTTCATGTACCATCCTGTATTATCCCACATGGTTAATTCAGGCACCAGCCAGAGGGATATTTGGGAGTGGGGGACTTCTTGACACCCCTCCAGTGATATCATAGAGGTAGGTCAGGCAGTCCTAATAGTCTGCAATTTGGATCAGGGGGATAGATTGTCTTTTTTCTGCTAAGTCATGGCTAGGGTATGAGAGGGAAACACTAGGCCCTTGTCTGGTTGATAAATTCATCTGGAGAATTCCATACTCCATGGGGGAAGAGGAGGGAGGAAAGGAGGGAGGTATGGGAAGGAGAGAGAGAGAGAGAGAGAGAGAGAGAGAGAGAGAGAGAGAGAGAGAGTGTGTGTGTGTGTGTGTGTGTGTGTGTGTGTGTGTGTGTGTCCACGCAGCTTCACAAGCTTCTCTTCCTGGAGGTCTCCTGGGTGGTTCTCCTAAGCTGAGCTGTGTGGCCAGGCCGTAATTATGGATGAATGATGAACAGATTCATTTGGATGGAACAAGAACCAGCTTTGACCCTTGCCCAGGCCTTGGCCTGTGGTCCAAGAAACCAAAGCCACAGAGGAATGAGACTTGGCTTCTCGTTCCCGCCTCTCTCCTTTCCCTCACTCTCCACATGCAAACGACACAGGACTTGGGAAAATGGCTGTCTTAATTTACTCTGCCCCTTATCCCTGAGTATGAAAGCTCTGCCTTCTTTAAAAAAAATACTGAAGCTCTTTTCAAAAACATTGTCATATCCCCATTACTCCCTAGCTCCTCCTATGTATCCTCCTATATTACAAAGTTTGGTTAATCAAAACAAATACATTAGCCTTATCTGACAATATGCCTCATTCAGCACCTATAATCCACCACCTTTCTTCTAGGAGACAGGAGGCTTGCTTTACCCCTTTGAAGTTAAGATTTGGCACCAAATATAGGGATTGCTGAAGTCTTTCATTGTGGCTTTATTTATGTTAATGTGGTCATCAGGCCAATTGCTCTGGATTTGGTGCTGTTCTTAATGACTCTGTTTATTCAGGGAGGAGCTGTGGTAGGGAGGGTGTGACTTGACTACTCCATGGAAGTAGTTACTTTGATTTCTCCCTTCATTTCTTTCTGGCCTACTATTCCCTGCCCACCTACTCCCCTGGGTCCTAGGTCTGACCAGCCCTTCCTGGGAAACACAGAAAGAAGTCTTACGTGGATGTGTGGGTGGATAGATGAATGGATGGGTATCCAGACAGGTCAAACCTCCTTTCTGGCAACAAGCATTTATTGAGATCCTACTGTGAACCCTGGCTACTTTGAACCATTCCCTAGTGAAAACAAAGAAAGGAAAACAAACAATAACAGCAACAAAAAAACCCAGTTCCTGCCCGTAAGGAGCTCACTTTTCTAATTGGGGTGGGGGAGGTGGGGGAAGAGAGAGAGGTAGGGTTAGACAATTTAGAAACAATTAGGTGTAAATAAAATATGCAGTGTAAACTGGAGGTAATCTTGTAGGGAAGGCATTAGGGGTGGGGGAAATTACCAGGTAAGGCTAAGATTTAGGATGGAAGGAGGGGGATGGGGGGCAGAGAGACAGAGAGAGGGGAGAAGAGAAGGGGAGGAGAGTGGAGAGGAGACAGACAGAGAGAGGAGGGACAGAGGAGGGAGACAGAGGGAAATGATACATACATATGTTACACAGAAATGCAAATTTTGATTGCTGAAACTTGGCAAGATATCTCTGGGCTCCCGGGCTACATTTCTTTCTTAAGGATCATGTGCCTTCAACCCGAATCACTCTGGCCATAGGTCACAGACCAAGCCTTACTTGGTCATTGTTTGGGCCCTGATTGGCTGAGAGTGAATGTAAATTGTTTCTGTTTTGGCCAGAAACTCTGAGGGTCTTCCCCTCCTGGATTGATTTTTTTTTTGACTAGGTAAAAGAGAACATTCTCTGCCTCATTTCTTACACACCCTTAATAAATGATTGGGCATTGCCTCAGTCAAACTGAGATCTGTTAAAGACCTTATCTTAAAAAGGCCAAGGTCTCCCACTATATCAGAGCCATCTCCACTCATTCTGATCTATATCTGGCCACTGGACCCAGATGGCTCCAGAGGAGAAAGTGAGACTGGTGGCTTTGCACAGCCCTCCCTCACTTAAATCCAATTCCCTTATGAGTCATGGCATCACCTCCTTGATGTCATGGTCCTCTTTGAGAGGGGGAGAAGGGGTTTGGGGAAAGAAATGTAGGGAATAGCTGGGGCGGGGGGATGGTCAGATGAGGTGAGGGTTTTTAAAGGAAGAGTGCATTTGTAGGCAGCAGGGGAGGAACCAGCAGATAGTGGAGATTAGTGAGAGTGGGAATGATAGAGGGGCTATCTGCTGGAAATGATGGGAAGAGATACGATTAAGGATGCAGGTAGAGGGATTTGCCCTGGCAAGGAAAAGGACCACCTCTTCATAGGAGAAAGGGTTGAACTAGGAGAGAGTGGAGGAAGACATCAGTTCAGAGTTTTAGCCATATTTCTACCACTCACTGTCTTTCTGACTTTAAGCTTTTTAATTGCTTTCTTTGAACATTCCTCTCCTGCCAGTTGGCTCCTGGGGGTAAGGAGTGTCCAAATGAGATCATCACGTTCCCTGAAAAAAGTGTTCTATGCCAAGGCCAGATTGTGACCATGAAAGACCAAGGATAGAACACTGGTGAATTGATCAGGGTCATTTGTCCATCCGCTCTCATAAACATCTGTTTACTTGCCTGTCAGTGGCTCCAGTGGTCTTTTGGCCTGTTTGGCAAGATGCTATGCAGATTCTGTTCTGAGTGGGAGGGTGCTACTTGGTTCCTATGGGTGTGGGATGTCCTGAGTGATGCCCATCCCCAACCTCCACAGTGTGTGATGAGCACTCAGACTACAAAGATGCCAAACTGCTGTATCGTTTCCGCAAGGACGATGGAACCTTCCCTTTAAACAAGGATGTCAAGGTGTTTCTTCGAGGCCAGAGTCTGTATGAAGCGTATGTAGCAGGGTGGGAGAGGGGGGCCGGAACAAGGGGAGTGTTTGGGGGAGGGGGAGGGCTGGGATTGGAATTAATTTCAGCCCTGCCATTTTCTCATAGTAGCCCTGGGACCATCATTGACCACAAAAGACTCCATTAGCTTTTGTCTTCCTCTTCTCTATATGTCACCCACCCCCCCCTTCTACAAATGTCTGTCCACATATGAGCACATTCTTGTCTGTGTACCTTCAGCATGCCTGTTTAGTATGTGTGCATTTGAGCATACTTCTGTTTGTTGCACATGTGAACATGCTTGTATGCACATGAAAGCCTATGCGCAGTGTCCATGGGAATGCATCAGTGCCCTGTGTATATATGTCTGCCTTCAGATTCCATGGGAATATATACATATATATATACATCTATATACACATGTGTGTACATGTGACTATGTCTCTACTGTGTTCACATGAGAATATTTATACACAGTATACAAGGGAGCTGGCCTAGACCAGCCTCTGCTTGTGCTCTCTATCCTTTTCCCTCCTTTCTTTTCTTGCCACTTTTATCATCCTGTCTCTCTCTGTCAGTCATATACACTAGATCCTCTGCTGATGCCTGTAAATACACCCAGATCTGCCCCATTCTCAAAAAACTTGACCATTCCAGGCCCAGAAAAAATTATCTAGATTCATTGTCTCAATTTTCTCACCTCCCGCTCACCTGTCTCTTTGTGATTTCATCGGTCCCCATGGGTTCAACTATCCCTTCTACACAATGATCGTCAGATCTATATATCCAGCCCTAGTCTCTCTCTCTTGAACTCCTGTTCTGCCTCACTCACTGCCTATTGGATTTTTCCAAATGGATGGCCTTTAGGCACCTCAAACTCAACTTAGCTAAAATCAAACTTGTTTATCTGGCCCCAGACTTGCTCTTCTTCCTAATGTTCCAGATTGCTGTTAGGGCACTGTAATCCTTCCAGTCACCCAGATTCACAAACTAGATTTCATGCTTGACTCTGTCTGTCACCCCATATATCCAATCAATGGCAAAATGACTTAAATTCTACCTCGATTCTCTCTTCTGTACACCTTTCTCTGTTCACATGACTGACTATCCTAGCTGGGGTCCACATCTTGCCTAAACTTTGGCAATAGCCGCCTAATTAGCCTCATAGTCTCCTCCCTCTCTACTCCATCTTCCACACAGCTGTCAATGTAATATTCTAAAAGTACACATCTGACCACGTCACTCCCCTGCTTAAGAAGCTCCAGTGTCTACCTCTTGCCTCTAGGACAATATGTAACCTTCCTTTGGCATTTCAAGCCCATCTCAGGCTGGCCCCAGCCTTCCCTTCCAGGGTTATAACATTTTACTTGTCTTTACACAGTTCACCTTCCAGGCAAACGGACATATTTGATGATCCTCATATACAACACTTCATCTCTCAGCCTGATTGTGCTTAGAATTCTGTTCTTCCTTATGTCTACCTCTTAGAACGCTACACTCCCTTTAAGATCTAGCTCAAATGTGTACCCTACAAGAGGTCTTTCCTGATTTCTCTAGTTAGTGCTTCCCCTGACCCAAAATGACCTAGTAATCATACTTATATTGCATATTTCTTTTTATATATTGCCTTCTCTAAGCAGAACATAAGCTCTTTGTTGCCTGGGACTGTTCCATTTTTTCTTTGTATCCTGGCATACAAATGCTAAATTGATTCTTATCCAATTTAATTGAATGGACCAGGATGGTCTGGTGACAAGCTTGGTGGATTTGGGGTCTGAGAGCCAAGGTTCAAATTCCAGCTCTGTCACTACACTCTTACTACATACTGGACCTCAGCTCTTTGGTTCTCAGTTTCCTCCTCTGTAAAGTGAGAGTATTGGACTAGTTAGCCTCCAAAGTTCCTTTCAACTCTAAAATTCATGGTCCCACGATCTGTAAAAGTTTTAGCTTTGAATCTATGACCCTGTGTCTGCCTGCTAGTGCCCATGTGAGTAAATGGGGAGCATACACATGTGTCTGTATAATATCCAAGGGAACAAGTCTTTGAACAGTTGAGCAGCAAGTACGTGTGCACATCATGCATGTGAGTGTGAGCTCACACCTGCCTGCAGTGTTCACATGACTTGTGCTTGCATGCAGTGTGCTTGTGATCGCCTGTGTGTGTGTGTGTGTGTGTGTGTGTGTGTGTGTGTGTGTACCTGTCTTTCCTCTCTTTACTCCAGTTTTCTGAGTAGCACTTTTAGAGAACAGCTGGTCAGAGATCCACAGGCCTACAGCTCCCTCTGCTGACCATCTCTAAGAATGCAGGCAGCTATAATTAACTTTGCTCCATGACTCTCCTGGGGATGCTAAAGATCAGCCCCCTCTGGTGACCTGGTCCTGGAGGCAAGTGACCTAAGGTACCTATACCTTCTCAGGACTGGGAGAGAGTCCTAACCTGGACCAATGGGACTGAACCTTCTTCAATGAGGCACCTAGGTCCTGGCCCTATAGTACTCACCAGAACGTGTGACAGAGCGTCCTCCTACTTTTTTCTGTCCAGCTGGAAACACATGCACACACTCACACGTGCATGTACACACACACACACACACACACACACAGAGGACCAAAACAAAAACCAGTGACATTCCACACATTTGCAAAGGCCTTTGTATTTTTTCACAGACATTAATAACATTTCCTCCTCAGAACAACTCTGTGAGTTGGATGGGGCATGCATTATCATTCCTATTTTATAGACAGAGAAACTGAGAATCATATTCCTCAGTCACATAATTTAGTAGCAGAGCTGAAACTGGAGTCTGAGTCAACAGACTCCTCATCTTTTTGCTTTTAACACATGACCTTCCCTGAGCTCTGATTCTGGCTCCACCACAAATTTGCTGTGTGGCTTTGAACACCAATCACTCCCCCTCTTCTGTAGAATCAGGATTTGAATACCTGCTGCCATGACCCCTTCCAAGGATGTCATAGAAGTCCAGGGAACTAATGGATTTTAAAGCATCATATATATTACAAAGTACTATAAGAAGGATTATTAAGGAGGGAATGGGGGATACAAGGTGGGAGATATCCTCATTCCAATTTGTCCTCTCTCCCTAGGTTGGTGAGTGCAGATGACTCAATCCTTAAAGTGCGGGAGGAAAAGTCTGTCAGGTACCAGCGAGCTTTCCTGGGCTGTGAGATGGTGGACTGGCTCACTCAGGAGGGAGAGGCAGCCAGCAGGAAGGAGGCTGTGGAGCTGTGTCGGACTCTTCTGGAACATGGGATCATTCAACATGGTGAGGGGGAGGAGAGGATAAGGTACAAGGAGATTGGTGTGGAGGGGCAGTTTGGAGCAACTTAAAGTCAGGGAAGTATAGCTTCCTTGCCCTGTGCCCTCACTCTGATTCCCATACAACATGGGATGGCTTCTATATTTTAAAAGAGTTTTAATGAATATTCTCAAGGAATGCCACACTAATGGTGGAATTTCAGGCACCAGAAAACAATGAATCCTTTAGTAAGTCTTTATTGCTGGCTCTTGTAGGGCCAGTTCTATCTTCTGTTATGCCATTGTGTAAATAGGCAAAGGAAAAGCCCTAAATCTTGCCTTCAGGGAGCTCTTTCTGTCTGGGAAGACCAAGCTTTTACACATGGAACAGGACAAGACAGGAGAGTTTGTGATCTAGGGCTCGTTGTATGAGAAACCAGTGATAAGAATTTTAGGAGTTCAGAGAAGGGGGCTGCCAATGAGAGCAGGAAGTAGCATTCTAGGTCAAGCATAGGATGATAAATATAAAAATGGAAGGAATTTTTCAGGCCATTGAGTCCTACTTCCTCATTTTACAGTTGAGGTAACTGAGGCAAATAGAGGTGTTTAGTGGCTTACCCAAGTCCACATAGCCAATAAGTCTGAGGTGGAATTTAAACTATCTTCCTGACTCCAAGTGCAGCACTCAGGGGAAAGACTCCTTCACAAATGAGCAGAGCTGTTTGGTTGTTGGAGGAAATGTTTTGGAAGCAGGAGACTCTCCAATGCTCAGTTCAGAGGGCCACGGAAGAGGCTTAGTCTGAAAGGGAAGAGGGAGGGTGAGGCAGGGACTTCTCCAGCCTTGCTGACCTCTCCCCTCTCTCTGCCCAGTCTCTACCAAGCACCACTTCTTTGACAGCAATATCCTCTACCAGTTCCGGATCAACTTCCGTAGGCGGCGGCGGCTGACGGAGCTTCTGACTGACAACATCCGAGCTGTCCCTGAGAGCCCTGATAGCCCCTTCTGTCTTCGAAAGCTCAACCCTGACCAGGGCAATACCAGCTTCCTCTCAGGTAACTTGGTCAGGGGCATCCACTCTCAGGGGACGGATATTAATTGGCACATTGGTACCAGTTCTCAATTCTCTAAAATGGCCTTATCTTTTCATTATCTAGCTGAGATCCAGGCTTCTGAAAATAGGGCCATGCCACACAGGTCTCAGAGATAGGCAGAGAGGCAATGTTTTTTTATATGTATTTGAGCATGAGTACTGTACATATTGTATAGAAGCCAATGAAGTTTTGGATTATCTATGATTCTGTCATTTATTCGATATGAAAATACCCAGGAATCCTCTACCCCTAACCCCTGCTGCCAGGTGTAGCTATCTCATCCAGAGAAAGTTTTGGATTGGTCTATTGTCAGGGTACATGTCTCAGTGAAAAATGGGACCTAGGCTGTGCCCTGGTGGGAGTAGGCAGGCTTTCTTCTAACACCCTCCCAAACCAAGGCCTTATTTTTTTTCCCTTTCAGTTCAGCCTAACAAGGAAATCAAAGTGGTCTCGGCTGTCAGGAGAAGCAGTGTCACCAGCCTAGCAGGGGGAGCTGGCCCCTTCTATAACAGTCCACCTCTTCTGGGGCTCCCACCAGGCTCTGAGTGCAACCCCAAGTCAGGTAAGGCTCTCTGTCCATCTCTTGGTCTATATCACTCAGCAATTCAGTGGCGTGGTATAGGAGAAAGAGCCCTGAAATCCACATCAGAAGGTTGAGATCTATTTCTTTGTCTTTCACCCACTTGCTGTGTGATCTTGGGCAAGTTGAACACAAACTCCACCTGCTGACCTTCTCTCGAGGACTCTTTGAAGGGGGATTTCCCAAGTACCACCCATCAAGGACTTAGTTTTTCAAAGCACCACTAGGTGGTGTGACTAGAGAGGCAGAGTTCCAGGTCTGGAGCTGAGAGGTATTGTCCAATAACCTGGTGGTATCAGATGCTGTAAGTGGGTTGAGGCAGATATGATCTTGGCTAACCTACGCAGTCACACAGACACAGTGATAAACAGATAAACAAACACTAATATCACAGACTCTCAAATGCAGACATACATACACACTCACATGCTATACACATGCTCGTAAAAATGTCCAATTACAGACTATTATGTATAGAGTGCTCTGTTGTCAGGGACTATGTTTTATCCTTCTCTCTATCACCCAGAGGAACCTGGCACATTGTGCATGAGTGAATGAATGAATGACACATTGCATATGCCAAAATTGGAGGTTCTATATAGGCATGGGCTTTGCCAAAATTTGTGGCTCTTTTCCTTAAAATGCAAATCTCTGGGTCTTTGGGTCAGGGTTCCTTTCCCAGGTCTTCATGGGTGCCTGGCTGTAATAGGTTGAGTATCCATTTGTCCATCCCAAAGACAGGCCACTTTCTTAGTACAATAAGGGAGTATCTCCCCTATCTGAGAGAAAAGTTGAGGATAAATTTAAAGGATGACCAGGGTTGGTGGGCTTCACTGGGGTAAAAGAGTGGGGTCATTCCTTTTTTCTTTCTGTGGGCCTTCTTGAACTCTAACTAAATGACCCCTTTTTCTACATCAGTGCTGAAGAGACAGGTAACCATTGAGGAGCTATTGTCCCCAGGAGCCCCCTATGTGAAGAAGACTCTAACAGTAAGTGGACAGTTGTAACTAGAAATCCTGGCACCTGGAGAAAATTTTATTGGGAAAGTTAAGTTGCAGAAGATGGGCTAATCATGGATGCAATCATGCTGGGAGAGGGGGTGGTCTGTCTGGGAGGAAATCTGGCCAATGCCTTAGTGGTTATTGGGGATAGAAATAAGTCCTAGGACAGGAGAACCATGGAAAGGGAACTCTAGAGGTAGTAGTCTGGGGGCAGTCATGCTATGGATGGGTTGGTGTAAAGAGGGAAAAAAGTCATTGTAGGGAGGGGGTCTTCTTGGGGGGGAATAACAACCCCTTCCCGAATCATTTCCCCCCATCAGCTGCCAATGTTGATGCACAAAAACTAGATTTCCCAGTGTTAGATTTCAGTATGTGTCCATGAAGCCCTGAAGGGCAGGAAGTTAAGGGAGAACCTAGAATGACTCTTTGTGGGCTCTCTACTCACTCTCCCTTCTCTACCTGCCCTGCTAGCCTTACCTTTTTTAAACTTCCCCTCACTTTGTCACAGGCAAGTAGGAAGCTGAACAATGTAATGGAAAGAACATTGAATCGAAGGAAAACTAGGCTCCAGTCTCGACCATCCACCATGTGACCTTGAGGAAGTCATTTTCCTTTCTCTAGAACTCATGTTTCTTCATCTGTAAAACGAAGGAGTTGGATTTGATGATTGATCTCGGTGCTCAATTTCAGTTCTAAAATTTTACATCTTTATAACGTAGGTCAATTTGATTGAACAAGTCGTTGACTTCCCCTGTATTGAGGTCAACTCTGGGAGGGATATAGCCAGTAGGTTCAAGGGAATATTACATGGTAGATCAGGTGCTGGAGCTGGAGTTAGCAGTCCTGAATTGAAATTCTACTTTTCATACTTATTAGCAGTAGGACAAAGGATAAGTCACTTAGCTTATCTAAACCTTGGTTTCCTCATCCACAGAAGGGTAATAAATAGCTTGTGCTACCTCCTTCAAAGAGTTGTTGTAAAGAAATTGCTATACAAATGTGAATTTCATATTACTTGTCCTGAGCTCTGTGCTGATCAAGATCTTTGTCAATTCCTTGGATGAAGGCATTGATGGTATGTTTGTCACAGTATTTGAAGATGTGCGAAGCTTGGGGAGATGGCTAACTAAAGACTCTGATAGGCTAGAAGGAGGAGCAGAGTGAAATGAGATAAAATTTGATAGGGATGACTATAAGCTTCCAACCTTGGGTTCAAAATACAAACTTCACAAATTTAGGGTGAGGAAGGCGTGGCTAGGCAATAGTTTTTTGTTTTTGAAAAAGATCTTCAAAAAAGATCTGAGGGTTTTAGTGGAAGACAAACTCAGTACAAGTCAACAGTTCAACATAGCAGCCAAAAAGCCTATGCTATTTTAGACTGTATTAAGAGAATGATCATATCCAGAAAAGAGAGAGAATAGTTCTGATATTCTTTACCCTGGTCACCCATAGCTAGAGTACTATGTTCAATTCTGGGTGCCACTTTTTAGGAAAGACATAAATAACTTGCAAAGTGTCCAGAAGAGGGCAATCAAGATAATGAAGGGACTAGAAAACAGACCATACAAGGATCAACTGAAGGAACCAAAGGTACTCGACCAGGAGAAGATTGTATTTGTCCTTCATTCTCAAAGAGGACCATGACATCAGGGAAATGACGAAATGACTTGCAGTTGACCTTGATTCGAGTGAGGGAGGGCTGTGCAAGGTCACCAGCCTCACTTTCTCCTCCAGAGCCATCTGGGTCCAGTGACCAGATATTCATTAGGATGACTGGAGATGACCCAGGATACATTGGGAGACCCTGACCCTTTTGGGCTAAGGCCTTTTCACATACTCACTTAGAGTGAGGTAACACCCATTCAGTGAGTAGGCCTCTTTAAAACTTAGGGAAGACACTGTAGTCATCTTCAAGTATTTGAAGGGCTATCAGGTAGAAGGAATAAGGCTTGTTTTGCTTAGTTCTGTAGGACAGAACTAGGAGTATTAGGTGGAAGTTGCAGACAGGCAGATTTAGGCTAGATAGTAAGTAAAATCATGTTTAAGAAAAAAATAATAATATATTTAAGAAAACACTTCCTATTAGAGTTGTACTAAAGGAAAAGGAAGCCACAGAAAGTAGTGATCCCCCCTCACTGAGATCTTTGAGCAGGGGCTGGATCACAAGCTGCTGGATTTGTTTTAGGAAGAATTTTTGACTAGAAGGCCTCAGAGGTCACTTTTGGTCCTTAGATTCCATAATTCTGTGTGCCAAAGCTCAGGCTAAGCACTGCAGGGCAGAGAGCAAGAACAGAGATGGTCTTTGCCCTTGGGGAGCTTGCAGACCAGTTGGAAAGGGATGAGATCCACGATCCAGTAGAGGAACATTAACCTTTCCTTTCTTTATCTTTCTCCTTCCTCTTGATTCTGCTTCACTTTTCTAGTCTTGCTTTTCCTCTTCATATTTTGGGTAATGGGGCCTAACATCCTGACACTGATCTAACACAATGACTTTGAGGCTGGTAGCTCCTTAATAATGCATCATAGTCGCAGAAACAAATTTATTTATTTTTTTTCCAAGGAAAAAGACGAAGTTTATTAAGGGTTTGCCATATTGGGTTGTCTTAAGAAATCCCACCCTTTGTGACGCCTGTTTTCACAAGCGGGTCAGATTCAATCTACTGAGCTAGATTGAATCTGAGCACCTTCATGGCAGCAAGATGAGACTTATATACACAAAGGTTGTGGGAGGAATTGAGGGGTGGTCTGGGTAGAGGAGGGGTTTAGGGAAGGTCTTGAGGAGGAGTCTAAGGAGGAGCTTGATGGGACCAGGATGAGGTCAGCCTCCAGGAACCAAGAGAACGGGAGAAGGCAAGGCAATTGGGGTTAAGTGACTTGGCCAAGGTCACACAGCTATTAAGTGTGTCAAGTGACTGAGGTCGGGTTTGAACTCAGGTCCTCCTGACGCCAGGGTGGGTGCTCTATTCACTGTACCACCTAGCTGCCCCAGAACCAAAAATTTAGACTGTTAGAGGTCATTAGAGACCATCTGGTCCAAGCTTCTTGTTTTGCAGATGAAGAAACAGGCCTAATGAGGTAAAATGACTTGCCTGAGATCTATCAGATAAGATGATAAGTGGTAAAATCATGATTTGAACCCAGGCCCTTTGATTCCAAATCGAGCCCTCTTTCAGTTGCACCACTGTACCACAATAATCTTTTGCCTTCTTCCAGATCGTAGGGGATGCTGTGGGTTGGGGGTTTGTAGTCCGAGGAGGAAGACCCTGTCACATACAGGCTGTGGATCCTGGAGGCCCAGCTGCTGCTGCAGGCATGAAGGTACACCAAGGAAGGGTCCTTGGGGGGAGACTTGAGCTTTTTCCTATGCATTTGTTTTCCTGTAATCTTGTCCCATGACCCTTGAGAGGTTGAGTTGAGGGATGAGTACTGTGAACTTGGGATTGTACTTGTGTGTAGTTTACTGGCCATTATCAAAGCCATTCATGGCAGTAATTGAGTCAAATGCTCCCACAGGCTGGGGTGCCCCAAGGAAAAGCTAGGAGTCATGGAGTGACTTTCTAGTCTTTTCCCTTTTCCTCTCCTCTTTTCCCTTCCTTTCTCTCCTCTTCCCTTCTCTTCTCTCTTCCCTCTCTTCTCTCAAATCTTCTATTTTCCTTTCCCCTCCCTTCTTTTTCCTTCCATTCCCTATCTCTTTCCCTCCCCTCCTATCATATTCCTTCTTCTCTCTTCTTCCCTTCTCTCTTCTCTTTTTTTCTCTCCAAAGTATTTTCATAGTTAAGAGGAAGAAAATGAAAAAAAAGTGAAAACAAAGCAGAGACAGAAAATGCTTGAAAGTACAACATGCTTAACCAGATGCAAGAAGACAAATTGCCTTTTAGACCAACTGACTACCGGTTCAATATAAGAGAAAAAAAGATTAGACTAAAAATACCTTAAAACATTGACTTCTTGGGATTAGGTGGAAGTAAGATGGAATCCCACCTTTTCCAACTGGGCCAACTGGCCCCATTCCTGGTAGGTCGAGCCTAAGTACCTACCGCATGAAAGACAGCATTTCATAGTGGAAAGGACATAGGACTAGAAATGATAACACCAGGGTCCTTGACCTAAGGGGTCTGTGACCTAAAGTCCTTCCTCCTTTAAAAACAGGTATGCCCTGTTAATCCTTGACTCTGGGAAAGGGTCCACATGGGAGGGTCATCCCAAATCTTTCCCAGGATTCTGCTGAGCACGTGGCCCAAGATCCTGTAGGGGAGAATGAACTTTCTGGGAGAGAAGGTATATAGATCTCTTGTCTCAGTGCAATATATCTGAGCTGAAAGACTGTCTCATAGGAGAGGAAGCAGTCACTGAGTGAAGAGGTTTAAATGGGATGGTTTTGGAGCCAAGGCCTTCGTCACATCACATTTAAACCAAATGAACAGACATGATCCCTTCTCCCTGCAGACCTGGTCTGGCCTTAGCAAATACTCCAGGGATACACACCAGAAGAGTAAGATGCCTTTGATGCTAAGACCTGACTGTTTCCATAGATATCATGGTCCATTTCCCCCCATTTCAGTGTGCCTTAAGTCCTCTTTCTCTCCAATCCAGGTATGCCAGTTTGTGATCTCAGTGAATGGCATTTCGGTGCTACATCTGGACTACCCGACGGTCAGCAACCTTATTGTGACGGGGCCACGGACACTGATTATGGAGATTATGGAAGACATAGAGTGAAGGGAGCCTGAGAGTCTCCTTTGCCAACCTTCCCCTCCTCTCTCCCTAGTGACTGACTCCCCTTGCCAACCAGGATAAACTGTAAAGCCATAAAAAACTCCAGACTAAAATGTGTGAGGGGTAGGAGACATAACTTTAGAGAGAAACTCCAAAGTCCTAAGAATGACTAAGTTGACCATTATATAAACATTTATTGAGTACCCACTATGTGCAAAGTTCTCTGTTTGTCATTGTGGTGGACACAGATGGGTGAGACATGCTCCTGCCCTCAAAGAGTTTGCAATTCAATAGGGAGGATATTGTATATGTGTGTATGCATGCATGTATGTGTGAACACATACACATACATACATACACACATATATACCCTACACACATATATGGGAGTATATATATATAATATATATGCATGTATATATATCATATATAGTATGTGTATGTATAGATATAGTAGAAGGTAGGATGTGATTAATGACCACAAGAGAGATTCAAATATAGTTTAAAGGAGTCAGAGGAGGAAATCACTTCTGTTTAAAGAGATCAATCTAGGAGGCATCATAGACAAGATGGCCTTTTTATCAGGAGCTTTCCAAAGAGAGAGGCACCTCTTGCCAGTGGCGATGAGGGTGTCCAGAGATGTACCAGATATGGCATAAACCCTCTTTCAGTTTACACGAAAGATAGTGTGGTGTAGTGGAAAGAACATAGGACTAGAAACTTGACCACCAGAGTCCCAGTTCTGACTTCCATGAACTTGGCTCTGTGACCTGGGGCTAGGTATTTCCCTCCTCTGAGCTTCAATTTCCTGGTCTATGGAATGGGGTTGTTAATTCCCATCCTGCCTCCTTCTCACAGGGCTATTGTGTGTCTCAAATGAGACAGTATCTGTAAATGTGCCTTGTAGAGTTACAAGGGCTATAAGAAGATAAGGCCCACACTGCAGAAGCAAGAGTGAATTGAGGGATAGAGAGGGTCTGAAGCATGAAGAGAGGGACTGTACCCTTCCCCAACCCCTGGAGGTGACTGCCTCATTTCCTAAAACCACAGGCAAAGACAGACCTTGGGCCCTTTTACCATCTGGCCATGACTTTAGTCTGGCATACCACCTTTTGCTCTTGTACCGTAGGAAGCAGAGCCTGAGTCTGAGGACGGGGGCAAGACTTCATGGTCTCCTGTTGTCTTCCAGCCCTCAAAGCTTGTGACTCTCATGACACACATTGGAAAGAGCTCTGATGGCATGATGTCTTTTTGTCATTATTTAGTGGCCTCCATACTTTAGGTCTGTGGAACAGCTCCAGCAGACCTGGCAGAACAGGTCTTCATATCCAACACAAACATAGCCAAATAAGAAACCTAAGGAAAGAGACAGGGAAAGTAAGATTTTTTTTCCACAATGGTAGAACCAGACCAAGGGAGGCTCTGTGCCAGCAGCAGAAGTGTTCTAACCAAGAGATGGCCAGAACCCTGGGCAAGTCACATAGCTTCTATTTGCCTTAGTTTCGTCATCTGTGAAATGGAGATAATAACAGCACCTACCTCCCAGCGTTGTTCTGAGGATCAAATGAGATTTGTGAAGTCCTTAGCACAATGTCTGGCACACAGTAGGTACTATATAAATGCTTATTCCCCCTCCACATGATGTTCTCAATTTCCTCAACTATAAAATGGGTTTAATAACACCTACCTCCCAGGGTTGTCGCAAAGATAAAATGAGGTAATATTTGTAAAGGGCTTTGCAGTCTCTGGCATACAGTAGGCACTATATAAATGCTAGCTATTGCTGTTGTTGCTGTGGTGGTGGTGGTGGTGGTGGTGGTGATGATGACGATGATGTCAGAAATAATTGGGAAGCAGAACTGCCTGGGGTGTGTAGCTGGGGGTAGGGGGTTACTTGCCTTGTATGATTACAGAAATCAGGAAAGGAAGGACTTTCTGGCCCCAAGTGTTTACTCTACCTTTTGGCTGATACCTGATACTTTGTTAAGAAGGGACAGTATTTTTCCATAGAAGTGATAGGCAAAGAGACTATGCTTTCATTGATATAGGAGACTCATAGGTAAGGAAAGTTCCTCTCCCAATTCAGGTCAGAACTATGACATTTATAGTCTTAGATATCTAGGACACTGACTGACAAGTTAAGTGATTTGCCCAGAATCATACAACCAGTGTGTCAAAGGAGGAACTGGAACTCAGGTCTTCCTGGTTTAGATACCGGCTCTCCATCCACCATTCCATGCTGCTTCTCTAGGGTAGTCAGGCATATACCCCATATACATAACCCACTGGTAGATGCAATGACTTAACATTCACATTTTGGCAGAAGTGCACCCTTTCTTCAGAACAAGGATGAGGGCATGGGGGACTTCAGAGCAAACGAAGAAGAATCAAGATTCCTGGAAAGAGAAAATGTCAAGATTGGTGGAAGGAAAGAAAGAAGGGAAAAAGAGGACAGAGTCTGAGAGCTCAGAATCAAACTATGTTAAAACCTGCTAATTTTCCAAGGGATCCCCAAACTAACAATTGGTTTATTCACTGAGTTTCCCGCAGTGCCTGCTTCGGGAAATGATATCACCCCAAACAATTAATATGTTCCACAGTATACTAGACATGTCCAATACCTCAATTCAGCCTCTGAGACTGAAATGCAACAGAGTAAGATCAATTTTTCTGCTGCTTGTGCTAATTTTGGCCAGACAATCTACACTACAGAAACAGAGGTCCTCCACCAGCCAGCACCGTACCATCCATATGTGGAACCACTGGTCACAGTAAATGGAGAAATTTTGAATGCTTTAGATAAGTGTCCTTACCTTGGCAGTGTGGTCTCCAGACCTGTCCACATAGATGATGAGGTTGATGCACACATTGCCAGAGCTAACTCAGTGTTTTGGAGGCTCTGAAAGAAAGTGGAGAAGAGAAGAAAGAGAAGGCTGCATGCCAGACTGATGGTCTACAGTACCATTGTGCTGATTACGTTGTTGTATGCCTGTGAAACCTGCCAGAAGACTGAACTGCTTCCATTTGAATTGTCTAAGAAAGATCCTGAAGTTAGCAATATAAGGTACTGTGTACTGAGGTCCTCTCTCAAGATGAACTGCCAAGCATTCAGACTACTGTAGAGTGCAACTCCAATGGTCTGGCTTCATAGTTCAAATTCCAAATGCATGCTTACCCAAGAGACAGAGAACTCACCCAAGGTAAGTGCTCATATAGTGGTCAGAAGAAGTGGTACAAGGACACTCTCAAGGTATTTCTGAAGAACTTTAATATTGATGGTGAGAGACAGTTAATACTAGCGCAGGACCACCCAGAGTGGTGTGCCCACATCAAAGAAGGTGCCGTATTCCATGAGCAAAATAGAATTGTAGAAGCACAAAGGAAGCATGAGCTGGGCAAATCCAGAGCTACTTCCACTATAAATGTTCCAATCGACCACTTATGCCCAATCTGTGGTAATACCTTTTGAGCTTGAACAGCTGAACACACCATAGCCAACATTGAGATGTCATTGGTCTTCAAAAATGAAGACCAAACAATGACAATGTCCAGTACTTTGCTCAGTGCTATGGAGATGACACAAGGTGGAGAAGAGATATTTTTTACCTTAGAGGAGTTCACAACTGTTTTCATTTCCTGTCTCCATCCATGTCTTTGCTCAGGCTGTCACCCATTCACCTCTGTTTGGTTGTATCCCTAGCTACCTTCAAAGCTCATTTGCCTATACTGATTCCCCCTGCCCCTATTGCTTGTACCATTTCCCCGAAACTACTTTTTACATATTTTGTATACAAAGAACACACAAAACTATTTTCAACATACTTTGCATTTCCTAACCTTTGTTCATGTTGTCATCCTTCCCCAGTAGTGAGTTCTTTGGAGGTAGGGACTGTTTCTTTTTTTGTTTGTTTGTTTGCTTTTGTCTTCAGTCGCTGGCACTTAATAGCCATTTTAAAATACTTGTTGAAGGAATAAATGAATTTTCAATGAGAAGAAAATCCTCACATCTGAGGAACCAGACAGTGGAGAGTGAAGTCATGCTAAGTTGGTGAAACAGAGATTAAGGCTCATAGATTTAGAGCTCTAAGGAAACCTCAGAGGTCATCTAGCTTCACTCTCATTTTATCAGAGAGATGAAGCCTAGAGAATTGTCCCAACTCATATAGTAAGTGTCAGAGCTTGTGTTAGAACTCAGATGCTCTAACTCTAAATCCAAGCAGTAGGAATTCGAGAAAAAGGGATATAATTTTAGTATCAAGAAGAAGCTCCTGGAAGAGGAGGGTCTTAAGCTTGTTCTCATTTTAGGACATGTTACAGTTTTTTCCTTTGTACAAATGTTTAGTTTTGGTTAAGGTTTTTATTCTGCTGTCTATATTATCTTTTTGTACCTATACCTCTCTATGTCTCAGTCTTGGGGCTTCATGAAAGCAGGATGATTCTGAAGAGCTCATCATCTTTGATAATGTCATTAATTTGGTAACCTTTTGTTACTAAAGACTTTGAGTTCCAACCTCTTGAAACTGCTGTTGCCCAAACAGATTTTAAAAAAGGAAATGAACCTATTTGTACAAACATATAGCAACTCTTCTATGTGGTAGCAAAGAACTGAAAATTGAGGGGATGGCAATCAGTTGGCTGAACAAGTTGTGGTATATTATTTTGATGGAGTACTATTGTATTATAACAAATGATGAGCAGAATTCTTTCAGAAAAACCTGAAATGATTTATATGGACTGATGCAAAGTAAAATGAGCAGAACCAGGAGAACGGTGTAACAATAACAACAATATTGCATGATGATCAGCTGTGAATGACTTAATTTAGCAATACAATGATCCAAGACAATTCTGAAAGACTTATGATGAAAAATGCCATCTACCTCGAGAAAGAACTGGTGGAGTCTGAATGCAGATCAAAGTATACTCCTTTTTTAACTTTCTATATTTTTCTTGCCTTGTTTTGGTTTTTGGTCTGTGCTTTCTTTCACAACATGACTAATATAGAGATATGTTTTGCATGACCTCCCATGTATGTTCAATCATTTCCATTGTGTCCAACTCTTCATGACCTCATTTGGAGTTTCCTTAGCAAAGATGCTGGAGTAGTTTACCATTTCCTTCTCCAGCTCATTTTATAGATGAGGAAACTGAGGCAAACAGGGTTAAGTGATTTACCCAGGGTCACATAGCTAGTAAGTGTCTGAGGTTGGATTTGAACTTCTTGACTCCATGCCTGACACTCCATCCACTGTGCCACCTAAGTGTGCCCACTGCATATGTATAACCTACATCAAAGTGTTTACTTTCTTGATGAGGTGGGAGAGAGGGAGTGAGAGAGAGATTTTGGAACTAAAATTTTAAAAAATGAATGTACAGGGGCAGCTAGGTGGCACAGTGGATGGAGCACCAGCCCTGAAGTCAGGAAGGTCTGAATTCAAATCTGGCCTCAGACACTTACTAGCTATGTGACCCTGGCCAAGCCATTTAACCCTGACTGCCTCAAAAATGTTTCAAATTGTTTTTATGTATAATTTGGGAAAATAATTTTTAAAAATGCTGTTGACTTTTAAACTTTGGAATCTTTTTGTCCATTCTCCTCAAATTGGATATTGTTCTTAGACAACAGCCTCTACCTCCATCTCAAAAAGCTTCTCTCTGTTTTAAAGTCTTTCAGAGAAACAGAGTCCACCTTAAGTGGAAAGAGAGGAGAGGGGGAGAAGGAAAGAGGGGAAAAGGAGAGAGAAAGACAGAAGAGAGGAAAAGAGAAGAGAGGGGAGAAAAGGGTGAGGGAGAGTAGCAAGAAGGGAAGAGGAGAGAAGAGATGTAGAGAAGAAAAAGAAAGGAGAAGCAAAGAAGAAAAAAAGATGTGAGAGAAGGGAAGAGAAAGGCCTGGGGAAAAAAAAAGAAGGGGAGGGGAAAATGAGAAGGGAGGGGGATGGGCATTCTATCCTGCTTCAGCAATGACGTCATGGCCTCCCAATGAGTTTCATAAGGTCCCCTAAGGCCAGACTAGCAGCAGTTTAGAACCTGCCTCTTTCTCAGAGATCAGGAATGTAGATGACACATCTTCCCTCTCTTCCCTCTGGGACCTGTCTGCAAGGAAGTTTCTTTGAAGGAGAAGGTTTGTGATGGAACCCAATCCTCATGTGCTTTAGCATCCTTTCTCAGGGTGGCAGAGTTGGGTGGGGATAGGGAGGGGTGGGGAAAGTTAACTTCTGAGAGGCTGTGCTGGGGAGTATGTAATTTGGGGTTCATATTCCAACTAAGATGGGCACAGAGACCAAAAAATGTCTGTCAAATTAGGAATAAAATTTAAATTTCTGGAGTTTCTGAACTTTTAGGAGTAAAATTTTAGAAAAGACTGCCCCAAAAGGAAGCTGACACTAGCAAGGTTGACTGCTTATTAAAGTGGACACCCTGGGAAAATCACTGGACCCAGGTACTCAGGAGGCCTAGGTTCCAATTTCAGCCCTGTATAGTCTTTGTATCTGTTACAACTTTTCTGAGCTTATACAATGGACTTAATGATTCTTACCTGACAGGTCCTCAGTGATGATAAAATGAGATCATAGATACACAAGTGCGTTTAAAGGCAAAGCACTTTCCAAAGAAGTCAAGGTTTTAGGGCTTCACACTAGAATGGGAATCTGTAATTAGGCTTGGGGTGCGTCGCTGGGGTCTAAAACTTCCCATTGGCACAGACTCATTCAATCCAATATCATACCGCTCAGCATTTCATAGATCAAGGCTCCTGAGGACATGTAGAGGGGATAATGAGGGTGCTGACTTTTGCAACAGATTGAGATTAGCCTAAGAGATGCCTGAGGACAGTGAATTGGGGGAAGCTGTGAATGAGGCCCTAGAGGATCCTGAATTCTCACAGTTAAATAGTTAGGGCTAGGAGTAACTGTAGTCCTTAGGATTAAGGTCTTTGCTCTCACAGTTATAACAGTAACCCAATCTGGAGTTCTTTCACACATGGATAATCAAGAAGTCATTAACTCAAATTCCCCTCAAAGCTGGGGGAAGAAATCCCAAGGATATCCATGAGCGGGGACTCTAAAAAGGTTGACTCACTGAAAATAGGCACTATTGAAAGCTGTAGTGCTTTTGTTGAATCTTTCAGTGGGTTGTCCCGTCTAGCTGCTAAATCCTATTCTCTTCCCATCCCACCCAACAGCTTCAGGATTTGTGCTCCCCTTTGCACATCTCCACTCCCAAGCAAGGGCAGAGATTTGCCTGTCCTAGGTGTATGAGTATCAGGAAAAATTCTCCCCTTACCCATTAAACTCTCTCTAGGACCATGGGATAGATGACCATAAATAGAAATTCCTGATAATTAGAAAACTCACCTCTTACACCATTCTTCCCCAGAGGAAGAAAAGAAAAGGTTCTGCTGGGAGATTACCTCCTGATAGCTGGCTGGCCTTTTGATATCTGTCTCTCTGTGTGTGGCCAGATCCTCAGATAGGCAGACAAAGGTGCTAGTAATTGAGAGTGAGAGGAAGAGAAGAAAGGAAGAAAGAAAGAAAGAAAGAAGAAAGAAACGAAGGAAGGAAGGAAGAAATAAATTGTTTTTATCTTGTCTAGAGACAGGACGAGGAACCAACTGATATCTAGATGATCCTGAAAGTCTAGCTACTGCAACTGTAGCCTCCAAAAAAGGTAAGAATACCCCAAAGCATTGATGTCTTTTGAGAATTGTTGGAGGCAGAATGGAGCAACTCTTTCCTCAGCTGGCCATGCCTCCTCCAGGAGATCAGTCTTTGGAGCTGAATTCCCTTCTGATTTATTCCCCCTAAACAAAGGACCCATTTGTCAAGATCCACGCCCCCTCCAAGGCACGAAATTTGAAGGAGGTGATGGCTTCACATACTTGCAATGGGATTTTTGGCTGAGAGATGACATAAAACAGATGTGTAGATGCTATCTTTTCCTGTCTCTTTCCCTAGGCTCAGAGTGCCATGTCAGCCCCGGCATGCATCTGCATCTGGTTGGTCTGGGCTTCGGTGTTGGACCTCACCCACGGACAAGGACCCAGCCTAGGTAAGCAATAGAATCATAGACTCAGACCATCCTAGAATTAGGATTAGAAGGAACCTTAGACATTATCTAGATTAATTTTCCTCTCCCGTAGGAATCTCCTGTGCACCCTGATAGGTAGTTGGTTATCTAGTCTATGCTTGAAAACTTCTAGTGACAGGGAGCTTGGGACTTTCCAAAGCATTCCAAATGCCTGACTTAGCTCTTGCTGTTAGAAAAGTCCTTCCTCATATTAAGCCAACATTTGTCTTCTTTTAATTTCCACTCGTCAGCCTGAGAGTGGCCTTTCGAAGCCAAATGAGACAAACTATTTTTCCCTGATTTAGAAAATGTGACTTTTCTCTCTGGGGTTAGATTATGAAGGTATAAACTCCAAGCTTCTGGGTTACCTTAGTCACCATCACATAATCATAGGTTTAGGTGTGGAAGGGACCTTAGAAGAATTTTAGTCTTAACTCCTTCAATTTACAGATGGCAAAACTGAGGCCTGGGGGTGGGGGGGAGTGGGGTATGTGTGAAGTAAATTGCCCAAGGTCACACAGATCAGAGGTCGGTATCAAACCTAGGACTCTAAATTCGGTTCTCTTTCCACTGCATCATCATCCCTGGCACTCAGTCCAACAGGGAATTAGCAAAAAGACTCAGTTGTACCTAACCCTGATCCAAGACAGTGTTGACTGTACATTTTCAAGGCCACTGGAGTGGATACAGGTCCAGGATTGGATTCTGTGATAAATGTCAAATAATCAGGGCAGCCTCATTTTCATGGGCAGCCTTCAATGCATTTGGAATAGGGATGAGTGAATTGAGTTTTCACTGAAGTTGTCTCCAGAGGTAGCGCGTGGGTGAATTCATGCATAATGTTTGCTTTATGAGCAGGACTTGACTGCCTGCTCACAAGCCAGGGTTCTGTCTGTCTGCCTAGGAACAGCACTGGGGTTGGATGCTGACTTCAGCCTGTCTACACAGCAGTGCTAGTTAAATTTGATGTAAAGTTTAATTTTATCCAACGTCAAAAAGCCGGGATTGGATTTTCCAGCTGCAAGCTTCAAAATGGAAATTTAAGCTGAGGGTGAGGAAGGATGATTAAAATCAGTGCTAACACCACTGGTGAATGTAGTATTGCCTGGGAGGAGGGGAACTTGAGGAGAATTTGATCCCATGCAAGCTGCATTTATCAAACACTTGCCATAAACCTGGCCCTATGTGAGGCACAGTTTGGGAGACAGAGCTGAACAATGTAGACTATCCTTATTTCATCTGATTTTAATTTTTTGTTATGAATTTAAACATCAGTGAACATTTCAATATGTGAATAAGTGCCAAAAAAGGATTGTATAGGAAATGGCAAGCTTCTGTTACATACAATTTGTTTTTTAATAAAATATATATGAAGTTTAAAACCTTAGTGACAAATTGCCTGTTCGTGACATCTTCTATGATGTTTTTCTTTTTCGTTTCATTCTGTGTATTTTTTGATGTCTTCTTTATGTTTCTCTTTCTCTCTCTCTCCATCCTTCCTCTCTCTTTTCCCCTCTCCCTTCTGTCTTTTTCTTTATTATTGCATCTCTATTGCTACTTATAACCAACTCCACCCAAAATCAAAGTTCTCTCATAACAAATATGTATAGGCAAGTAAAACAAATCAATATGCTGACCATGTTTGATAGTATATATCTCATTCTGCACCTCTAGTTCATCACCTCTCTGACAAGAGACAGGAGGCATGCATCATCATCAGGATTCTGAAGTCGTAATCCATCACTGAATTGATTGGTTTTTCAAAGCTCCTTTCCTTTACATTATTGTGTTCAATATGTCAAGTTCCCTCTTGCTTCTACTCATTTCACTTGGCATCAGTTCATACAAATCATCCCAAGTTTCTTTGAATCATCATATTTGTTATTTTTATGGCACAATAATATTCCATTTCATTCATATACAATAATTGTATGATATTCCTATTTATTCTCTTTTCTTTAGTAAAAAGAAACTCCTAAGTGAGAAAATCTTGATGAAAATGTAATGTAATCTCCTAGCAATGGAGGAAGGATCATTAACCCCATTTATAGGGAAAGAAACTGAAACTTAGAGATTAAGTATTTTACTGAAGGTCACACAGTTTGTAAGTAGCAAAATAGAGAACCAACTCTAGTCTTCCTGACTTGAGCTTCAATAAATTGTCTCTTATACCATATTTACTCTTCAAGCTTCTGGGCAAGAGGCAGGCTTTGATTCTAAGCCCAGAAAGTCATACCGGATCCTTTTCTAGATGGTGTCACCAGGCTCTGGGGTAGGCAAGGGGCAAGAAACAGAAGGCTTTTTAAAGAGATGAAATGCATGTGCCCTGAGTACACAACTGGCCTTTTCAAAGTCTCCACCTCAACTTCTCTCACTGACGAAATTCTTGCTTTTTAATTTGGGGGTTCCCAGGGAGATGATCCTATCCTGAAGAGAGAGAGTTCTCAGATTCTTCCAGCTGTGAATCCCTCCATTGTTCCTTTCTCCTGCCTCTCTTCCCCTTATGGCTGTCCACTTGAGTGCCCTCCCTTATAAATTTATTTTCAAAGCAGTGAGAAGAAGCCAAGCTCTGTTCCTAGGTCAGGGTAGTCTAGGGAGCTAATGAATTTCATCCTTGTTTTTCCAAATAGCTAACCACAAAGCACAAGGCTTCAAAAAAGCAAGGATGTTGACATGTCCTTAACTTTCCCTTCCAGGGATGGCCCCTAAAACTGATACTGTCCCCAAGAGGCCAGATCCTGAAGCTGAATATCCAGGGTCTCGGGCATTGGTGTTCTCTCTTCTCTCGGGCAGGAACCATCAGACAGTTTTCCCCAACTCTTGCCAAGTGCGCATATGCATCTTCTACATATAACCTTTGTCTTCCCAGTCATGGGGACCTGGACGTTACCTTGATCTTCATATGGGGAGAGTGGACAAGGGGTGAGAAGAGAGAATTAGCTTTCCCTCTGGACTCTATATTCCAACTATGCTCCCCTACATCAATACTCTAAGTTATTTACTGTTTGTGAATTATTCATCTGGGCAGTTATTTCTTAATATTTTCTTTTCTTAAAATAGATTTTATTGATATCTTTTGTTCTTATATCATGCACATTTCCTATTGAATCCCTCTCTCTCTTCCTCTCCTTCTGAGAGAACCATCCTTTATAACAAAGAATTTTTGAAAGGAAGAGAAAAAAGTCAGCAAAACAAATCAACACACCTAAATAGTCTAACATTATATGCAGCATTCCATATTTGTAGAACCCTGCCTATGCGAAGAAGCAAGGGGAGATGTTTTCTCATGTCTCTTCTTTCAGACCAAGCTTGGCCATTATAATTTTGAAGTACTCAATTTTGATTATTTTGTGATTGGTCTTTTTTATTTACATTGTTGAAGTCATTGCGTATATTTACCTTGTCCTAATTATTTCGCTTTGCATCAATTCGTATAAGTCTTCCCATGATGCTCTGATTCATCATGTTTATAATTTTCAATGGCATCTGCTTAGTTTTCTGGTCTTTACTACCACAAAAGTGCTGCTATAGTCATTTTGGAATATATAGAGACTTTCTTTTTTTAATCATTGACTTCCTTGGTGTATATGCGTAGCAGTAGAATCTCTGGGTGGAAGCTATGGATGTTTTAGTCATCTTATTTGCATAATTCCTAATTGCTTTCCAAAATGGTTGTAGCAATTCACACAACTGCCAGAAATGCATTATATTGTGATATGGTGTGCTTGTCTTTCTACAGCCCCTTCAAGAATAACTATTCTTACCTCTTGTCATCCTTGTAAATTTTCCAAGTGTAAAGAGAAACCTCAGTGTTGTTTTGATTTGCCTTTGTCTTATGATCAGTTACTAAGTTTTTTTTAAAAATAGTTTGCTATTATTATTTTGAAAATTATTAGTTCATATCCCTTTACCCCTTCTCTGTTGGGAGATGGCTTTTGGATTTATATACTTCTGTCGCTTATCTATACATCTTGGATCTCAAACCCTTATCTGAGGATTTTGAAGCAAAGATTTTTCTTGCCAGTCAGTTACTTCCCTTCTTATCCTAGATGAATTAATTTTATTTGTCCAAAAATATTTCAATTTTATGTAATCAAAATTATCTATTTTATCTTTTGCTATTGCCATTTTTGATTGTTTAGAATTTGCTCCTACCCATAGCTGAAGAATTTCTAACTATAAGATGGTACTCCTCCCTGGACATCCTACTCTTATCTTCCCCACTCCCCAGGCAATGGAAGTTCAAGGTATCATAGGGTTTAGAGTAGAACAGAACCTTCAAGGTCATCTAGTACAACTCAAACTGACGAATGAGGGAACTAAGGCCTTGAAATAGTAAGTGACTATCCCAAGGTAGTGATAGAGCAGTGATTCAAACCCAAATCCTCTGATTTCAAGTCCTATATTATTTCCACTATAGTCAGGAAGACAATTATAATAAATAACTATTCACTGAGGCTATATTATGTACTAAATCCTATGGTTGGCCCATGGGTGATTCAAAAGGAGTAACATTCACTGTTTTCAGGGAGTTCAAGGAGATGATATCCAGAAACAATTAGAAAACACTTTGGGATAGCATATTGTTAAGTGGTTATTTTTTGTTTTGTTTTGTTGGTCACAGTGGTAACTATGGAATATTGAAAGGCATCCACCTTGTAGTGTAATCCTCTTTGAAGATTCATGGGACACAGATAAGAGGCCTGTAGGAAGAGAAGCTATAGGTGGGTGATGATATCATCAACATGAGCACCAGTGGAGGGAGTGCCAACACTGATAGTTCAATGGAGCCATCAAAGTGCTGATGTTTATAACAATATAATTATGAAATAATGTTATAAAAATAATGTCATTCTATAATAATGTAACTATATAATGTTCACATCACATAGTGCAGACTGAAAATGCTATAGGACTAAGAGAAGGGGCTATCTGTGGGGGCTGAGAAGTAGAGCAGGGAAGGCGGGTCATGAGTTGGACTTTGAAGGATGGGTAGGGTTTGAATAAATCCAGGGGAAGAGAAAAGAAATCCAGACCAGAGGAATCATTTGAACAACAGCACAGTGGTGAGGACAAGATGGTAATAGAATAAGGGATTGAGATCTGGGAGGGGCTTAAAGGAATACCTAGTCCCTGTATAGGTTTACTCAGGAGGAAACTGAGGCCCAGAGAGGTTAAGGGACTTGTATAATGTGACCCTGGTCTTAGGACTTCCAAGCCAGTGCTCTTTCCACTAGATCTGTTCCTCATTTCCTTCAGAACTAAGCTCTCCTACATGAAGCCTTTTCTAATCCTCCCTAATGACTAATGTCTCCCCCTTCCCAAATTTCCTTGGGTTTGTTTTGGGGAAACTTTATTCTATGTAAGCTTATTTATGTGCATATTCTCTCCCCTAATAGAATGCAAGCTAATGGATGTCACAGATTTCTCCATCCCTAGCACTTGGCATAGTGCCTGGCATATAGTAGGCACTTAATATACACTTATTGCTTGATTGATCAGGGGGATGGGTGAGGAGAGGTGGCTGCCCTTGAGCAAATATTCTATGTTAGGATGTTGTAGGATGTAAGAGTGGAGAACTACAGGTATGTGAAAATTTACAATCAATAAATCAGAGAGATTTAGAAGCAAATCCCCAATGTCTCCCACTGCTCCATTACCTCAGGCATACTCAAGGCCAATAGAAGTTTGATTTAGGACTATTTACTGCTTCAGATTGTCAGAGTCATTTTTTCCTCCCACCCCATTAGCACAGAGAGATAATGGAAAGTTCTATGCTGGCATAAGAGAATCCAATTCCATTCAACAAACTTTTTTAGCACCTACTGTGTGTAGGGCACTGTGCCTGCTCGAAAAGTGAATCTGAGAGTAAGCTTGACTGGTCAGTAAGAGGATTGTAGGCTTTAGAGCTGTAAGGGCTCTTAAAGATAATCTAGCCCAACTCTTTCATTTTACAATGAGGAAACTGAGGTCCAAAACAGGTCACCCAGGTAATAAGTATCGGAGATGGGATTCAAAACCAGACCTCTTGAGTATAAAGCCAGTCCTCTTCCCATGACACCACTTCTATTGCTCCCCAATGTCTCCATCAGCAGTTTCTTGCTCCAGTGTTTATGTCTGTGTGCCTGTGGTTGGAAATCCACATCTGTGGCCTGCCCTAGGGCCCCAGGACTGGGACAAGCTGCCAGCTGCTGTCTCAGCTCTTTCTGTCATACATAATTTCTCATGCTCTGCCAGGCTTGGAGTCTCCTCTTTGCAGCTGGCCTGAACCAGGTTCCTTGGGGGGATTTTTACCCCAGTAACTGGAAGTGGTACCCCTTGGGATATACATACCCCAGGTTTCCCACTTCATTCCTCATATTCAAAGACCATTTTCAACATTGCCGAAGTTATGGATTGATGTATGGCTTTGTGGGTCATTTTCGGTATGAACTGGCCTTCTTCAGACTGGGGCTCTGTGATAATAAGGTTGAGTCTCTGTCCTATTCCTATCCGACTCCCCACCCCCATCCCTGACACATAGACACCCAAAGAACTTTTAACAGAAGAGCTGTTTTCCTTCTAAGACTTATGGTTTCTAAACATTGCATAGTAACATCTTGTTTTTTTACCTCCTCAAAAATTGTCATGCTCTATCTCTTCATAAAAATGTTTTCAAAAATAATTTTCCTAGGTAATATTTTATTCAAATAAAATTAAGAATTTATTATAATTTTGTAACTTACAAATATTCAACATATAATGAAAATAACACAATATACATAGATTGTTTATAACAAAAATAACCCTAATAATATTATTAATGTGATGAGTATGATTTTCACCCCAAAGTTTCTCAAACCATGACGTCATTGGTGATATTGTTACTTCTATTTCAACCACTGACCTAGAACATTATTTTGTCTTTGTAATACCCAGAATAGAAAAACTATTTAATGCTAATAAAATATTGCAAATAGTGTATAGTATCACTTAATTTGACAAATCTTAGAGCCTTTTATTCACTCAAAACCCAAACATAACATTTTCTGATTCAAATACTTGGTTCCACTTACTATCATGGGACAAGTCTATTAACAATTATTGTTCAGATGGAGCAAGACTGAATGTATCATAATAATCCATGGTAGATTAATTCCTTATCAGTAATATTTAGAAATATGCATTGAACATAAAGTAAAAAATTCTTCTATTGACAGGTCCAGTGATTAATAATCAGAACTTTACTTGCTTTTATTTCATTTGACAGAGATTTTTAAAACCAGAAAACAAAATTACTAATTTTTAAATGTATTATTCATTGTTCTCTACATTTTTTGTAAATGCAGTCACTTTATCTTTCTGGATCAGATCATAATTTGGTGTTAATTGATTTATATAGAATTTTTCAAAAATATTCACCAGATATGGAGTTTGAGAAGGAAATTTCTGTTCAAAATTAGTTTGCTTCATCTTCATTATTATTATTAAGAAAATGATAACTTCCTTTTTTAGGTTAAACTTAGTTCAAAGAACTGTAACTTGAGAAAACCATTCTGTTTCATAGTAGATAAAAAGCAGACATCAGTCAGGAAGTCTTGGGTGCAAGTCCTGTCTCTGACACACATTGGTGGTATGGCCTTGGATAAGTCACTTGAGCTCTCAGTTCTCCCAGGAATATCTGTTAAACTATAAATATCAGAGGAAACATTCATTTGCATTACTAGAAGTTTTCTCATTCTGAGTTTTATGCATCAATTAAATCTTAGGTCCATCTCAAAAAAGTAGCTCTTCAATCATATTTCTTAAAACATGCCATCGTCTGTGAAGCATTCAATGTGTTCAAATTTCATGAAGTATCATTTTTAAAGTAACACAGGTAGATTTGTGTTTGTCTTGATATCGATTGAGCTCTCTCAGTATTGAGTCCAATACAATTCTCCCACGTTATATAATTTTCATTAAAATTTTGTTAAAAATTCCATTGATTATATTGAAATTTTCCATTGATATGACATTGTTGTCAATCAGTTTGGAAAGTAACAAATTGTCATTAGCATCAGATTAACAATATAGCATACATATGTAGTCAAATGATTGCTTACTCCACTTTGCTTTTGCTGCTCTGTCAGTTTCAACTCCAATAAACAAGATGCTCCTTCCAGGAAAAGCTTAAGACTTCTAATCTCACTCAAGCCTGGACACCACCTCCCACAGCCTCTTCTCCCCTCTGAATGGAGAGCTGGAGGGTAGAGTACCAAAATCCTCCCAAAGCCTTCCTTTATAGATGGCAGAAATTGGACTTTCAATTCATTCCACTTTGCACCTGTGGCTCTACCTAGTTTCAACTCCATGGAACTAGATACCCTTGCTATATATCCCTTAGCCATCCTCCCACATCCCACTTTCTTGCTTCCTTTTCTGTGTTGTCTTCCCCAATAGACTGTAAGCTCTTTAATATTAGGGACTATATTTCTTTTTCTTATTTGTATCCCCAACACTTAGCACAGTGCCTGGCACATAGTAGGTGCTTAATAAATGTTTATTGAGTTGAAAAAATGAATATCTTATCCACTTACAGTGCAAAAAGGAAGATTTTCATTTGTCAATTAATTGATGTGAACAACTCTCCTACCCACCCTTTATCAGTGCGTAGAACCCTTCGAAGCTGCTTTGCAAATGATTGACCAAGCATCTTTCCTACTATATCAATAGCTTTATGTAGTACTAACATTTCTCGTATCAACTGAGGTTTTCTACACTTAGCAATTCTGTAAGCAACTTTACAAGATGTGAGAAATCGTTTTGATGCCACAGACATTTAAAATTTTTTTGTTATTAAAAGCTTGGAATTTTCTTTCAGAAAAAAATTTATCTCATCTTGCCAATATATTCTGCATGTACACTTTCAATTATTAGGCTTCATGCTATCTGCAGCTGAAATATTTATGCAAAGCAAACACAGCAGTCTTTCCACTTAATCAATAGCAATAAATGTGAATGCCAATGAAAGAATGAATAAAAATGATGAAAAAGAATTTATTAAGTGCCTTCTATGTCCAAAGGACTGTGCTAACAATGGGGGATGCAAATGCAAAAGTGTTAGTGCTCCTGCTCTCCAGGATTTTACATTCTAATAGGGGACCTGAAAAAAAGACAACAGAAATAGGGATATGCTGACCAGAGACAGGTGTTTACATCTGAAAATTCACAGGGATGGTGAGTAGAGTCAAAAGCGAGTTGATTAATATGCCAGTTCTAGCAACAATGGCAGCATTGGTGTAATTACAATATCCAGAGGAAGGTGGGGGGTAAGTAATAACAAGAATATGACTTTGGTGGAATGTGAAGCGTGCCTGAGACTGCTTAGATAGAGTGGACCATGTAAGCTTGGGCTACATACCCACTAGTAGGGATGGTGGATGAAGTCCCAAAGTGGAAGCATAGAATTGAGGAGACTAAGTCACCCAGGTCTCCAGAGGTCCAGCAGTATAGAGGATGCAATGGTAAGGCATGTGACAATAATATGACTGGAGTGGAATGATAAACAGCGTGGATAATATTTTTTGGATTTGAGGCTTTTTACATTGTTTCTGTACTTTCATTACCTAAATTATAGTCTTTGCTTTTATTAGTTTCAGATGCTCCATGGGATTTTCTTTTTGAGCCAAATATATATTCATCGATCTTTAAGGGATACATTTCACATTAAAACAATTAGAAACAAAAAATTTAAGACTATGAAATTTAAACTTGTTGATTAATTCAAATAATTAGCTATAAGGTCTCAAGTAACTGCAATTTTAAGCATTTCGGAGTTGGGGGGGGTTGGCTTATGTTGTGCTTATCAAAATGAATGACATTGAGAAATATAACAAGTATTAAAGAAGTATTAAAGTACTTTTAACCTCCACAAAACGATTGTTTAATTTGGAGTTTATACATTTTACTTTCACATGTAAAAAGCATCAGGACAGCCCAACTCATCTGTGCCATGAACCTGCTCTGACTAATGATGGTAGTTGATGGAGCTTTCCTTGAGATTTGACGCATTTCACACTTACTCACATTTGACCTCATTTACTCAAACCATAGTAAATAACTGTCAGTCAGTGTGTCCAGCCAGTGTCCAGTCACTGTGCTAAGTGCTGGAGAAATAAAGAAAAGCAAAAGATATTCCCTGCCAAGAAGGAGCTCACAATCTAATTGCTGCATTACTTTCTTTGTCAGAGTGAATTTATCATGTTAGTCACAGTCTGGTTGACTTTGATTTAAACTTTGTTTTCACTGAAAAAATGTGGAAGTATTTATATTAGGAACTCTATTAAAAATATCCAACAATTTGACCATTGCTTCTGTGTCCCTGTCCCTTCCCCACAAGATTTAGAGGTTTCTCAGTTGGGAAGACTCTGACTCAGACTGAGGTTACTTGAAAACAAGGCCTCATCTTTTCTCCATGAACTCAGGGACTCTGACTTCTCCTGCAGGGACTAGCCGACTGAGGCTGACTGTGCTGTCTGAAGACCGGCTCCAGATGAAGTGGAAGGAATCAGAAGGAAATATCAATGGCTACAAAGTTCAAGTAAAGCCTATGGCAGGTACTGAAGGCATTGTGGGAGTAGGGAAGCATGTCTGGGGATACAAGGCTAGGCAAGGGAATAGGCCTGGGCTGGAGTACACAGATCTTCCTCTTTGCCCTTCTTGAGTGGCGGAAGTCCATCAGCCTCAAGGCTGAGAAATTGGGACCTAGTTTTCCAAACTGCATTTGTTTTTTACATTGTCTTTAGATTGAATTCATTTTCATTTAGCAAATTTTGTTTTTAGTTGTATTAGCAAAGCCCTGGGCTTGGTGCCAAGAGGGATACAAAGATACCTAAGGTAGTCTTTGTCCTCAAGGATCTCTTAGTTTTAAATATGATAGAGGTCATATCATAGATATGAAATGATAAAGATGCTTAGTAATGTTTGCACATAGTACATGCTTAATAAATATTTATCAAAATGAGTTTTTGAGGCTTCAGAAGAATCTATAATCTCAGTGTGGGAAAAAACTACAGAAGCCATCTAGTCCAGCCTGGATGTGGTGCATGAATTCCCCCTGAGGAGGGATAGATGATTTCTGGTTGGGGGTATCAAAGAAGGCTTCATAGAGGATGAGGCACCTACACACTTAAATTATGGGCAGGACTTACATTGGTAAAGCTGTTGGGGGAAGACATTCAAGGTTTGGGGAAAGAATGGGGAAGACACAAAGCCAGAAAAGCAGAGGTATGTTCAAAGGATGAAAAGCTGTTTGGTTTGGATAAAACATAGAGTACATGAGGGGAAGTGTATGGGTAATCCACACCTAATCCAAAGCCTACAGTGTATATAACTTCTCTACATCCCTCACCTAACTATTCAGAAGTGTGCCCCGAGACAGTGGGGACCTGTGAGTATTCTCTCTCTGGAATGAGGGAAATCAAAGACCTGAATGTTCTAGATAATTAAGAGCAATGTATTCCTACCCCAAACAACATGCAGTTTTTTACTGTGACCACTGTTTCTCCCTAAGGGGACTCCGAACAGGAAGTAATGCTGACTACCAAGACACCTAAAGTCACTGTGGTTGGATTAAGCCCCACCAAGGAATATACACTCCAAATATTTGTACTCAGTGGCTCCCGTGACACTCTGCTGGCCAGGCGGAGGTTTGTGAGTAAGTTGTTCCTGCTGGGTAATATTGCTGGTATCATCCTCTGAGGCTTTCTCTTACCTAACTCAGCCTCAGAAATGAGCATAGACTCAGAAGAACTTTGGCAGTGGACCAAAAAACAGAATGAACTTAGTGAGACAGGCCAAACTGTGAAAGTCAGATCCTTCTGTAGAAGGATCTAATGGAAAGAATCTTGAACTGGAAGTTTGTAGGCCTCAGTCCTAGGCCCAGATCTGCGTGGGCCTGTGAATTGCTATGTGACTTTAATATTACTCCCTTTCTGTAAGCCTCATTTCCTCATTAATGGAATGATGGGCTTAGACTAGATGGTCTCTAGGGCTCTTCCAGCTCTAAAGTCTTGTGATACTCTCCTTTTCCTAGGTGAGGTTTCCCTTGGACTCTGGGTATATTTGGCATAAGTAGGCCCTCATAAGAGGGGAAGCAGGAGGATGAAGTGAAGTATTGGGGAAAGGTGGCAGAATCCCGTGCAATAGACTTATTGCCTCTAACAATAGTTTTGAGACTATTAGCACCATTTTTGAGATGAGAAAACTGAGGATCAGAGAGATTAGGTAATTGGCTCAAAATCAGTCATGAAGCAAATCTTGGCAGAAGGAATCAGCATCTACAGCTGTCCCTGATTCTCTCCCTCCTGGGTACTATTAATTTTGTGACATTGGGTGAGTAATTCCATCCCTTTGAGCCTCAGATTCTTCATTAGTAAGATGAGAATAACAGTAAGTATCCTTTCCACCCTACTGTAATATTGGATCAGAAAACAGACTAAATGTGACAGTTCTGCCCCTGGACTTTGGCCCTGGGTAATGTTTCATATTAATTCTAGTTGAGGATTTGAAGAGCTTCTCCATGGGCAGGAATAGCCGGAAGCCAGCAGGGGAAACCCTGGAGCCCATTCCCTCTTCAGTGGGAAATCATGAATTTGAGCAGGTTCCTGAGCTTGAAGCAACTTCACCAACTTGGAGTGGAATCTCTCCCACTTTAGGTAGGTATACACACACACACGCAGAGGGTTTGAAGATATTGGTGCAGAGAAGAAGAACATGGAGTCACTCAATTTGGGCTTCCCCAAGTTATTTCTTGGACCTCCACATTGCTTCACAGCAATGTCGTTGGCTGAATTCATCCCACACCTAAATTGCAAGTCATCCATGCTACGTTATCATCTTCATCATCATCGTCATTGTCATCGTCAACATCATCACTTTTGCCATCACCGTTATTGTTGCCATCATCATTAGTTGACATTTATGTAATGCTTTATATAGATTATCTAATTTGATCAGGCAGTTTATTGAGCATTTCTATGTGACTGTTCACATGCTAGGGAATTTGGGGGTTACAAAAGAGTGGAAATGCATACTCGTGTTCATGGCTCATTGTTTAATTGGTCTTACACTTAAAACGAACACCAATTATACGCTACTTAACTGTGGGAATTCAGAGAAGGGACAGGGTGGTGGTGGAATAAAAGTGTTTGCAAGTCATAGAGAAGACCTAGGAGACCCAAGTCCCCAGGTCCCTGTTCTTATCCCCATTTGCTTGTCCTCAGATATCCCCAAGGGATACTCATTTGAATTATGGACTCTCCCTCTCCCATATCTGCCTCATGTGGAACAGCAAAAGTCAGAGAGGAAGCTGCTGAAGGCTCCCAAAGGAAACATTCTTCAAAGCCAGCTCTTATACCCATTTACACTTGGGAGATGGTCCCTATGATGAAAAAGCTTGTATGTGCTAGGGATGCAAAAAAAGTCAAAGTACCTACTGTCAAGGAGCTTACAGTCTAATGGGGGAAACAAAATGCAAACAACCATGTACTACAGTATACACACATGTTATATATGTGTAGTGTGTACACAATGCATATGTGCATGAACACACATACCTAACACATGCACTTACGAATATATGCATGCATGCATGCATCTTATGAAATGAAAGGTTCCCTAAGATCTGGAACTATATTTTCCCCAGCAGTCCAGCAGTTCTTCAACATGAAAGAGCTGTATTTTGCTACAAATCAGTATAGAAGGTAGTTGGATAAAGTTTAAATCTCTTTGGGCAGGTAACTACTGTAATCAGTTCAGGACCCTTCTAACATATGCAGCCTGAGATGTTTGAAAGAATGACCTGCAAGAGGAAAAGTTAAAAGAGGAGGCATAGAAACCCAACCTGCGGAGCATTAGGAGCTGTCCGTGGTTCTGAGGTTACCCTACTCAAGCTCACTCTTGCAGGCCACATGGGTACAATGGAAAAACAGCTAGATTTGAAACCAAAGGACTTGGTGAGTTTGAGTCCCAGCTCTGCTACTCACTACTTGTGTGGCCTTGGACAAGTCACTTATCCCTTCAGGAGTTTGTTTTCCTTACTGGTAAAATGAAGAGGTCGGAGTAGATAATCTGTAAAGTCCCTTTCAGTTCTAGATAAAGAATTCTTTGATCTCTTTGCTTCTGTCTTAGCTGTCTCTGCCTCCATCTTCCAAGGTCCTCAGTTCCATTGTGACACCGCCATTCCTGTGGATATAGTATTCTTGGTGGATGGGTCCTGGAGTATTGGCCGAAGTAACTTCAGGCTCATCAGAGAATTCCTGGCCAACATCATCTCTCCTTTTCACATTGCCCAGGATAAAGTCCGAATTGGTAGGTACAAAGTTGTTCTCCGGTTGGTCCTTCACATGTCATTGGTGATAATAACTGTGATTCCCCAATAGTCATAATCAGGAGTTGGGGGCTCATTCAGTGAAGGCTTGATTCCTCTAGGTTTTGAAATTAAAAATATAAAGGAGCCCCCAGTGACTGGAAGTGATGAATAAGTGGAGACAACAGCTTAATGCTTTGGAATGACATCAAATGTGGATACTTAAACCAGCAGCACCCCCTTATTTAGTTTTCCCTGGGAGAACTCCTGAAATTTCTTCATTAGCAAGAGGAAGCAGAGGCTGTACTGCTTTCTACATTGGCCTGGTTGATCAATCACATGGCAATGTGCTGGAGGCTTCACATTCTTCCCCATGGAACCTCAAGAATGTTTGTGCAAACAAAATGCTATTTCCTGCCTCCATATCTGGTAGTCAACCTGGTGTGTGTGAACTAGTTTTTTTCAAAAAATATTTAAATAGCTGCATTTCAATATATTGGTTTCCTTTTTAATTCTATGTATTTTATTTTATACATTTAGAAACAATTTTCTTTGAAGGGATCTATGGGTTTCACTAGAGTGCCAAAGGGATCCATCACATAAAAAAGGTTAAAAACCCCTGCACTATAGGAATGCCCTTTTGACTAAGGGGAAAGACCTGGCTCTGAACCTAGGGAAGTGGAAAATTTCCAGAAAAAATGGATTCTAAATTGGAGATATGGTCACTCCACCTATACTGTGCTCTAGATCTTCCATATGGGAGGGAATTCAGTGGGTTTGCTACAGGAGAAATTGGGATTTATCACCTCCAAGAGATATTCAGGAGCAAAAAAAATTAAGCTACTACTGAATATGTCCAGTGGCAGGGGAAACTACTTCGGGAAGAAAGTAGCACCAAAGGTAAGTCATTTTGTTCAGAAGCACATCTCCCCTGTCATTATGCAGCCCTCAATTGCCCATACCTGTGGTTCCCTTCACCTTCTCTCAGGTTTGTCCCAATACAGTGGAGATCCCCGAACTGAATGGGACCTGAATTCATTCAACACCAAGGATGAAGTTCTAGAGGCTGTGCGAAATCTCCGTTACAAGGGTGGTAACACTTTCACAGGTACCTTAGCAACATTTCTTTAACACTCACAACATTTCTTTAACACTCACAAGAACCCTTCTTCCTTGCATCCTTTTAAATATCCTTCTCTAAACACACATTAACCTAGGCCTCTATCATCTGCAAATCCTGGCACTCTAAGGGGACCTTCTTTTACCTATCAGATAAGTTGTTTGTTTAGAGTATGATATAGCTACATATTCAGCCACATATTAGTTTGTATATATTCAAAAGTACTTTCAAGCTGTGTGTAAGTGTATGTCCTTATCTCTCTTAGTATACCGGGGTGGGGAACCTGCAGCCTCAAGGCCACATCTGGTCCTCTAGGTCCTTAGGTGTGGCCCTTTAACTGAATCCAAACTTCACCCAACAAATGCCCTTAATAAAAGGATTTGTTTTGTAAAACTTGGACTCAATCAAAAGACCACACCCAAGGACCTAGAAGGCCACATATGTAACTAGTAACTAGACTGAACTGTCCAATCAGGGACATAAGTATGCACAGAAGGTGAGCCATATGTGTCAACCCCCCAGGGCACAACTAGCCTATTCTATATGCCTACCTAAGGCAGGGACCACAATTTTTCCACTCTTCTCTCCCTGGAGCATCTACTAAGGGATCCCCAAATTAAAAGAAGTTCAGGACAAAGGTCTGATTTCAGTTCAATAAGCATGCATTAAGTGCTTACCACTTGCAAGCCCCTGTACTAGGGCTACAGGGCTGTAAAGATAAAAAATGACAGAGCCTCTGCTCTTAAAGAGCTTACAGTCTAATGCAGAGAAGCCTAGGCTGCGATGCACACAATAATATATGATACAAGATAGAATGTCATAGGACCAAAATGCTCTAGCAAGATTTGAGAAAAGAAGAATCCTTTTTAACTGGAGGGATCAGGGAAAGTTCATGGGAAAAGTGGCACCTGATCTGGACCTTGAGAGAAGAAAACATTTTTAATAGGCAAGGACAAGGAGAGAGTGCATTTCAGGCTTAGAGACTAGTATATGTAAAGTAAAGCTAGAAAAAGTCAGCTGGAACCAGATTGTAGAAGGCCTTAAATGCCAGGCTAAGAAGCTTTTATTTTATCCTAGGAAGTCACTAAAGGTTGTTGTTGTTGCTGCTGCTGCTGCTTCTGATCTTGTTTTTATTAAGTGGGAGAGGGCCATCGTAAGACCAGTGCCTCAGGAAGGTGATTTTGCTTGTAAACTGTGTGAAGGATGGCTTGGCAAGGGGAAAGATGGGAGGAAGGGAAGCTAATTAGAAAGCTATTGCACTAGTCCAGGCAAGAGATAATAAGAGGAGTATTCTGATGTGAAAGACATTGTTGAAGGAGAATCAACAAGACTTTGCAACTGATTAGATATGGAGGGAGGAGAAAAAGTCAAAGGGGAGGCCATGGTTTCAAGATAAGGGAACTTTGAAATAGGAGCAGGTTTAGGGGAAAGACAAAGAGTTTGTTTTTTACCTGTTGAGTCTGAGATGCTAAGAGGACATCGAGCAGTCACTTAGTGGTGCAAGCTCAGACTTCTGGTGATTAATTAGAACTGAATATATAGATTTGGAAATAACCTGAATAGAGAGGCTAATTCAACCCATAGGAGTTAGCTGAGAATGCCAAGGGTGAGAGTATAGATGGAAAAGAGATGAAGGCTCAGGACAGAGCCTTGGAAGATCCTTAGGCTTAGGGGATAGGAGATGGACACTGAACTGGCAAAGGCCTTCAAGAAAGATCATTCAGACAGGTAGGGGAAGAACCAGAAGACAGTGTCTTGAGAACTGAGGAAAAGGAAAGTATCTAGGAGGGAGAGTATAGCCAAGGTCTTCTCATCACCAGCAGACGTAGGAGTATTTAGTAACTTCTGTTTCAGCCCTTCAGCAAATATTATTTTTCTGGGCATAAACTCCATCTAGGAGAGAAAAGAGGAGAAATCATAATCCCTGACTATAGGGAGCACACATTCAAGTTGGAAAGGAGAGATAAACCCATCACAGCAGTATGCACTACCTGTGTGAAACCTTGGCGAGACATTTTAACCCACCTGAGCCTGCTTCCTCACTTGTAAAGTGTGAAAGTCTCCATTCCAACTCCATCACCCTAAGAGCAAAACGTTGAAATTTTGATTTTAAGTGTTGTAGGAGTTCAGAAAAGGAAAAGATCATTGTAGGCAGGAGCATTCAGAGTTAACTTTATGAAAGAGGTGGTATTTATATTGGTTTGTGATTGTGCTATTTTCCCTAAAGGTCTTGCACTGACTCACGTCCTAGAACAGAATCTGAAGCTTGAAGCTGGGTCTCGCTCTGAGGCAGTTAAAGTGGTGATTCTTCTTACTGATGGCAAGTCCCAGGATGATGCCCGACTGGCTGCTCAAGTTATGAAAGACTTAGGCATGGACATCTTTGCCATTGGTAAGATATACCTTCAAACCTGGGCACTTGACCTTCCTTTTTGGAGACACTTTTCATTAGCCGCATTGTGAGAGGAGAGTATAGGTTGGATAAAGACCTCTGATATTCTGTGATAATCCCCTACTTCTAGGGAATGCAGAGTGCAGAGTATTAATGTTTTTTTTATTTTCCATTAAAGTTCAAGTTCCTAGGTTGTTTTAGAAGTCTGGCCAATTGGCATTAACATTGGGAAGTGGGTGAAGACTTTTCTCAGTCTCTATACCAACTCCATGGAATCCTCTGCCCCATTCAGGGGCCCACTCTCTCTAGCTCTTACAGCACTATCATCAAGATCTGATCCCAGGAAAGTCTCTGTCATTGGACACTTCACTGATGCATTAATGGCAGTCATTGTACTCCTTCTCCAAGGGGTGTCTGCATTTTAAGCCTTTTCTCTGGTTGTAGAATGATAGGGATTTGTCCCAATGGCAAGCAGATGGGAGGGAAGACCTGATTTTCTCTGAGCTGCCTTCCAGCTTGAACATACTGTGACTGTATTGGATAGTCAGTCAATCAATCAATCAATCAATAAGTCCATCAGTCAGTTATTCGCTCAGTTGGTCAAAAAATGTTTGGGCTAAGAGCTATGTCAAGTGCTAGGAATACAAAGAAAGATAGGGGAAGGGGATTTTTTTGTCTCTGAAATCACACTCTAAGTGTGTGCCACCTTCTCTACCTCTTTTTAAGGTTGGTCTGGCCCAAGGGATTACATTTATCAGTGGTGCCCTGGCCATGCCTGGCACTCCTGCTCCAGACTGATCTAAGTGTTGTTTTGAGAAGACGCTGATCAGCAATTATCTTAATAAGACAAACAGAGACACAGCAACCTCTCCCCAGGCATCTCTGTACACAGTGCAAATCAAATGAAGGTGATTATAGTTATCAGTTGTGGCACAATTTGGCCTCTTAGTGTGACATCCTATTAGTGTGATGTGGGTGTGGAGGAGTAGCTGGAGCCTCCAAGGAGTAGGAAATGAATGTTATTTTTAAAAGAACATTTGGCTCTGTCCATGTTTCGCTGTCTTTATCTCAGAGTCTATTCCTGTAGCTCTATCTATCTTTGTCTGTCTCTCTCTGTCTTTCGCCCTCTGTGAGCATCTTTCTCGTTTCACAAACATGCATGCATACTGATTGAGAACAAAGATTCCTGCTTTCTCTCCTCAAAAGCAAAACCAAAAATGTTGTGAGCCTTTGAAGAGCAAGGAATGGTATAAAGTGCCCTGGCCTAGGGGTCACAAGAGATCAGCGTTCTAATTCTGACTTGGTCTTTGGGCAGAGAGAGGATGGTCAATACAACCTTTGGAGACTCCTTTCTTGCCCAGTGGTACAGTGGAAAGAGTACTGGTTTTATTAGCCAGCATGCAGGTCAGAGGATGTGGGTTCAAATCCTGTCTTGGACATTTTATGTGATGTTGGGAAAGTCACTTAAACTTTGTTGAGACTTGGTTTCCTGATCCATAAAATGAAGGTTCTGTGTTGTTCTAGATGACCTTAGAGATACCTCCCAGATTTAGATCTCAGATCCTCAGTTGTCTAAGGTTCATGGCAAGTACAACAGGATGGGGCTCAATTCAGCATGCAGGGAGTTTCCACCACTCTTCTGCTGACAATCCTGTCCCTCTCGTTGTCAGGCCTCTGCCAGTTGCAGAAAGACAGAGGTGGCATTGATAGAAGGTCAGGTACTCAGCTTGAGGTAGCTAGGTGGTGCAGGGGATAGAGTTCTAGGTCTGGAGTCAGAAGTCAAATCCAGGGTTTAGACACTTACTAGCTGTGTGACCTTGGGCAAGTCATTTAACCTCTACTTGGCTCAACTGTGAAATGGGGATAATAAGAACACCCACCTTCCAATTTTGTGGTGAGGATCAAATGAGATAATATTTGTAAATAACTTAGCAAATTCCTGGCACAATAATTGGCACTGTATAAATACTAGCTATTATAGTTATTTTTGTTAATAATAATAATAATTGCCTAAGCAAACTCCATGGAGCTCAATTGTAAGCAAATGAGGATGCAAGTGTGGTAGAGTAGAAAGCCGTTGGAATTGAAGCCAGAACCCCAGGGTTTCAGTCTTAGCTTTGCTACTTACTGTGTGACTTTGAGTAAGGACACTACCTTTTGGGGCCTCTATTTCCTCATCTGCAAAAGAAGGGATGGGACTTGCTTTTCCTGAGTCACCTCTCAGTTTGAATATTCTGTGACTCTCTGGGTTAAAGTCAGTCAGTCAATCAGAGAACAAGAAATTATTGAGCACTTCCTATGTGCTAGGGACTTTGCTAAGCACCAGGCATACAAAGAAAGGCAAAGCATGATCCTACTCTCAAGGAGCTCACATTCTAATTTGGGAGACAACATGCAAATAACTATGCCCATACAACACATATACAGTGGAAACCAAAGGTGATCTTGGGGGAAGGCTGGAGGGACCCAGAAAAGTCCTTTTGCAAAAGGTGGAATTTCAGCTGAATTTTGAATGAGGCCAGGGAATCCAGGAGGCAAAGGGGAGGAGACAAAGTATTCTAGGTGTGGGGAATAAGTAGTCAGGAAATGGAGTACTACTATGTATGTGAAAGGAATAACTAGGAGGCCAGCATAGCTGGATCATAGAGTATGTGGAGAGGAGTAAAGTGTAGGAATAATGGAAAGGCAAGAAGGGGTGATGTTGTAAGGGCTTAAAATACCAAACAGCATTTTGTATTTGATCCTTGATGTAATAGGGAGCTAATAGAGATTGAGCAGGAAGGTGAAATGATCAGACCTCCACTCTAGGAAAATCACTTTTGTAGCCATCAAGGATGGATTGGAGAGTGGGAGAGCTGAGGCAGGGTGATGAATGAGGAAGCTATTGCAATAGTCCAGGTATGAAGGGAGAATGGCCCACAATGGGGTTAAAGAAGGTTAAAGTAGATGGTGTGAGTAGAGAGAAGGAGACATTCAAGAGATGTCATGAAGGTAGAAATGACAATTTGTTGTTCAGTCGTTTCAATCATGTATGACTCTTCATGACCCAATTTTTGATTTTCTTGGCAAAGATACTGGAGTACTTTGCCATTTCCTTCTTCAAAAAAATGACAATACTTAATTTAAAGTGACAGGTAATTAGATATGTGGGGTGTGTGAATGAGGAGTAGAGGATGACATCAAGATTGTGAGCCTGGGTAACTGGGAGGATATTGGGGCCCTCAGCAGTGATTGGCAAGTTGAGATGAATGTAGAGCTTTTAGGGATAAGATAATGATTTCTGTTTTGTGTATATTAAGTTTGCAACACCTACAAGACAACTAGTTTGAGATGTCCAAGAGGCAGATGGCAGTGTGGGATTGTGGCTCAAAAGAGAGATTAGAGTTGGGATAGATCTGTGAATCATCTGCATAGAGTTGATAATCGAACCCGTGGAAGCTGATGAAATCACTGAGCAAGACAGTCTAGAGAAGAGAAGAGAGCCCAGGACAGAGCCCTGAGGGACGTATGCCCTTGAGACTTTCAAGCATTTTCTGATCAAGACAGTTTTGTTAAACTGAAGCTTAACCTTGGAAAAGAATTCCTCATATATAGGATCCATCAAACTACTGGTACACAATACACTACTGAGTTTGAGGCCATGTACCCAGCATCGAGTGGAAAACAGAGAAGGATCAGATGTCATATTTCCCCTCAGGAATCTTATGATCTAGTAGGGAAGATGAGAGACATATGCACACTCTTTTCCTGAAATTTTTCATACACGTCATCCCCTCCTGCTCTTGCTCTTGCAAGAACTGTAATCAATAAACATTAATTACAGTTGTGTCTATAAAAGGGGAAGTCAAAGGAGTGCCCATCCCTGAGTCTTCCCAGACGAAAACATACCCTTTCTTGGCCACTATTCCCTTATTTGTGTACTTTCCTCCTTTTAGGATATAAGCTCCTTGAAGACATGGACTGTCTCCCTTCCTTCTTGTCCTTCCTTCCTTCTTTTCTTCCTTCCTTCCTCCCTCCCTCCCTCCCTCCTCCCTTTCCTTTCCTCTCCTCTCCTTTTTTCCTTTCCTCTCCTCCCCTCTCCTCTCCTCCCCTCCCCTCTCCTCTCTTCTCATCTCCTCTCCCCTCCTCTCCTTTCCTTTCTTCTCCTTTCTTTTCCTCTCCTCTCCTCTCCTTTCCTGTCCTTTTCCTTCTTTTCTTCCTTCCCTCTTTCCTTTTCAGATTTTCTTTTAAAAGCAATGTGAAAGGAGGGTTGTCAGGGAGGTACACAGGGCTTTCTCTGCATTTTACAAGGGAGGAGAAATAACTTGGGAAAAGAAAATCAGAGAAAGCCTCAGAGGCAGTTAGATGGCACAGCAGATAGAGTTCGGGTCCTGGAGTCAGGAAGACCTGAGTTCATATCTGACCTCAGACCCTGTGTGACCCTGGGCAAGTCACTTAACCCTATTTGACTCAGTTTCCTCATCTGTAAAATGAGCTGGAGAAGGAACTGGTAAACCACCCCCAATGGGGTCATAGAGAGCTGGACAAGACTGAAAATGATTCAACCACATGGAAGGAGCAGGGTTCTTAGGCACACATGGCAGCTTCACCCCCAGGTTTGCTCTTTGTGCAGGAGTGAAGAATGCTGATGAGTCTGAGCTGACACACCTGGCCTCCCTACCCCTGGATGTCACAGTTCACAATGTCCAGGATTTCCCTCTCCTTGGCAATCTGACCGACAGGTTCATCCGACTCCTTTGCTGGAAGATCCAAGAGAGAAGCTGGAGCAGGGACCTAGGTGAGGGGATACATCTGCTGACAGCTTTGTCCCCTTGTCCGAGCAGTGACCTCGCTGTGGAGATGTGGTATCCACTAGACAGAGAGAAAGATTGTTCCGGCGGGTGAAGGAGGGAGTATCTTTTTCTATCCTTTTCCCCTCCATCCCCAGCCCCCAGTTCTAGAAGTGACCTCCAGAGGGAGCTGAAGGAACTGTTAATGGAGAAACATTTTGGAGACCTATTTTTTTTTCCTGTGTCTGAGGAAGGAGTACATTGAAGGGAGTTAGCCCATCTACTTCCCTCCCCTACACTCACCCACAGGTGTCCCAGCTAATAGATGGCCCCACCCAAGCCCCACGAATTTGATTGTATCGGAGGTGACAGCCACAGGGCTCCGCCTGGCCTGGACCCCTCCTCTGGAGCCTGCCAGGAAGTACAGGATTGTGTATCATCCCTCCAGAGGTGGCACACTCAGGGAGGTAAGAGGAGCCAGGGGAACATGGATAATCAAAATCTGCAAAAAATTCAAAAGATTCATCTTTGCCTTTGGTTCGAACCATTCACTAGCAGCAGAGGTAAAGTTCACATTTTGCCTTCTTTTTGTCCCCATCATTGGTGGGTTAGGAGGTGTCTGGGCAAAAGAGACAGTGGTTAGGAGGGGAAACCAGGAACCAGGATAATCAAATAACTGGATAAGTATCTCTAGTTCATGTAGTCTTTACTTACATTCATTTGGTATATAGCTAGAGCTAGTCCTAAAGTCCCAGATTTGGGTTTCATTTGACTGACTCAACCCTGGCCCTAGACTGGCCCCATACACCTATCAACAGAATAACCTCTAAATCTTGGCCTCTGTGTCCTAATCTCAAGCATAGATCAGCTTCCCAAAAGTTGGATTCTCGTGAGTTTTGAGCTCTGATGGATCAAAGTTTGTAATATAGACTTTAAAAAAATCACAGGGCATTAGAACTGGAGTGTTTAGTGATCGTCTAGCTCCAGCTGTTCATTTAACAAATTTACCAGTTGGGGCCCAGAGATGTTAGATGAGCTAGGCCTGGAGCCCAAGTGTCTTGGCTCTCCAGTCCTCTACTTGTCAACTACACCATGCTGTATGGGAGGCCCTCTCCAAAACCACTGTTGCACTGGAGTAAGGTTGCTCTGTCCTCACCTGTCTCTCTTCCAGGTCACAGTGGAGGGGGCCACCTCATCTGCCCAGCTGCTGAATTTGACCTCCAACACAGAGTACTTGGTTACAGTGTTTCCTGTCTATAAGGATGGTGTTGGAGAGGGGCTCCGGGACATTGTGACTACATGTAGGTTGGGAGTAGCTCTGTGGCTAGGTCTTACCTTTGACTTTAATGAAATAGATCCAGGGATATTTGAATGTTAAGAAGCTCTTAGCTTCTTCTCCAGGCTGTGGGAGAATGAGTATAATGTCAGATCTCATGAGAGGATCTGGTCCTATTCTAGAAGTCATACAGAGTGAGTGTTATCCAGGAGGAAGGGCCTAGAACTGGGGTAGGGGCTGGGCTCCTGCTGACTTGTTCTGTGACCCTGGACAAGACATAGCACCTTGCTGAGCTTCACTTTACCCACTTGAAACACTATGAGTATGCAGGTGGACCTGGCTTCATGCAATGGAGAAGGTATCATGGCATAGTGCAAAGAGTACCAGACCTGGAGTCAGTAAACCTCAGTTCAAATCCTGGGTGTGATGTTAGCTATCTGTGTGGCTATGGACAAGTTACATGGTTCAGCCTCGTTTTCCTCATTTCTAAAATGGGGATTCTACTTGTATCATTTCCCTCCCAGGAAGGTTATTTGGAAAGGGCTTTATAAAGCTTAAAACACTATAGAAATTTAAGTTACCACTGTCATGCAAATAATGTTCATCACCATCTTCTCATTCATCTTCTTTGTAAGATTGATATCCATTTTGAGTTTTCTTAATGTGGGGCCCACCTGTCCTGCCTCTCTCTGACACTGTGCTCTCCTTGGACAGTGCCACTGTCTCCACCAAGCTCACTGACCATTTTCAGCGTGACCCACAATAGTATCCACTTGACCTGGAAGCCCACAAATAAAGCTACACAGTACCTGGTTCACTGCACTTCATCAGCTTCCCCTAGAGAGCAGGAGGTGGAGGAGGAAGAGGAAGGTGGGAAAGAGGTATGTGCAAGCTTGTTCTCCAGGAACCCTCACTTAAATTGTTTGCTAGGGTCCTGAGGCCAACCCAACCAGTGATTTTTCCAGGGTTGTCCAGACCAGCTCAGTCTACAGGAGCATACTGTGGGAATGATGGTGGGAAGAAGAGGTTTAAACTTAATCTTCTTTTTATTAGAGATGGGACTAGTCTAACCTCCTCATTTTATAGATGAGGAAACCGATGTCCAGACTGAGAAAATTACTTACCCAAGGTTACACAGCAAATTAGTAGCAAATGATAGAGAAGATAGTAGAGGGGAAGGGGGGAGTCCTGGGGTGAGGGTGATGAAGACTCGTCTTGATCAAACCTTCAACCACAATAGCACATTGGGGTCCTGTGCTCCAGGTGAGAGTGGGGGATCCTGAGGTTCTGCTGGAAGGTCTGGCTCCTGGCACAGAATATAGCATTGCTGTGTATGCTCTCTTTGGGGAGGAAGTCAGCGAGCCCCAGAGCATCCAAGTCAAGACCTGTGAGTGACACCCTGATGACTCTTCCTTCATAAATCCTCTGTTTCCCCCTTTTTATTTGTCCTTTTGACTCCACTCCCCTTCTCCAAACTTTGGACAGCTACCTGTCTTTCTTCCATCTTCTCCTTAACAGGCATTACCCTCCTACAAAAGGAGAGCTGTCAAGGGGTCTTTCATGGGGGAGCAGGGAGTGATCAAAACAAGATATTTCCTTTCAGATTTGTCTCCTCCTTGGTCAAATAATTCCTACAGTCTAACATAACCCTAGTACATTTACTTAGAAGACACATGCAAAGATATATATCATGGAACCCAAATCCTCATATCCCCCAATGAAGTACATGATGTTGAATCCGTAGTGTCCTTGGATCTCCCCAAACACCTGAGCTTCTCTGAGGTCAGCCACAGCTCTGTTCGAGTCCACTGGGAGGCATCATCATGGGGAGTGCGCATGTACCATGTGTCCTATGTCTCACTGGAAGGGAACCAAGCTGGGGAGGTGAGTGTCTAACAGGAGAACATGATGTCAGTCATGGTAGGGCAAATCCCAGAGGGTTCCATAGAACAACCTGCAAGCCTCCCTGGATTTCTTTCTTTAGCTCTCCACTCCTCTGGAATGAGTGATGCTTTCTTTAATCTACGTGAGTGACATAGAATGACAACTTATTAGGTCAACTTGGGATGGTGGAATGAGAAGCTTGGAGTAGGGGAGTGGAAAGGGAAGCAAAAGGAAACAGTACAGAGGAAGGGAAGTGTAGAGAGGCTGCGGGTAGCTACTTTCAAAGCTGGGAAATTTTTTAGCCTAAATGTAGTTGTGCGCTAGAAAATGTGACTTACTTGTTCTAAGCTCCCCACCTTCCAGTTCCTCCCATGATCATTTTTTTTATCATTCAAAGCTTCCACCCCTCATTCCCTTCTGCCCTCTGTGACATACTCTCATAGGAGATTGTATGCTTTTCCAGGCTTTATTTACAAGGAAGTGGAATAAATTCAGAAGTATCACTATGAGATTGCATGTGATCAAAGTACCTGAAGGAAATCTACTTAGATGTCCAGATAGCTCTTAAGTTTATGAGTGGTAACTAATGTCTAGGTTCTGTAAGCCTACCTGGGGTTCAGCTCCTGTGGACAATCTTCCCAGGAAGATGCCCTAATCTGACTCATCCATTTCAACTACTCTGCTCTATTCCTAGGACTGTCTTTCCCATGGCTTGGCTCCACTCAACTTTTGGCTTTATTTGTTAATCCTATTGTAGAGTTTTACAATCCATGCCAAGCCCATAATCAACCAAAAATCACCATCCCTGCTTGATTCACCCATAATCTTGTTGAGTATAGTTCCAGGTAAACCCTTACAAACTAGGTACAACCTTCTGTTAGCCACCTAGAGAAGGGTCAAGGGGGTGAGTCATCATATATGCAGGGTTAAATATAGACAAGGGCTTCAGTTAACCTACAAAAGAAAAAAATGCCCCAAAGAGTAACAGAAACATACCATGACAATTCTGTTCCATGGACTTTTTACACAGAGGAATAATATATCTCCAAAGTTATGGAGATGTACCCCCATCCATTATAAACCATGTTTTGTGAGCTCTTTTCTGGGGGAATGATGTGTGTGAACCTTGGGATACATCCATTGGCCTCGACTCCTAGGAATAGTGTGACTGACTTTGGAAGGGAAAGTAAATTGTATGGTCCTCAGGTGAGATGGCTGCCCTGTCCCCCCTGGGGGTGGAATTGACTGTCTGTAGCGTAGACTGCTATGGAAGTCTAGAGCTTACCATTACCTTACAGATAGACGTCTCCAGGAATGCCTCTTCTGTCAAGCTGGCCCCCCTATCCTCCTCTACCTCATATATTGTCAGTGTCACATCAATCTACAAAGAGGGTGATTCTTCCACACTCACTGGACGAGTGACCACACGTAAGTGAACAGAAAGCTGTGGTGAGGTAGTGAAGTCTTTCCAAGCTGAAGGACAAAGTATCTCTCTGATATATCCCCATAGATACATAGCATAGCATGAGGAAAAGAACATTGAACTTGGAATCAGGTGAACTGGATTTATCTGTCATTAAACAGTTGTGTGATCACAGGTAAGTCATTAATCTCTCTGAGCCTCAGTTTCCCTATCTTTAAAATGGGAATAGTAAACACTTACTCTTAAACTCCTATATAAACATAAGCTATTATATATATGTATATATATACACACATGATTCTATCTTCATAAAGGATGTTATCTCTCTAGGGCCAGCTTATATACATACATGCACACACACGCACACACACACACACATATATACATATATATGTATGACTTGAGAAAGTGATGGAAAAAAATTTAATAATTCATATTAAACTTAAAAGTATAAAATGCATATTTTCAGAGAGTTAGTTGTTAAACATTTACCAGAACACCCCAGAATATACCATCCACATCATGATCATGGTGTGATGATTGCCATTCTGTTATATACATATGTGTGTGTGTGTGTGTGTATGTGTGTGTGTCTGTCTGTCTGTCTGTATGTATGTATGTATATAAGCTGGCCCTGGGGAAAGAACATCCTTTATGAGGATAGAATCGCAGAACTTCAGGGATCTAGATTCAGAGATGCTTAATAAATATTTGCTGGATTAAATTGAAATGTAAAAAGTCAGAAACAGAACATTAAGATTGTAGGACAAGATTCTAGAAAAATCAGGTTAAGTCCTAGGAAAATAAGCTGAGTCTTTATCCCAAGCTGGATGAGGTCTCCTGAAATTTAAGGAAAGACAGAGGAAAATGATGACATTATGGGTGTAGATGGAAAAGTTGGAGTCTCACAGATATATTTAACCCCTTCAGAGATAGAAGCCTATTTCTGTCTCCTTTCCCTCTACTGACTCCAAATCTGCCCACCATGTGCTACTGTTATCCCAGGAGTCTATTGATGATCATGAAATTGGTGAATTGCGAAGATTTCTGCCAGGCCCTGGATTCCCAGGCTGCTGTCATTTGAGGGCTGTAGTATGACTTAGGGCCAGATGTCAGGATACTGTTGAGCTCCCCAGCCATCTGCTCTGCACCTACTCACAGGCAGCTGGAAACAGCAAAGAGGGGGCAAGACCAGTGAGTATTGGAATGGCAAAACTCAAGGTCAAGAGTTTTCCTCCTTTTTCTGTCCTTTAGGAAAAGTTCCAGCCCCAAGCCACTTAAAAGTAACTGAACTGCCGGGGGATGATGTCCAGCTGGAGTGGGCTGCTGCTGCAGCTTCTGGTGTGGTGGTCTATCAGATCAAATGGATGCCCTTGGGTGAAGGAAAAGCTTATGAGGTACAACTGTGTGGTTCAGGTCAAAAGCATGAGAATAGAGTCTGAAAGAGATGTCTTACAAACAAGACACAAGACTTTTCTCTGCAAAAGAAACCCAACCTATTCTGTGACAGGAGGACCCACTGACAAAACAGGCAACTCTCTGGAGCTGGCTAGACCCCTCCCTGAAGGCCATGCCCTTGGGCCAAGTGTCTTTGAGCTTAGACTACTGTTTCTCCTTCCCCAGAGAAACAGTCAATAGAGTAGAGTCACCATCTTTCCCTGGCCTAGACCAAATACACCATGTTTTCTCAGCACATGTGCCTCCCTGCCTTGCATAGGAGGAATTCAGCCCTAAAAGTCAGAAACCTACAGATCCAGCATCTCTTAATTGGATAGATCTCCTCTGTAGACACACACAGACTAAATTAGTAGATCCCAGTGTCTGGAAGAATGTAATCTCTCTCCCTCATTCTCTCTTTTTCTCTCTCACCACAGATTTCTGTCCCAGGGAACCTAGGTACTGCCACTTTGCCTGGTCTAGGGAAGCATGCAGAATATGAGATCTCCATCTTAGCCTATTACAGAGATGGGGCCCGCAGTGACACAGTATCCCTCCGATATACTCCAAGTAAGTGATAAATTCCCCTTTTTGATCACTGAGGAGAGAATGCCCTAAAAAGACTAGACCCACAGGTCAGAGTCTATGATGTATACATACTTGTATATAAAACATGAGCAGAGGCCCGTTGGAGCCAGCTCCTAAGGGCGTAAAAGGCAGTTGTTAAATTTTCAGTGTGAGCATTTATATCTCCAAAATGGGCAAATGTTACTTCTCAGGGCTTGATTTGTTGTTTTGTTAATTGTCCAGACTTGGGAAAGTGATGGGGAAAATGATAATAATGCAGATTAAACTTAAAAGTATATCATCAATACATATTTTCAGAGAGTTGGTTGTTAAACATACACCCCAGATATACCATCCACACCATAATCATAGTGTGATGCTCGCCATTCTGTTATACACTTCATCATACACACTAGTGGAAAGAGAGTAGGGACATGGATAATACAATACCTAGGAGAATGTAATCTCCATTGCAACTCTCTTTTGATGATTATGTAGTAACATAAACCAAGGTATGCTGGTAAACATGTAACAATCAACTCTGAAAAAAAATGTACTCCTGACACACTTTTAAGCTAATCTGCATTATTAACAATCAATAGAACAGTACACTTATCCTTGATTTATAGTGTTCACTAACTTTTGAGGTGTAAATGCTCATGCTGAAAATTAAACAATGGACTTCTAGAGCTGATTTGAGCTGGCTCCAGCACACCCTTGAATATAATAATTATTTCTATTGGACTTTGGGATAGGTTTTATGACCTCCCCTGCTCTTACCCCAACCTTGCCTTAATACCCAGCGACTCAGATAGAAATTGAATGTATTCCCCATGCAGGCAGAGGTTTGGAAAAGAGGGCTCTGGTATCTTCTAGATGTGGTGGGAAAGCCAGTCTCAGGTTAAAATTATGCCCCACTTTTCCACTAATAAAATACTATACACAAATAATAAAGCTTTGATTGCAACTTGGCAGAAAGTTTTGTCACTTATTCACGGCTTAACCTTGAGAAAGTCCCTTGCCTTCTCGGGGCTTCAGTTTCTTCCTCTGTGAAATAAGGGGGTTTATTTAGATGATCTCTAGGGTCTCCTCTGGCTCTAAAGTTCAATGTTTTTCAAAGGGATCTTATACAGTTTAGGAGGCCAAAAGGCTAATTTGTTCTAGGGCACTTAATTTACAACATGGACTTTGTCTAATGAATATGGCTGGTTTATGGTCAGATTTTCCACTTAACCTGAACAGCAGGTGAAGCTTTCTCTGAGCATATAAGTGCTTACTCACACAGGGCACTTAGGAAAATAAGAAAAACCACTTTATCTGAAGACTGGTTCTTATTCACCGGAGATGGCGGATGATGTTTAAAGACCTTCTCCCCCAAAGGTTCTCTCAATTAATATTCTCTGCCTAATGGCTTCACTGGCCATGGAATGGATGTGGCATGTTTGTAATCTGCCATCCTCTGTCCCCTTTCTTCCTTGGTCCCTAGAGGAAAAATTGCAGTGGATTTTCAGGAAAGTTCCTATATCTGGGAGCCTGAAGGCACTACTGGTATTGGGGAGACAGAGTCCTGATTCTAGCCTGTGACTCACAGGGTTGCCTATCAACTACAGGGAGTAAGATACTTCATAATATGCGTAAGCTCAGGTGGGTGGGCCAGGCATGTAATAATGGCAGAAGAGTCTTTCCAGAGGCTGCCCTGGGATGGTTGGTGATATTTGGAGATTTCTACATTCACTCCCAGGAGTTTAGTGTATTATAATGAAATCCCTTATGCCGTGAAGGGCCCCTCTAAGGACCAGGTTTATGTATTCATTCAAAAGCACCTACTATATACAAAATCCTGGGCTAAGAACCAAGACAGATACAGAGAAGGAAAAAATATAATCCTAGCCTTCTGGGAACTTTCAGTCTATATTAATATGTCACTTACCAAAAATCATACAGTTTGTCACAGAGCTAGAATTAGCACCTAAGTCTAGCTCTGCCACTAATTCTATGTGTGACTTTAAATAAGTTGTTTCTGAACCTCCATTTGCCTATCTGCAAAATTACTATCTCTAAGGTCCCTCCCAAATCTAACATTCTATAAGTCTATGAGTCTGGTTGGGGGGATAGGACATAGACACATGAGAGTTAAAGTAATATACTTCCAGTCACCCAGTTTCAAAACCTCACTGCAATTCTTGACTCTTCCCTGCCCTTTATTTTCCATATCTAATCAAATATTGCAAATATTGTTGATTCTACCTCCACATCATCTGTTTCCTACTCAGACGACCATCACCCTAATTCAGTCCCTCATCACCTCCTACTTATATAATAGCTCTCCTAATTAGATTTTCAGATATTAGATTCCTGATATGCAGTAGAGCATGGATTGATTCTCTGCTGCTTGTGCTAATTTTGGCCTAACAATTAACCCCAAGAAAATAGAGGTTCTCCCACCAGCCAGCACTGCACCATATGTAGAACCATCAGTTACAGCAAATGGAGAAATTTTGAATACTCCAGATAAGTTCATTTACCTTGGCAGTGTACTTTCCCAGGATGTACACATAGATCATGAGGTTGATGCCTGCATTGCCAGAGATAGCAAAATGTTTGGGAGGCTCCTAAGGCAAGTGAGGGGGAGAAGAGGTGTTAGGCTGTCTACCACACTGAAGATCTACAGAGCCATTGTGCTGACCTCATTGTTGTGTGCCTGTGAAACATGGACAATATACCAATGCCATGCCAAGAAAGTGGATCGCTTCCATTTGAATTGTCTTAGAAAGATTCGGAGGATCACCTGGCAAGATAAGGTACTGGACACTGAGGTCTGTTCTCAAGCTGAAATGACAAGCATTCAGACTCTGCAAGAGAGTGCAACTCTGATGCTCTGGCTACGTTGTTCAAATGCCAAACATATGTTTGCCTAAAAAACAATTTTATGGAGAATGCACACAAGGCAAGCGCTCACATAGAGATAAGAAGATACAAGGTACAAGATACAAGGACCCTCTCAAAGCCTTTCTGAAGAGCTTTGGAATTACTTATGAGACAGGACCACCCAGCATGCTGTACCTTCATCAAATAAGAAAGGTGCTGTACTCTATGAGCAAAGCAAAATTACAGTAGCTCAAATGAAATGTGAGATGTGCAAATTTAGAGCCATCTCCATTCCAAATGTTCATATGGGCTATTTGTACCCAACCTGTGGTAGAGCTTTGGTCTGATCAGTCACAGTCAGACACAATTGATCCTCTTCTAGCATGAAGGACGACAACTGCCTAATGAGATTCCTAGTTTTCCCCTTCCCTAATCCATTCTCCACCTAGATGTTGAAGTCATCTTCCTAAAGCACAAGTCTGACCCATTTCACTCTGCTCAAGAAGCCCTGGTGGCTTTCTGTTGTCTCTAGGATCAAATACACACTCCTCTGTTTGCCCCTTCACAGTTAGAATCAGGGTTAGGGCTCTACAGTTGAAAATAGGCAGAATAATTGCTCAATACTGCCCAACCCTTCCTATTAAAAGCCTTGGATAAATCTATTCACCAAACAGTGTGGATTAAGTGTGAGATCCTTCTCAGGGGTGTTTGCATTGAAAAATAGGAGATGTAAGAGGGAAATACTTAATGAAAATGAATGAATAATGGCAATATTCGCCTTATTAAAAATCCTTCATGCACTCTGCATTCCAGCCAAACCAGCTTCCTTCCTTACCTGTTGTTTCCTGATCACAACATTCCATCTCTAACTTCATGCCTGGAATGGACTCCCTTTTTCACCTTCCTTCTGGGAATCTTTAGCTACCTTCAATGCTCAGCCCATGTGTCATCTCTACAGGAAGCCTTTCTTGATCCTCATAATTGTTAATACTCTCTCCTTCTCCCTCTCCCTCAATTCATCATGAATATATTAATCAGGCATATAATGTAGTGATTACAGAGCTGGCCTCAAACTAGGAAGACCGGGGTTCCAGGTCTGCCTCTGATCCATTCTGGCTGAGACTCTGGGAAAGACACTTAACCTCTCTGCTCCAGGCAGCTCTGTAAGTAGAATGTAAATTGCATAGGAAGTGCAGAACTGAACCTAAGGAATGCTATCATCTGGGAGTTAGTGTACCAAAGAAATAACAAGTTCAGTCCCTATACCATTTTTATCTTATTCTTTATTATATCTCCCAATAAAATGTACACTCCTTGAGGGCAGGAACTATTTTAGTTTTGTCTGATTCTCAGGTGCTCTCCCTGTACATACTAAGTGTTTAATAAATGTTTGTGGAATGTGATTGAATCAGACTGTCACAACAATATATGATTAAGTGAAGGGGTGATCATAATGGGTAGGAGTAACCCATGGAGAAGTCACCTAAGTTTTAGTTTGTGGGATGGCAGTAGGCACAGAGAAGAGCATTCTAGATGGAAAGAACTGCGTGAACAAAATGGTACAGAGACAGAAATAAGCAGTTCAAAGGGCAGCCTAATAGATTTCCTTAAGTCAAGGTACACCAGCTTTCTTTTCCCCCACCCCACCTTCACTATCCTACTTCCTGTCACTGTCCCTTGCTCTTTTCGTAAGATTAGTAAAATGAGCTCATGTCCCTTAGTGGCCTTTGCCATCTCTAGGCAGCCCCGTCCTCCTTTTCCAAAGCACTGTGTTCTCTGCTACAGTGAGCAGGAATCCACCCTTGAACCTTGTGCTAGCCTCAGAGACTCCCAGCAGCCTTCGGATCATCTGGACACCCCCTAACGACAACGTTCTGCACTACAGACTCACCTATGCCCTGGCTTCTGGCTCTGGCCCTGAGAAAACAGTAAGTCCAGGGCTGAATTGGGGAACAATCATTCAACTGAGGTACTATTAAGGTGGCCAGTTCATTCTACTTTATAGTGGCTACCCTTTATACTGATTCCTAAGATAGGAGGTAGATAGTATGTAGTCAGGGATGGGAAAGAGAGGAGTGGGATGGGGAAGAGATGTGGTGAGAAATGGAGATACTACCCTGTCCTTGATGGTAGGTAGAGCTGGTCTGTGGAAGGAGAAACAGTCCTACCCTAGGGGGTGGGAGTGAAGGTGGGGACTAGTCTGAAGTCACAGTTCTGCCCTGGGTTGGGGGAGGGGTGGGGTAGGGATGAGTCTGAGGAAGAAAACATAGCTCTACCTTTAGGGAGTCCTTAATATGAGGTAGAAAGTGCATAACTGAACAAAGAAAACACTTTCAAAGCAATATATCAATTAGTAATGATGAACAGAACAGAGAGAGACATGTCCTTGCTTGGAAAACAAAAATTCTTTCTGCTGGTCCTGGTAGATCATAGTTCCTGGCCCAGAGAACCATGTGACACTTCCTCTCCTGCTCCCTGGGACCAAGTACAAGGTTATGGTTTCAGCTGTCTACAGCCTGGGAGAGAGCAATGTTGTGTCTGCCATAGGAAGGACTGGTAAGTATACTAATCTTACCCCTATTTCCAGGCAGAGTGATCAGTGGCTGATGAGCAGTAATCAATCCTGGCATTGTACTAGAACAGTACTTTTAACTTCTTTCCAAGCCTAATCATGTGTCAGGTCTCATTTGATCTTCCCAACAGTCCTCTGAAGCGGGGCAGGGCAAAAATGATTATCCCCATGTTAGAAATGAGGAAATCAAGGCTTCAAAATATTAAATGATTTTCTTTTGGTCACACAACTGCTAAGTGGTAGAGGCAGACCTGATCTCTTGACTCTGGAGCCTAGGGCCTTCTCTATTATGCCACGTTTAAGTTTGCCTTTAGCATACTCTATTTTCTCTTGTTGAGCCATTTCTTGTTGTTTTGTTGTCTCCTTCTGGGCTCCCATCACCCTAATCCTGCCACAGCCCTTCCACTGGGAAAGGAGAGACTTTCATAATCTCATGATGTGGAGGACTGAGCAGTGTTTCCTTCCAAGGGTGTCTTTATCTTAAGACAGAAACTAGGAGAGCTTTACCTTAAGAAATGGATGCTGGAAATTTAGCCATTGTGAAAAGACCAGAGGGAGAAATCATTAGGTATGTTTGTAGGAGGGAGGGCCCTCGCTATTGTTTTCATTCAGTCCTTTCCATCATGTCAGACTCTTCCTGACTCCATTTGGGGTTTTCTTGGCAAAGATCCTGGAGTGGTTTGCCATTTCCTACTCCAGCTCATTTTACAAGTGAGGAAATTGAACCAAACAAGGTTAAGTGACTGGCCCAGGGTCGCACAGCTATTTAGTGTCAGAGGCCAGATTTTGAAATCAGGTCTTCGTGACCCCAGGCCCAGTGCTGTATCCACTGAGCCCCTTAACTGCCCTTACTAGTGCCCCCATATGAATTCAAGTCAACAAACATTCGTTAAGCACCTTCTTTACCAATCACTGTTCTAACAAAGCAAGTCCTCTTTCTTTGTGTTTAGTTTTTTGTTTTCTTTGTTTTTAGCCCTCTCTCAAGAAAGTAGCAATATAACGGAAGAGATAGCATGTAAACAACTATGTCCAAACAAAATATAGACCGGATAAATTGGAGATAATCTTAGAGAAAAGGCACTAGCATGGGGGGTGAGGTTGTAGGAAAATCTTGCAGAAGTTGAGATTTTAGCAGAGAATTGGAGAAGTCCAGGGAAACCAGGAGGCAGAAGTAAGCAGGCAGAGCACTCCAGGCATGGAGGATAGTCAGTGAAAATGCACAGAGCCTGGAAATTGAATATCTTATGGGAGGAACAGCAAGGAGACCAGTGTCACTGGATTGCAGAGTACGTGGGAAAAGAGTAAGGTATGAGAGTACTAGGTAGAAAGGGACCAGGTTATGGAAGGCTTTAAAAGTCAAACAGAGGGTTTTCTATTTGATCCTGGAGGTAATAAAGAGTCCCTGGAGTTTGCTGACTAGAGGGGTGATATGATCAGACCTGTACTTTGGAAGCATCACTTTGGTAGCTGAGTGGAGGCTAGACCAGAGTGGAGAGAGACTTGAGGCAAGAAGACCAACCAGCAGGCTATTGTATAGTCTGACACCAAGGGCTCGAGAGCCCAGACCAGGGTGGTGGCAGAGTTAGAAGGGAAAAGGGGCTCTATTGTTGTGTCTAGGCAGTTACCTAGTCACTTTGTAACTGAGTTACCCAGCCTCTCATCTTTACTTGGGCAGGTCATGAGTCAGCTTTCTGTGTTGTCTGATTATCTTCTACCTCCATCTGATAACCTGTTGTGGATGAACTCCAGCTTGTTGATGTCCCGTTTAAATGTGAAGACCAGTCTAATTATATTGACCAAGCTTGGTCCCGAAGGGAGGAAAAAAGCATACCTCCTTTTTCTTCTTTTCAGTAGTGGAGAACTATATGTGAGCAACATTGCATATACTGTCAGATTATGTAATTTATTGGATAGTTTTGCTAAATCGCTTTTTAAAAAAATCTTTTTAAACTTTTGTTACAAGGGATGGCTTGATGGATAAAGCTGAGGGGAGGGTTACATTTAGAAATGAAAGTGGCATAAAAACAAAAGCTATCAATAAAAATATTTTAAAATAAAATATAAACACAATGATCGGGATAGGGATGAAAGGACCATCATCCCCTTCATTCTGAACTATAGTGGCAGGAACAATGTTATCAATCTGGGTGACTGAGGTGGCATTGTAAATGCTAAAGTCACCTGGAAACTTATCCCTTCATTTCCTTACCCTGGCATTCTCATCTAAACACTGTTTTCCTTTAAAAAGCATTTTTTGGGGGGCAGCTAGGTGGTGCAGTGAATAAAGCACCGGCCCTGGAGTCAAGAGGACCTGAGTTCAAATCCAACCTCAGATACTTGACACATGTACTAGCTATGTGACCTTAGGCAAGTCACTTAACCCCAATTGCCCTACCTTCCCCCTAAAAGAAAACCAACCAAAAAACATTTTATTGATGTCTTTTCTCTTTGCATCACAATTATTTCAACTCCTTCCCACATTCTGTTGAAATTGTGGTTATTGCTCAGTATTCAATCACATCAGACTCTTTGTGACCCAGTGGACCATAGCACGCCATTGGGGTTTTCTTGGCAAAGATACTGGAGTGGTTTGCTTTTCCCTTTTCCATTGAATTAAGTCAAAGAGAGGTTAAGTGACTTGCCCAGGGTCACACAGCTACTAAGTGTCTAAGGCTGGTTTTTGAACTCATGTCTTCCTGACTCAAGGCACAGCACTCTAACCACTGAATCATCTAGCTGCCTTCAAGGAAAACAGTGGGTAAGTGACTTGTGTAGCGTCTTCTTCTGTCCGAAAACAAGAGTTAGGCAAAAAACATATGATACAGTGATTGTAAACTATGTGTACAATATCCAGTGCTAGAGGTCGCTGACATGAGTGGATAGGAATATTTAATTATCTGTTCTGTAGTGTCTCCATTGATTTTTTGATCACTCAGTCCAACTTCCTCCTAGTGATCTTTTCATTTACATTGTTATCATTATATAGATTGTTCTCTTGGTTCTCTTTATTACTCTGCATCAGATCATGCAACTATTCCCATGTTTCTCTGAATTTCTAATAGTTTCTACTTCTTATTCTACAAAAACATGCTCTTACATTCATGTACTATATATCTTTTAGTCATCTCCTAGTCAATGGCATTTATTTTGTTCAAAAACATTTTCCAGAAGCCAGACACCGGCAGCTAGAAGCCTCATTCAATAGAAGTAGCTGTTTCCTGTGTCCAAATTGCCAGATGCTGCAGATATAGCAACCATAATTCATGAGGAACTTTAAGGTCCTGAGGGGTGATTATATTGGTGGCTGTGAAAGTGATTGAGGAAACTCAATCTATAAATCACCCTTGACTTTTCAGGGACACCTGAGATTTCATCTATAGCTTCCCTGGTCCCCAACTCTGCCAAGTTCAGTGTCTGGAGAATTAAAAAGCAAATAATAGCTTTCACTTGCAACAGGACTGATTGGCCCTTTTGGCCCTTCCTCATATACTCCTATGATTTCAGAGTTGAAAGAGTCCCCAGATATCCATCTAGTCCACCTTCTTATCCCATACAAGGATTGCCTCAATAGCATCTCTGACAAGTGGATATTCAGGCTCAGAGAGATGGCAAACACATTGCTTAGTAATACAGCTAGCATCATGGTTACTCAGCTCTGCTTGGTAGAAAGTTCTTCCTTATATTGAGCCAAATCCTGTCTCCCTATAACTTTCACTCTACTCTCTGAAGCCAAGCAGATCAAATCTAATCCCTCTTTCATTTGCCAGTCATTTCCATATTTGCCAGAATTTGCGTATTTGGAGATAGTGACCAAGTCTCCCCTGAATCTTCTCTTCTTCAGGCTAAGTCCCTCTAATTCCCTTTCCCATTTCTTATAAGATGTAGTATCCCATTCCCTCTCCATTCCAGTTGCTCTTTCCAGACACTGTCTAGTTTGTCAATGACCCTCTTAGAACGTAGTACCTAGAACGAGCCTAATATGCCAGATTTGGCTTGTCTAGGAAGAACAAAGGAACTCTTTTTTTGCTCATCTTATTCTAAATGCTAGATTTCTACCAAGCAACATGGTATAAGTAGAAGCAGCCTTATACATGGATGGAACAGACCATTGCTATGAGATCTGATATAAGGGGTTAATATGCTCTCGCCCTTCCAAAAAAATTCTATCTCACCTGAAACTGCTTTAACAGACCTTACTTTCCACAATGAGAGATGAGGCTCAGAATGTGAACAGGTAGAAGACTGACTCCAGCTCATTCATACATGTGACTGAGATTGACAGCAGGTTCAAGAGTGGGTTTTAAATTCCAGAGATGCCCAATAATTAACTGGTCTGTCTTATGAGGCAATGATCTTACCATCACTTAAAGTGTTTGAGCAGGGTCTGAGTAGGTACATAAGGGGGAAGTTGTGGAAGTACGAAAAAGGAATCTGGAGAAAGTATTAATAGCTGAGTGACCTTGGCCTCAATATCCCTCCCTATTGTTAAAGTGAGGGGATTGGTCTAGGTTATCGCTAAGGTTTCATCTATCATTCTGTAATCTTTAGTTCTAGATCAGAGACCGAGATTTAATTAGGTATGGATATTGTTTCCTGCCTTTTCTGAAAGAAAACAGGTAGATGACTTCCATTTTCACCAAAGTAGTCTTTGTCTCTCTGCAATCCCACCCAGAGGCTCCCTCTCAGTTTCCAGAAGAATGGATTTTGGTTACTCCAGGATGAATGGATTTGGAAGACTCATTCATTGGATGAAGTCTAAAAAACTTGACAGCTCTCATTTGTGTGGAAGAGAGGATCAAGGATAGGAATAATCCCCAAATGACTAACATTTAGTTTTAGAATTTAGAAACAGTCTCAGGACAGAACACTCTTGTGGGCAGATATACGTGGGCTCTCAATGACCAGATCAACACTGGGGTCAGTAGCCTAGGACGAGCTGCTTAGTAGAGTAGGAAAAACCTGTAGACAGTCTCCCATTTGTGGATAACTGAGAGCGGTCTATATGTAGTGACTGAGTTTCATTTCAGAAAAATCCTCACCTCTTTAAGGGACTGCTAGGTATACATTCTGGGTCTAATATTTTCTGTGTGACTATAAGAAAACTACTAAAACTCTCTGATCTTCAGTTTCCTCCTGTAATAAAGTAATGATAAGTTAGATTTACATATGAAGTTGGTGTGAGGTTGGTGTTTCCTAAACTCTAGGAATATGAACTCCAAAATACTGTTCCAGGACCTACTCATGACAATTCTGGGAGTGATGCATCTGGTTACTTGATGGGCTAAACTTGCTTCCCTAAATACCATTTTGTTTGTCTCTTAGCGGCTTGCCCAGCTCTTGGTGCCAACAGCTCTCTGCCAGGTATAGAACTTGTTTATGTCTTGTTCCCAACTGTGCCTTGGTAGTAGTACTAAACTCTGATCTCTCAGACTCATCCACCTTCCTGTTCTTGTTCCCCTTTGTACAATATAATCCTAGTATCTCTATCTCCTCTTCCTCCTCCTCCTCCTCCTCCTCCTCCTCCTCCTCTCTCTCTCTCTTCTTCTTCTTCTTCTTCTTCTTCTTCTTCTTCTCTTCTCTCTCTCTCTCTCTCTCTCTCTCTCTCTCTCTCTCTCCCCCTCCCTCCCTCCCTCCTTCCCTCCCCCCCCTCTCTCCAATCTTCTATTCCATAGAACCACTATCTCCTTCTCCTCTTCTTACTCTCTCTTTCTCTCCTTCCTCTCTTTTTCTCATTCCCTCCCTACTCCCCTCCCCTCTCTTGTGTCTGTGTTTCTTTATCTCTCTCTCTCTCTCTCTCTCACACACACACACCCCCTACCCTGTGTGGAATTTTATATCCCAATCTTACTTTTACTAAAGATGTCAAATATGTAATGGCTACTAGAATCAATAGAATGGTGGGGGGTAGGAGTAGGAGAAAAGGGTATTTGGAAGAGGATCTTTTAAGACAAACTTACTCCTTTTCTAGGCTTCAAGATAACTGGCTATATTACCCCTTGCCTTCTGGAAGCTCCGATAAGCCAGAAACATGAATTCAGATTTCACTGTCTGCTTTATACCAATTAATATCTGAAATGAGGAGTGAGTCAGAGTGCTTTGATAGCCAGCTAAGACAGAGGAAAACCAGCCAGGGTGACGTGATTGGCTCACGGTGGAAGGAAGAAACCTCTGAAAGTCCTGATAGGACTCTAGAGAGTGAGAAAATAAGTGACATAAAGAGCCAGGAATGGAAACACAATTTTGATAGATTAGAAACTTCTGTGATATATGAAATATAAGGTGGGACAGGCAGAGATAAAAATGACTTTCCTTCCAAGACTTACAGAATCTGCAGTTATTTCTCCTTTCCAACAGTGCATTTGGTACCATGTTAGGAAGAAAAAACTCATTACTGATCTCTTTTTAAAACACACACACACACACACACACACACACACACACACACACACACACGTCAGCTTATTAAACTTCTGCCAGGGCAGAGAAACAGATAATATGTTTTTCCCACCGTGAGAATCTCGTACTGGTAATTGTATCTCTTGGGTCTGCCTGGATGGGGAGAGGAAGGAACTAGGATAACTCTCTCTGAAGTGGCTCTAGGCCTTCTTAATGCTTAGAGCCTAAGGCATTGGGTGATGATGTCAGGGTAGTCCAAGGACTTGGTAACAGGTGCTGAGTGGCCCCAAGCTCTGAATAGGCAGCTCCGTAGGGCTTGGTTCATGTTCACAGGTCCTTGAAGTTGACATATTACTTAGCAAGAACACAGCCACTTGGAGAGTGGCAGCTTGTAGTAAGCAAGAAGACAGATAGAAGAGAAGGGAGGCCTCCAGGTTATGTCTGCATGTAGACAAACCTGGTACGTGCCAACATCATGCATATTAACACCACTTGGGTCGGGGAATAGTCACAAAAACTAAAGGCAAAGAATAAACCATCAAAAAAAATTTTAAACCCTGCCACCAAGGCGATTCTCAATCTGTCTCTCTCTCCCTCTCTCTCTCCCTCTCCTCTCCTCTCCTCTCTCCTCCCTTCTCCTCTCCTCTCCTCTCCTCTCTCTTTCTCTCCTGCCCTCTCTCTTTTTCTCCCCTCCATCTTCCTGTCTTTCTTCTCTTCCCTACTGCCTCTTTCTGCATCTTTCTCCCCATTCCTTTCTCCCTTTACTGTCTCTCTCCTTCTATTTATTTTTTCCCTTGCCACTCATCATTTTCTGAATGTTCCAGGATTTGACATGATGGAGGCTTTTGGCCTAGTGGAAAAGGAGTATGCATCCATCAAAGGGGTCTCAATGGAGCCCTCTATCTTCAGTGGAACTCGTACCTATACGCTCTTCAGAGATGTCCAACTGATGCGTCGAGCCAGGTAGGACTGAGGCAGGATGATACAGTGGAGAATGGGCTGGATTTGGAGTTAGGGGACCTGGGTTTGAAGCCTGGTTCTGCTGCTTACTACCTGTGATCTTGGACAAGTCACTTAATCTCAGTAAGCCTCAATTTTCTCATCTGTAAAGTGAGAGGGTTCAACTAGATGACCTTCTGAGGTCACCTTGCTTGCTGCTTTATATATGATTCTATGACCCCATGATCTTGCTTCAAGGGGCTTCTCTATGGGCAATGGCAGGGGCCAAGAAAGGCCCCTCCCTAGGAGGACTGGGCCTTTCATATCTTCCCTCTTAGTAAAGTCCAAATGTAGAGGGTTAAACTTAGTACAATACCTCCTGCATTAACTCCTGAGCTTCAAAAAGACCATCATCCACCCCACCCCACCCCGTGCCCCTGAATTGTGCCATGGTCTTTTGCCATCAATTGGTAAAGCTAGAATATACATAGTCAAGCTGTTCTGTCCTCCCCACCCCTAGGTTGCCAGTACCCTGATAGGAGTTGTCTCTAATATCTCTCCTGGGGTGGGGGTGTCTGTCTTTGTGTTAATCTAGTGAAATCCATCCAGCTGCCCTCCCCCCAGAGCACACCATCAGCTTTCTCCTCCGTGTGCTCCCAGAGACACCTAGAGAGCCCTTTGCGCTGTGGCAGATCGCTGATGAGACCTTCGAGCCCCTTCTTGGAGTTACCCTTGATGGTATCATTTTGGGGTTCCTGGAGGGGCAGGGGCCCAAGGCTGTTAGATAATGCCCCTAAATATTGTTACCTCATTCACTCTAAGCAATTAATTTGTGAACTGAAACTCATGAGAACAGAGTTACTTGAGTGGAAAGTTGGGGCAAGTTTAAGGGTCCACCAAATAATACTTGCAGTCAGCTCTTAATTGTGTGCATGTGCATTATCCACTGCAGGTTTTTAACTCCAGGCCAGTCTGTCCCTGTCCCTCCCCCACTGCTGTCACCATAGGCAGATATCTGAGCTACCTCTTCCTTAACTCCAACCACCCTCCCTCAACCCCCCTCTTTCTGCCACTATCCATCTACCATTAATTAGGAGTCAAATAGATCAGTTGAAACTTTGCCCTCCACCCCCACCCCATGTCAAACATAATTAGACAGGTGAAACCATTATTTTTAATGTGTCATTCATTCTGAAGACAAATATTTGTGACTTTTGAATTAACTCGAACAGATAGATGAGAGTTGCCTGCAAACCTACTGTTTGTTGCCTGTCTCCCCAAACCTCTCCCAAGTCCTCTTGTTACATCATCCACACTGTGTAACAATTGTGAACACCTTCTCCACAATTACAGTTCTGAGGAACTAGTCTGGGAGTGGCTTATGGCCCCTGAATTCCACAGCTGGTCCTAGATTGAGGGTGAAAGGTGTGTCCGGTTTGGGTTGTCTGCTCTGTTATCATCTGATTTTTTTCCCCCTACAGCTGGCAGAAAGTCGCTGACCTATTTCAATCGTGACCACAAGGCTGAGTTGCAAGAAGTCACGTTTGATTTGCAGGAAGTGAAGAAGATATTTTATGGGAGCTTCCACAAGGTCCTAACTTTGAAGAGGGTCACAGCTTGGTTTTTAGCACAGGCCACTTGGTTCTTGGTCCTCTGCCATCCTGTCCCCTTGTTATGGGCCCAATCGTTTCTGACTCTGCCTTGCCGGAAACATTTCACATGCTGCATTTCTAGAGAGCTTTTTGCTTTTTGCTCACATCTCTGCATGTTTTATGTAAATCTTCTGTCTTCATTAGACAAATGCTCTACTGAGTAGGGCATGTCGGAGGGAGGGGAGGATGACTTACCTAAGATAATGCAGCTTGTGAGTGGCAAAGCCAGGGTTAGCATTCTGGATTCCTGAGAAGAAAGGACACTGGGCTAGAAGTTAGGACTGAGCTCTTGTCCTGGCTCTGTCATCCATTAGCTCTGGGGCCTATGACAAGCTCCTTCCCAGGCTGGGTCTGTTTCTTCTCTGTACAATGAGCAGTTTGTATTAGATCAAGGGTTCTTAATCTTTTTTGTGTTGTGGACTCTTTGGGTAGTCTGATAAAGCCTCTGGACCCCTTCTCAAAGTAAATTTTTTTGAATTAAAGGAAATGCTAAGTTTCAATTAGAGGTTAGTGTAAATACAGGTGTAATTTTTTAAGACACCGTGAGATCTATTCACTGCCTGAATATGAGGGTTGAGAACCTCCGGATTAAATAATCTCAGAGTTCTTTAATTCAATTAAATTCAGTTTAACTATGTGTAAGGCATTGTTCTAGGTATTGGAGATACAAAATAACACAAAATTAAACAAAATGAAACAAATTAAAATAGTCTCTTCCTTAAAGAGTTTATAGTCTACTGGACGATATGACACAAACAAAAAAAGTACAGTGTGAGGAAAATTTAGGTCAGAGAAAGCACTAACAAGTGGAAGGATCAGACAGAAGGCTTCAAGAGAAGGTGGCACCTGAGCTGAGCCTTGACAAAGCTAGGAATTCTGGGAATTGTGAGGTCAAGATGAGGAGATGGGTATGGGGAACAGCTTAGCGAATGAGCAGTGGCTGGAAATGGAGTATTAAGTCTGGGTAGCAGCTAGTAGTTCAGCGGGGCAGGAGCAGAGAGAGTTCATGAAATGAATGGTAGTGGAAGCCAGACTGTGAAGAGAGTAGAAGGCTAGGATAAGGAGCAGACATTTTGTCCTGGAGAAAAGGAGAAGCAACTGGAGGTTTGTGAGCTGAGGAGTGACATAGTCAGCCCTGTGCTTTGGGAAGATTGTTTTGGCAATTGTGCAAAAGATGAATTCTGGAGGGGAGAGTGGCAGCAAAGTGACCTATTCCAAGGTTAAGACAGTAGTACAGAAGAGAGGTCAAGAAAGGAGAACCTGAAAGAAGGCTGTGGCTCCATGAGTAGAGAGTAGAGTGGATTAGCGCAAGAGACTGGATCACCAAGACTTGGCAGCTGAATGGATACAGGCTGGGAGGGTGCAGAGACAGAGAAGGAGGAGTTGAGAGTGACTCCAAGGTTATGAACCAGGATGAATAGGAAGAGGATGGTGCCATTAGCAGAAAAATAGAAGTTTGGCAGAGATGTAATTTTGGATATGCCGCATTTGAGATGCCTCCAGATTGTCCAAAAAGAAATCTAGAAGGCAGAAGTGATGCAGCCCACCCCACTTCATACTGAACCCTGTGTTTCAAGAAAAACAATTAAGCAAATACAATAAACGTGTCTGATAGTTTATTGACCATTCAGCCCTAGTGGTCTCCACCCTTCTGAAGAGAGGTATTTTGCTCTATATCAGTTCATACATGTCTTCCCTTGCTTCTCTGAATTCCTTGTATTTGCCATTTCCTTCTCCATAATAATCTCCACTTTATATTCATGGTAATACTATGGTAAAAAGTTTTTTTCCAGCCATTCCCCAACCAATGGGTACCTGATTTCACAGTTAAAAGACAACTGGTAACCTTGGAGAGAGCAATTTCACCAGAGTGATGACTTGAAAAGACAAATTGTAAAGGATTGAGAAGTGAGTGGGGTGTGAAGAAGTGGAGACAGTGGGGTGGATGCTTCTTTCTATGAGTTTGATAGTAAAAAGAAGGTGTGATGTAAGATGATATTGAGGGGATAGCTTTATGAGGATTATTGCCAATCTGGGTTGTTTTTAGCCTTGGTTGCTTCACAGATGGTAGCACTTTTCCTTATGCCTCAAGATAAAGGGCTTCATCCTTTGGACCTGGTGGGTGACCTTTGCCAATAAGAGTTTCCCTTTCTATATTCATTTCCTCTGTCCCCTACAAAGCACTAGGGCCAATGTTGCTTAGCTCTCTCCTTGGCAGGTACACGTGGCAGTCAGTCGCAGCAAGGTTAAGCTCTACGTTGATTGCCGGAAGGTCACAGAGAGGCTGATCAACGAGGCTGCGAGCCCATCAACTGCAGGATTTGTCATGTTGGGGAAACTAACCAAGACCAGGGGCCCCCGGAGTGGCTCAGCGACTGTAAGCTCAGGCACATTTCCTTTCTTGTTGGGGCTATTGTCAATAGGAAGACAAACTTGGCTGACTTTCTGGCTTTGCCTAAGACTCATCCTGGTTGAGTCTAGGTTGGCCATCTGTCCAATGTCCAATACTGATCACATTGCCATCTTTGTTGCATTCCCAGTTTCAGCTCCAGGCCTTGCAGATCGTTTGCAGTGACACCTGGGCTGAGGAAGACAGATGCTGTGAGGTCCCTGCACTGGTATGACAATAACTTGCCTTCATTCCCTGCCCTACTCATTGACTCATTCATTCATTCATCTCCCCATTAGTTTAGTCATTTAACAAGAACCTACTACGTACAAAGCTCAGTATAATAGATAAACAATAAGTAAGCCATGGTCCCAGTCCTCAAGGACTCTATAGTCTCTTAGGAAAAGAAAGTCAAATGCATAAATAACAGAATGTGGTAAAGATCATAAGAAGGGCACAAATAAAGTGCTATAGGGGCTCAGAGACAAGAGAGATGGTATCCAATTGAGAGCAGTGGTAGGAATTAGGAAGGCTTCACAAAGAAGGTTGCATTTGAGCTAAAGAATGAATACCATTGTGTTTGGGATAGTAGAACTTGGGAACACTTATCACTTAGCATCTCCCCATTGGTCGGGACAATCACTCCAAGACTGGTAGGCACCCACTACCACTGCTGGAGTGGGGTGTCCTAGGCTAGAAAAGGTTTTTTTGTGTCCCTTAATTCATCTACCTGCATATATGGTGGCCTTAATTTGTTAGGTTCTAGGCAAATGTGTGTAAGTGGGCAAATATATTTCCTTTCTTTTCAGAGAGATGCAGAAACCTGCCCTGCTCTGACTTCTGCCTGCACTTGCTCTTCAGATCAGCCTGGCCCTCCAGGGCCTCCAGGGCCCCCTGTAAGTTCGCCTTTCTCTTCCTTATTATATGACCACAGACACCTGTCTGACCCAGAAGGACAATTGTAGGGGAAACCAAGCAATGGGAACATCCAGAAATGGTCCCTCTTAATCCTGTAAACACTTGGCAATCTCAGAGATGGGCTTGACCATTAGGCCCTCTCTGCTCTCTCACTTTTTCTACCCTTTCAGGGCCAGATGGGCCTGAGATCACTGAGGATTTCACAGCACAGGGCAGAAGGGTGAGCCAGGCCTCTCTGTCCTTTCTATGAAGCTGCCTTAAAAATATGGGTCAGGTTCTGTCACAGTAAAAACTGTTACAAAGTTAGTTCAGTGAGATTTGAGCTCTCCAAGCCCTTATCCAATGGCCCACTAGAGGAAAGAGAATGGAACTGGGAGTCAGAGACCTGGGTTCTGGCATGGAATCTGCCACTGACAAGATGTGTGACAGGAAACAAGTCAATTTAGCCTCCTGGGCCTCAATATACCCAATGGTTAAATGAAGAAGTTGAACACCTCTGAGGCCCCTTCTTAGCCCTAACCGCCTTCAGTTCTATGATTTGGGATGTAGTAGAATGAGAGTTGATACAATAAAGACTCCTGGACACCTCATCATGTTAGGATTTGACCAGGAAGAATTTTTACTGTGGAGTTACTTTGACCCCCTATCAGGTGTAAAATCACATTTATTCCAAAGTTTCAGTCTTTCGGCATTTAAAATGGACCCAGGTCAGGTATTAGTATAAGACCAATCTATTTCCCAGATTGAAATCCATTTACTGTGGCCAAACAGCCCAATCTCTGAACACATGTTTTGCTACATGATGGCTATGTGGTGACCCCATTAACAATATCTACCATAAGCCCAGATGGTTGGCTGCCCTAACTTCACTGAGAATTTTATTCCCTGTATTCATCTCTGTCTGCAGATTTTTTAAACTTTTATTTATTTTTAAAATTTACATTTGTTTTCTTTCCCTCTCATCTCCCTCCTCAAATTGGAAAAAGAAAAGAAAAACAAAACACATATGTATAATCAAGCAAAACAAATTCCCACATTGGTAATGTCCAAAAAATACATTATATGATTCTCTCTGCACAGATCAAAGCCTTAGGACTGGGCGCTTAGTGGGCATGGGGTTAGGGAAGTGGAAGGTTGTCTTGGTTAGCAATATATTACTTATTTCCTAGAGTCCTAGGGGGACCAGGCAGCCTTTGCAAGGCACTGTTTTCCCCAAGTGTCCTTCATGTAAAGGCTTATTTTAGGGAGAAAGTAAGGCCCTTCCTTAGCTTTCCTTCCCTCTCTATTCAAGTAGATTCTGTGATTTATTAGCTGGGATTCCCTCTCTAGCCCTTGCTCTGTGGATAATTGGAATGCAGATAAGGAAGGGATAGGGATAGAGATTAGGCCTGGGATTTCTTTGTTATAGGATAGGGAATTCCCTATAAGGATTACCTGACTTATAAGGTAAGGAAAGATCCACCAACAAGACAGGTTAGCACTAATACTGCAATTAAGTCTTAAAGAATTGCCTAAAGCACAGAGAAGTTAAATGACCTGCCCTAGGTTTCATGGTCAGTATATGTCTGAGATAGGATTTGAATCTGGGTTGTCTTGGCTTTGAGGCCATCTCTATCCACTCGGTGACACAGAAAATGAAAGGAAAGGAAAATTCTGTATCTGTTTGGTGGGGAATGGCTGCATTAATAACGGCGGCCAACTATACTTTTCCAGATTCAGCCCCAACTGGCCTTTGTGAAAGGTGTCCAGAGAGTAGTTGTTCAATGCAGGGGAGAGAGAAAGAGAGAGAGAGACAGAGAGACAGAGAGAGAGAGAGAGAGAGAGAGAGAGAGAGAGAGAGAGAGAGAGAGAGAGAGAGAGAGCGGGGAGAGAGAGAGACAGAGAGAGAGAGAGAGAGAGAGACAGAGAGAGAGAGAGAGACAGAGAGACAGAGAGACAGAGAAACAGAGAGAGGAGGGAGAGAGAGAGAGAGAGAGAGAGACAGAGGAGAGAGACAGAGACAGAGAGAGAGAGAGAGAGAGAGAGAGCGGGGGAGAGAGAGAGACAGAGAGAGAGAGAGAGACAGAGAGAGACAGAGAGACGGGGAGGGGGGACCTGCAATGAGAGAAAATGATGGAGAAAGTCAGGAGTGACCCTCATGATTAGGGCAGCTCTTTGGCTGGAGTTGGCCTTATGCCTAATGAACTGAGCGCCTCATTAAACCCCCTCAATCCAAATCCCAGGACCAGCCACATTTCTCAGTGATCCACAGATTAAGGCCCTAAGCATTTCTGCAGCACCTGGGCTGGATGAGGGTGAGCTTGCACTCTGAGATTAGACTCTCCTGGCCAGAGCTTGTGTCAATGGACTGCCTATCTCAACCTGCCTTACCTGGCGGATTCTTGGGAGATGGTTCTGAAGAGACTGTTCCCATCCTCGATACAACTCCACTGTGACATAGAACACCTCTAGAACCTAGGTTCCTTTGGGCATTGTTCTTTGCTTGAAATGCCTGTTTCCAGAGTTCATGATAAAAATAGTTCATGAAGCCTGATACATCTGTAAAAGCACAGAATGATACGTCTTCCCTTGGAGGTCAGCAAGTCCAGCCTCCTCCTTTTACAGAGAAGGAAACAAGACCAGAGATGGGGGTTGTCCAAGGTCACATAGCTAGTGAGTGACAGAATTAGAACTAGAACTCAGCTCTCTTGAGTTCAGTCCAGGGCTCTTTCTCCTTCCCTATCCTTCCTCTTGTCTGGAATATTTCACTCCAATTAATGGACTACTGGGACAAGATAAAATATGGTAAATATATATTACCTCCCTCTCCCCCCTCAGCCCTAAAATGAAAAGCCACTTTGTATGGCCAGTCTGGTGGCTCCCACAAGACTTCTAGCTGGTATCTGTTGGGACCTGGGTGGTTTTTATCAGAAGGGATGATTTGTGCCTAGAGGGGTTGATTATGCAGGAAAGAATGACGATGAGCTATGATTTATCTCATTCCCCAAGGAAGGGTGAGTGATACACATGGGTTCTAGATTTGCTGGCAAGGCTGATTTTTGTACTTCTCCAGGGCACCCCAGGGAGGAGAGGCATCCAGGGGGAGCAAGGGACTCCAGGACCTAGAGTAAGTAAGTCATTAAACGCTGGCTGCTGAGATCCCCAGAATCTTCATGTAAAACTTCCACCCAGTGCCAGACTGTCAAGGAAGCACCAGTCAGCAGAATGTGCTGCTGCAGGGGCTGGGATGGGGGTGGGGAAGCCTCTCTTGAGAGAAGGAGGGAGGGAAGGGGAAGGAGACACAGTTCCACTGCACTAATTAACTTTGATGATAACATTACTCCCAACACCCAGGGATGCAAGGCAGCCGAGCTTAAGGGATAAGGAATTAAAGAAGGATCAATCTCTCTGTTGGGGAAATTCTGTGCTCCCCATCTCATGATCATGCCCACCCCCCCTAGTGAATTCTCAAGTCTGTAGAAAACCAATTCAAACTTCAGAGCTTCCATGAATACTAATCTTCACGGCTGGGGCAAATTATAGCGTGGAAGCAGAGCCCTCCTTCCCCAAACCCCTTCATAATGATAATAAACTGGGGTGATCCACCCACCCTGATGTACTAGAGGCTCATTTGTGAAGACAAGGATACTGGAAATAGCAGCTTCAGGTGAGGAAGGAGATCAAGAAGGGTGAAAAAGAGCTAAAAAGTGAGGGCTAAAAAAGAACCAGAAACTCACATAGATATACTTGTAGCATACAGTCTGCTCTACATCTCCCAGAATCAGGGATACTGGGGTTAGCTGCCGGTAATAATGCCCCCACACTCCATTTTATTTTTCTGAGAAGAGGTCTGTTGGTTTTATCAGACCACCAAAGGGGCACATGATCAAAAAACATGAAGAATGCCTTGCTCTAAGGATTCTCATTATGTTCGTTGTCACAGACGTCATCTCTGTGTGTAAGGGCAGGGATGGGGGGAGGGCAGGACAAAGTGTGATTGATTCCCCCCCAGGGCTCTGTACCTCCCCCCACTCCAGAGAAATGCCCCCATACCACTTAGAGATACTTTCTGACTCATGATGCAACGGAAAAAAGAGGTGGATTTGGAGTCAGAAAAGCCTAAATTTAAATCCCGTCTCTTCTACCTGTGGATTTCAGGCAATTTACTGTTCTGTTTCTTCATTTGTAAAATGAAGATGTTAGACCTGACAGCCTTTATTTAAAAAATTAATTATCTATTTATTTTTAGTTTTCAACTTTTACTTTTATAAGATCTTGAGTTCTAAACTTTCCTTCTCCCTCTCCTCCCCCTCCCCAAGATGGCATGTAATCTGATATATGCTATACATGTACAATCATATTAAACATATTTCTACGTTAGTCATGTTGTGAAAGAAAAATCAGAACAAAAGGGAAAAACCATAAGAAAGGAAAAAAGAGAGAGCACAAATGGTCTGCTTCTATCTACATGCAGACTCATATAGTTCTTCCTCTGGATGTGGATAGCATTTTCCATCGGGAGTCTTTTGGAGTTGTCTTAGATGATTGCATTGCTGAGAAGAGCTAAGTCTAATAAAGTCCGTCATTGCACAATGTTGCTGTTACTGTGTACATATGGTGTTCTGGTTCTGCTCCCTTCACTCAGCAGACTTGATGGCCTTTAAATAACTTTCCAATGTGAAATCTTTGTTCTCTCTGTTGCAACCATGATCCCTAAGATGGCTTTCCACTCTAATCCTATGACCTCTTCAGGAATAGTCCCTGCCTACACACAAATAGCCCTGGGATGGGCCAGTATTTTATATCCATTAAGTTTTCCCAGGCCAACCAAGGCTTGGAAACTTCTGTGAATTCAAGCAACACACATTTAGCAAATGCCTACTAAGAGTACAGTGAGTTTCACTGTGAATAAAGGATAAATTCCCCATGCTCTGGTCTCTCACCAGGCTCCTCCCTCTAGAAAATAAGCTCTTGCCACAAGATGTCAGCTTTTCTCCTCCCTCTTGGTTGTCCTGGTCAGAACCAATTCCATTTCCTGTCAATTCCCTGTTGAGAGTGAAGTAGGAAAATGACAGGGAGGGCTAAGGATCCTTAGCACCTTCAGCCAGCTCCCTGGAACTCAGTAGACCCTACGTGACTAGGATTACAGGCTTTTGAGATCACAGATGTAGGGCTGGAAGGGAGTTTAAAGACTATTTAGTCCAACTTCCTCACTTTATAGATGAGAAAACTGAGGCACAGAGAAGTGAAGTGACTTGCCCAAGGTCACATAGGTGTCAAGTGGAAAAGTTAATGCTTTTTCCACCTCTTGTCCTTGCTTATGAATTTAAACCCTCCTGGCATCAAGTCATCCAGGACCCCCCAGAGCCCAATCTCTTTGGTTAAAATTATGAGAAAAGAAACAAGCATTTATTCAGCAACTGCTATGTGCCAGATTCTGTGCTAAGTGAGTACACTTTACAAGTAAAGTTTATCATTATAATTTATAATAAAAAACTAAACAAACGTTATAATTATTATCACATTTGATCCTCACAACAATCATAAGAGGTAGGTACTATTATTATTCCCTTTTTACAGTTGGGGAAACTGAGGCAGAAAGATTAAGTGGCTGGTATGGGGTCACACAGCTGGTAAGTCTATGTGGGCAGAATTTGAATTCAGGTTTTCCCAAGTTCAGGCGCAGCAATCTATCCATTGCATCACCTAGCTGCCTCTAGTGAGGGGCATAAATAATGGCGATGATGATGGTGATGATGATGATGATGATGATTGACATAGCATTCACTATGTGCTGGGCACTATGCTAAGAGCTTTACAATTATCATCTCATTCTATCCTCACAACAGGGTAGGTGCTGGACTATCTTGGAAGATAGGTGCTATGATTGCCATCCCCATGTAACCCCTGTCCCAAAGCCCATTTATCCAAATTACAGCAAAACAAAAATCAGAGAAGTTGTGCATAAGAGAATATATGCCAGACAATAAAGCATGAAGGAGCTCTCCCATCAGAAGTGAGATAACACAGCCCAGCCAAGAGAGAGCGTCCTTGATCTCACCCAAGGGGAAATTCCCCAAAGTCTCTAGAGTAGCAAGATGAGAGTAAGGACATGATGGAGACTGCCAGTTCCTCTCGTGTCTTCCCAGAGTCTTTTTCTTCAGCAACCTGAAGTGATATTGTCCTCTTCCCATCTTCTCTATTGAAGCTGGAAGCCAGGAAAACCCGAATGATGAGTCCCCGAAGGGGGACTGACTGAAGAACTGAAGCTCTCTCTTGAAAACTCTGTCCTTCCCCTCATGTAGGGGAGGGCCTTTATCTCCACCAACAGGGAGAAAGTCACATACCAATGGACTTTGGGATAGGATTTACACCCATTTTACAGATCAGAAAACTGAAGCAAGCAGGTTAAGTGACTTGCTACTACAAGTATCTGAAGCTAGATCTGAACTCAGATCTTCTTGACTCCAGGCCTGGAACTTTATCTGCATCACCCAGCTGCCTCTGGTGAAGGGTTATAAAATCTGTACTTAGTTCCCTCCCGTGGGGATCAGCGCTGGCTAAAGAAGAAGGTTCACTTTGGATTGTGGTAGGATGTACGGTCAGATCCTCATGTGTACATTAGATTGTGATTTTCAATTGCTTAACTACAGAGTTTGGCTTTGATTGGCTCACAGAGGGGAAACTTTTGAGAGTTTCTTGCAGAGTCAGTGAGAAAAGATGTGGCTTCATCTTTCATCTCTTATCCATCCTTAGGGAGAACCAGGCCCACCCGGACAGACTGGACCAGAGGGCCCTGGAGGCCAGCAGGGGTCACCAGGGACTCAGGGGCTCACTGTTCAGGGACCTGTGGTAGGTAACTATTCCTTCTTTTCTTCCTCTTCTTTTAACCCCCATACAAAACCACCTAGGTCTTTTTCCCAACCTGTTGATTATTTCTTTAGGCAGGCAAAATTTGTGTCAAGGGCAATTGTAGGAAGGATTGTTTTGTTCCTGTACAGGGTCCACCAGGGGTCAAAGGTGAGAAGGGGGACATTGGACATCCAGGCTTACAGGTACTGTGTACAAAATGGGTGCTTTGTCTGGGGACTGGGCTAGGGAAGATGGGAACTTTTCTTACTGCCATGAAAGTCTAAGACTTTCAAAGAAAGCATTTGACCCTTAGAGAGTTCAGGGACCCTGACCCTTCTTCCTCTACACTCATATTCTGAGGGTTTCCTCCTACAGGGCTACCCTGGCCACCAAGGACCACCTGGGAGACATGGCCTCCAAGGTCCAAAGGTAAAAATGCTTTTGACACATAGAGTGGTCCCCCCAAACCAGGACCTGAAGTGTCAAAGTATGTGTTATGTAAGTGCATGTGTGCCTGAGTAGTGTGTGTATGTGTGTGTGTATGTGTGTACGTGTGTGTGTGCGTGTGTGTCCAAGGACCTTGACCTGGTTCCTCTCCACCCCTTAAGGGACAATTAACCCTGCTCGATTTCAGGCCTAATCCTAAGACCCTGATTTTTATTTCTAGGGAATGAGGGGATTTGAAGGTACAGCTGGCTTTCCAGGACCTCCTGGCCCGAGGGTAAGAGGAGAGCTCTGACGGTCTCCCCCTTCTCCTTTTCTCTCTTTCCCTTCCCCTTCTTCTATTTCTCTAGCCTTTGCTGTTCCCCTTCCCTTCTTCTCCCTTTCCCCTTCTCCATCTCCTCCTTCCCCTCGTCCTTCTCTTGACCTTCCTCTTTTCCCCTTCTTCCTCTTCTCTCTCCTTCCTCATCTCTTGCTTCCCTATTCCTCTCCTTTTCCTTTTCCTATTCTCCTTCTCTCCTTCTTCATCCCTCACCTCCCCTTTTCCCTTTTCTTCCTCTCCCTGTTCCCCTTCTCTCCTTTTCCCCCCTTTCCTTCTCTCTTGCTCTTCTTCTGCATCTTTTCATCTCCCTCCTCTCCATGTATGTATAATGTAATTGGAGTGGGAGGCAGAGTATAGTGGGGAGGAGGAAGAGGAAAAAGAATAAGGATGAGAGCCTAACTCCCCAGGGTCCTTGAGCCAAATACCTTCCATGCTCCTGTCATAAGGATCATAGGACTGGGGGAAGGTGGAGATGAAACCCCGCTCCATGAGTAGCAGCCTGTCACTCCTCGATCAGGGGAACTTTGGTGGACAGGCTGTCAGTCTGTGCCCCCCAAGCTCCCCAGCTTCCAGTGATTTCCTTTCTCTGTTGGATTTCTCTGGCTCCTTGCCTCCAGGATGCTGGGGGCACTGTGCAGGGAACTTTGAAACAAGAACAGAAGAATAGAACATCAGAACATCAGCAATGCCCCCAGGGTTATCCCTAGAGCTCCTCCAGGCCAGGATCTAGCTTTTTTAGGTGGGGAGGGGGGATGTGGCACAGAATTTCAGGGAAGGAGAGGTAACTATCTTCCACGATGTCATCTTCACTTTTAATTTCCTGTAGCAACCTAAGCAATTTGGGGCCTTTAAAAATCTAATCAGAATTTTTGTTGCTGTTCATTATTAGGCAATTTACTAGCATTGAAGTAATTATTAGACATTTCACCAGTGCATGGGGCGATGGTGGGAAGGGAAGAGCTGAAGGAGAGGGATGGGAAGAAGAGCAGAGGATAATAAGAAGAGGAGGGAGCAGCCTCCATATAAGACCCCAAGAATCAATTCAACCAGGATTTGCTGATGCTTACCACATGCCAATTTTGAGCTTGTCCATGCTGTGAGAGAGTTGGAACTAATATGGGTCTTGCTTTTAGGGAGCTCATAAACTCTCTAACTTAGGGGAACACTAAGGAAGAGAAGACCCGGGCAAACCCTGCCTTCAGGTCTCTGGGTATACCTGAGAACACAAGATTCTGCAACATGGAATAGAATTACACTTCCAAAGATGGAAGGGACCAAAGTGACCATCTAGCCCAGCCACTCTCATTTCACAGATGAAGAAACTGAGGCCCAGTGAGGTCAAGTGGTTTATCCAAGGCCGTATAGATAGTAAGCATTAGCTTTGAACTCAGGGCTTCTGCCTCAATTACCTAGAGCCCATACTCTTTTCATTACACCATGCTGTTTCTGTAACTAGTAAACAAATCACATCATTGCTTTGGTGGACTCACAGCAATGTGAGTACTTCCTCTGCTGGTAAAAAAGGAAGCCCCCTCCATGCTTTCTTGGCCAGTTAGGTGGCACAGTGGATAGAGTGCCAGGCCTGGAGTCCTGAATTCAAATCTGTTATCAGACACTTACTAGCTGTGTGACCCTGGGCAACTCCCTTCACCCTGTTTACCTCAGTTTCTTCATCTGTAAAATGAGCTGGAGAAGGAAATGGCAAGCCACTCCAGTATCTCTTTCAAGAAAACCCCAAATGGTGTCACGAAGAGTCAGGCGTGACTGAAAAACAACTAAACAACCACAAATCCATGCTTTCTCATCCTATGCAATTCTTGTCCATGGTTTCCCATGAATTCCATATGGAGAATCAACCTATTGAACTGAAGTTCTTCCTCATTCTTTACTAGGTTACCATGGTAGTTAAGAGCTAGCCATTCTATAGTGCTTTAAAGTTTACAGAGCACTTTACATGTGTTAACTAATTTGATTCTCACATCAACCCTGAAAGGTAGGTGCCGTTACTGTCCCCATTTTACAGAGAAGGAACTGAGTAATTTTCCAGGGATCACAAAGCTAATGAGCATCTGAGGCAAGATATGAACTCCGGTGTTTCTGATTCTGGGTCCTGTGCTTTGTCCACAGCAGTACCCAGCTTCTCCTAACATTTGGGTTGCACATCTGCCATCTTCTATTCCCGCTACACAATCTCTCCATATCTATTTTCAAACGCATATGTCATTGATTTCATGCCACTGTGGCACAAAGAGTGAGTCTCCCAGATCAGTAAACCTTCATGGAGGAGATCACAGCTGAGATAGTCCTTGAATATTGGGTAAAATTGGAGCAGAGGGGAAAGGCATTACAGGTAGGGAAAACAGCGTGAGAAAATATGTACAGATGGGAACAAACATGGCGCCGGCTTCACATGATAAAGTTAGCAGGGATCAGCCAGAAAGCATCCAGCCCACACTTACTATAGAGGAGGAAACTGAGGTTTATGTCCCAGGGACAGAAAAGAGACTGACCTGGATGGAACAAAAACTTCACGTAAGACAGCAGTGCATAGATAGGGCAGGGTTAGACTGTGGAGGGCCTGGAATAGCATGCTACAAAATCTAAGCTTCATAGAGGAGGGAGTGGGGAGTTCTTTTAGGTTCTTGAGCTAGGAAGGGGAGTCTCATATGAGACTGAAGCCCTGGGAAGTTACCTTGGACCGCAATCCTTCCCTAAGGGCACAGTAGCATAGAACGCTAGACTTGAAGTCAACAGGACTAATTTTCCTGTGTTTGCTGGATGTGTGGGCTGAGAGGTCGTGATGTCTGCTGCTATTTGCAGGGCTTTCAGGGAATAGCTGGAGCCAGAGGCATCAATGGGGAGAAGGGTTCCCCTGGAGACGTGGGACCCACGGTGAGTAGAAAGCTGATAAGCCGCCAGACTTCTGTGGCAGGGGCTAGGGCTTGAGACAGTTGAATGGTGTGGATGTTACTGAAATTCTATGGATGTGCCTCCCTTTGTGGGTTGAAGAAAAGAGATGTGTGAAGAATCCTATTTTTATGACCTAAGCTATTTCTCTTTAAAATAATTTTTTTTGGTAAAGAAAAACATCAGCACCCTACCTCCCATGTAGCTGCTAACAAAAGCTTGGAATTGCATATGCCAGATTTATTTAAAGAGGAATAGACCTGGATAGGCCAGGCTCAGTCCTTGGGTTTAGAGCAATGATGATACGTCAGCAAGACCTACTGCTGTTCTGTATCTCATAGCTGGACAGCGGGGGCTGGGAGGGAGGGACCTCTGCCTTTGTCTTTTGGATTGGAATGCTGGATGGCTGTTCCTAAGTCCTGGTCCCCTGAAGCAGACCTCAGTTACCCATGCTGTGCAGACACCAGAGGCCTCTAGCTTGTGCAGTAAATGCCCAGCAGGGAGGGAAGATTTTGCCTGGAGTCAGTAGCTTGTCCAATCCTGGCAAAGTGCCATGTGAATGACATTGCTCCTTCCCAAGGAGAGGACCTCTGGAGGATGGCTTCTCTCTGGATGCCCCCAGGTGAGGCAGAGGGTAATTTACACAGAAATGAACTCTTGGGCCTGGGGTTTACAAGAAGCAGTGTGTCCAGCACCCATGGCAAAGCTCTGACGTTGAATACCCAATGGGAAAAGCAAACTCCAGAATGTCAACATTGCCCCCTAAAACTTTGAATTATAACTGGGGGAGGGAGCAGCGAAGGAAGGGGAGGCCGGATAATCTGAGTAGTTTGTGCTATCCTTCTCATTGTCCTCTCTGAAGGTTAGGAATGTCGATAAATACCCCTGACCACCCTTCATAACCATCCTATTCACTCAATAAACATATTTTAAGTGCCTATCAGGACTCAGGGCTTTGGGAGATATAAAGAAAAGACAGATGTGAATGTTTGTAAATTGTGTTTGAAGCTGTTTGTATTTCCAGCGTATACAACACAGAGGCACTGAGCCCTAAGTTGATTCCCATCTGCATGATGTAGGACAGCCTTTAATTTGTCCTAAATTGATTTCTTTCACATTCACAGAAAGGCCCCTCATTCTGTTCTATGGAATTGAAGGCACAGGACTATGATGACCCCTGCATGTCCTCTCCCAGCCTCTGTCCTTCCACCTTGAAGAGGGTCTCATCTTTCAGGATTTCCCCATGCTCTTTGCCTATTTTGCCCCCCAAAAGAAAATTCAGCTACTTGCTGCCAATCAAGCATTTCTTGAAACCTTGAGTTAGGCCAGAAAGCTGGCTTCTTCAGGCCAAGACAGGGACAGCGGCCAGAATGAGTGTACAGTGTTACATATTCCAAACCTCTCCCTGTGTATCTGTACTCAAATATCTATCCATACAGCTGCCCCCTTACTTGAATGCTGTAAACCTGTCCTCACATCCTCATGTATATCTACTTAGCCCACATCCAAACATAAGGCACTGTAGGTTGCATATTCCCAGCTTCTCTCTCTGTTTATACACTCACAAGAGCAAACACAGAAATGCTTATGAGCAATGCTCACATTCTCCAAGCCTTTCGCTGTGTGCTTGCCTGCATTCTCATTCTCATTCTGTCTCTGTCTGTCTGTCTCTCCCCATCCTCACCCAGGAAGCGTTAGATTGAACTTAAAGAGGTGGGAACAGCAAGCACCCGAAAAAGGGTGCCAGGATAAGTGGCCCTCAGCAGGGGGCTTTCATATCCTTCAAAGAGCAAGAACTCAGGGTATATCTAGGACACCTCAGTGTTAGCCAGAGCCATAGCTAGTCACCCTGAGTGAGATACAGACCCCAGACATCCTCAGTTTTCCTCTTATTTCCTTTCAGATTCCTAAGAATCTGGTAATGATGTGTGTCTTTCTTCCCTTCCTTCCTGTTCAGGGACTTCCTGGGCCCAAAGGAGAGCGAGGAGAGAAGGTAAGGCCTTTCACCATCCTGTTTCATTTCTGGTCAGCAATCCTGTAGAAGGCTATGCCTGCCTGGCACTCCAGATTTCGTGCTGCATGCCGGTTCTCCGGAGGTGCAGGATCATGCAATGTCACTTATCAGTAGTAATCATAACGATAATAATAAAGCACTCAACGGTTTACAGAGAAGTTTATAAAACATTTTACAATTTACAAAGCACTTTACCTGCATCATCTTGTTTATGCCTACCATATACCAGAGACCTATGAGACAGGCAGCACTAGTATCCTTATGGCCATTTTATGGATGAGGAAACCAAAGCCCAGAAAGAGACAGTGATTTGCTAAGAGTCATATGATGAATAAGAATAAAAACTTAGACTTTGGGGCTTTATGTCCAGTGCACTCAGACCACGCTGCTGCTCACCCCGGACTTCCATGTGTAATGTACACCATGTGATAGAAAGATAGTTATTATCTGGTTATTTCTGTCATTCCGAGCACAGCCTGTAGTGCTGCCCATTTTAAACTTTCATGGCTCACTAACTTAGCCTAACTTTCAAATTCTCTGCAGATTAAATTCCTATCAAGGTGTTGTGCCATACAAAAATAATGATGTTTGCTTCTTAGGGAGAACCTCAGTCCCTCGCTACCATTTACCAGTTGGTCAGCCAGGCTTGTGAGCAGTTGATTCAGAGTGAGTAATCATAACAAAACAACTACTAATCGCATTCAGGTACTGCTTTAAGTTTTGCAAAGCCCTTACATGATCTTACTTGATTCTCCCAACAACCCTACGAAGTAGATGCTATTATTATCCACATTTTACAGTTTGGGAAACTGAGATAGACTAGTTAGATGATTTGCCCAGGATCACACACCTAGTAAACTTGTACTCATTTTGGGACCATCTTTTCAAAGTTCCAAATGACTGAGTCGCGGTGACAATTTCCTCAGGGAAGTCACACTCTTTGGACAAGTGGGACCTGAAACCTCCTACCCAGGATAGGATGATGGCAAAAGTATGAGATGAAACCCTATGAGGCTCTTCTTCTTCCTGACCTTATCTGCTTTGCATCATACCCCATAGCCACCCAAGCTAAAGAGCCTTACTTTTGCCCAATCCTTCATATAGCACCTGCCCCCAAATGAATAAAAAAGGCTCTCCCCTCAGTTGTGCCTTTACCATAAGGCAACAGGGTTCAAAGAGAATTGTTCTCTTATAGATGGAGAAACTGGGGCCCAGAGGGATTTGAGTGAACCCAGAAATCACGATTTCATCCCACCTCCCTCATTCCTAGATACCCCTACTCTGTAGTCTTGCTCCCCATTCCTCCCCAACAGCTTTCCCCGGTCCTCTCTGAAGAATGAAGGTGATCAAGTGCCTTTCTCTTCTCCTCTCCTAGCTCATGTGTTGAAATTTGATCCATTCCTTCATGAGAACACCAGACCCCCAGTACCTGTCTGGGAGGAGGAGGTGAAGTTGAGAGAGCCAGGCTTATCTGGTCTTCCTAGTCTTCCTGGCCAAAAAGGAGACAGAGGAGAGGATGGATTCCCTGGAGAGCCTGGGAGAGAGGGATACCCAGGTATTTTGGCTTGCATATTCTTGATGGAAGAGGTCAGAGAGTTTATGGGTTATTTATGTGCTCAGAGGATTAAGGACTTGATTTGGGTGGAAATTGTAGAAGTTAAATCTGCTTATAGGAAGAAAAACTTCCTTAATAATTAAAATTGTCTGTGGATGTAATGGGCTGTCTCAGTAGAAAGTGGATGACCCTCTACCAAAGGCCTTCGAGCAAAGATCAGATGATTACTAATTGTGCCAGTTGAATTATATTATCCCTGAGGCCCCTTCAACTGTGACATTCTGTGAGTGAGCAACAGACACTTCAATAGGCATCAGGATCTTCAGGATATAATCCCTGCCTTCAGTGTGCTTCCATCAGGATTGGAAGGGGACATGGTGGGACTTCTTTCCCTGTGAACATGCAAGAGGAAATAAAAGCCATGGAATATTAGCTCAGAAAAGGACCTCAGAGACCATCAGACCCAGACCTCTCATTTTGCAGCTGAAGAAACTGTAGCCCAGAGAAGGAGATTGCTTACCCAAGGCCACACAGCTTATTGGTAGCAGAGATTAAGCACCTTCTAACATCCAGTTCAGTGCACTTTCTCTATCATACTATGTCTTCTTGCCTTTTTGGCTGAGGAACTGGAGGGGGTGAGGTTGGTGGGGAGGTTGATGGGGAAAGACAGGTTATAGTTGAATCTGATCTGCCTGTCACTGATCCCTTCACTAAGTCCTCACCAACCCTCCAGCTAGTACCATTGGCAGACAGGGCTGCCCCTGCCTTGGACCAATGCAGAAATCATCACATCTGGCTGCTGCCTCCCCAGTCAGCTTGTTGCATGGTAGCCCTTTAGAGAGCCAAGTCCCTTTTGTACTCTGGGCCAGACCTTAGAGGCAGCTGCATTTCTGGGAGGAGGGAGGAGAGAGGGGGGGCCCCATCAAGGAGGTTTAGTGGAGATGACCTTGGCAGGTGTCCGTCCTCCTGATTGGCTGGTAGCCACGGCAGCCAGCTTTCAATGCAGACGGAGGGTCGGAGATCAGATGCTGAGATGGATAGAGATGCCGATTCCAAGAGACACAAGCAATGAGATTAGGGCTGGAAACCTTGCAGGGGGTGGGGAGAGAGAAAACAAAGAAGATGAGAAAAAAGGTATAAAGCTGGCCAAGGACATACTTTGAACCTGAATATCTTTCTAAAAGACTATTTGCAGGGAAGGCTGTTATTTTTTCTCTCCCTCTGTGTTGTGCAGGAGTCCAGGTCTGTAGTTTAATTGGCAGGATTCAGTGTAGACATCACAGGGCAACCAGGATCTGTCACCATCCCTGGGGAAAGACACTGTTACACCATTCCTGTCTTTTTTCTACTTACACTATCACCTTCAACCTCTTTATCTTGCACCACCCCCTTCTTCCAGCTGTTCTCCCTTGTTCCTGAAGAAAACAGCTGGAGGGGGCAGGCATTAGGCAGCTGCCTATAGCAAAAGTGGGAGAAGGCAGCAACCCCCTCAATCCTGGTGCTTATTACTGGCAGAGTCTGGGGGTGGGGAGAGGAGGGCCTGCGTCAGATAGAAATCAATGCAGTGAAGAGTGTTTGATCAAGAGCTGAGATGACTATAGACCCCAGGGGATTTTCATCTCTGTCACTAGCTTGTACCATTAAGAAGCAAAAGGAGGCTGAGGTTAGCTAGATCAGGGCAAGGTACCCCTTGCTTTATGCAAACTCAGTGACCCAAAATCTGAAATAAAATAGCTCAGCAAGAAGATCATTATTAGATTTATAAAATTATTCACTCCAGGATTCCCCTGGTGTATATGAAATAGGATTTAATTACACAAATTAGATTTCTACAGCTTTAAAGTAGTTAATTGGCAAACCTATGTGTTCAGGGAAGGCAAGTATTTTTCTACCAGAATCTCTCCCCAAGAGCCCCATGAACCCTACATCTATGCCTTTCAGGCTTTTCTGTATAACTGGAGCTCAGAGCTTTGTATGACTGGGCTAAGGGCCATATATGGCATTTCTGATCATTCTGGTCCAAAGTCAAACTTTCTCAAACTATCTCTAATGGATGGTTCTTAGCACTGGGGATTGGGCTCCAGCCTGTTCCTTTCTCTCTGTTGAGATGCAGGCAGAGCATAAGTTAGAGAGACTTGTGAGCACCCAGCCTCTGCCATCCATCCAGGAGCTTTGATGAAAGTCAGTTTCAATGCAGACAGGGATCCCAGGGCACCTTACTGCTCTCTGGTCTCAGTCATACCCAGTATCCCACTTAAACCATAAGCTCCTTAACATCAGAGTCTATGACTCCCTTTATTAGACATGAAAGTCTCTGAGGAAAGTGACTATATCTCCTCGTACCACATAAGTCCAAGAGATCCCCAAAGATAAGGCTGTGACTCTCACTCTCATGGATGGCTTTCCCATCAGAATACATTGCATTAGAGTAGAAGCTTTGTGTGTGGGGTGGGGGTATGTGAAAATCCCCAGCCCAGATTTATCCCTGTGCTAAGAACCAAATTCTCATTTGATTCCAACTGATTCTTTCCTAATAGGTGGACTGGGAGCCAAAGGGCAGAAGAACAGTCCTGGCCTATCAGTACAAGGGCCTCCTGGACTCCATGGAAGGGCAGGTGAAAAAGCTTCTCCCCTGGGACCATTAACATGGCAGACTCCTTCAAAAGCCGAGGGGAGTGTACAGCTGTGGCTAGCTCACACTGATGTTACACTTTCTAGTCCCTCTGCTCTCTCTCTGAACCAAGCAGTTATCTGTCTCACACTGATTCCTAGCCTCACCAACCCTTGCCTCATCCTTAAGCTATGGCTCTGATCTCATCCTCCTACAGAAATCCTTCCTATGTTGGCCTGGAAAAGGTTTTATACTAATCTTACTTACTTTGGCTATACATATAAATACACTAGGACTCAGCCTGGTAGATCTATTTCTTTAGTTAATTCATCAATATAGGACTATACACTCCATCTCCTTGTTTTTTTTTCTGGCTCTCATCGACTACCAGTTGAGTGCCAGCCACCTCATGGACACTTAGCAAATTAAAGGGCTTAGTCTATTGATGAATGAATGAACCAATGAATTTCTGAACTTTCTGACACTGCTTTATTCTAGCCCCATCAGGGGAAGATCTGCTGGAAAAACTGGGATATCAGGGTTCTACAGAACCAGGTGACCTCTCCAGGTTTTCAGGAGTTGCAGGCCAAGCTGGGAAGTCCAGCCCCTCAGGAGACTGTGAACCCTTGGGATGTCTCTTGGAGAGTCCAAGAGGTGAGTTTAATCATCTGCTTGGTGGTGTGGGGACTGGCTGTTTCAGCCTCTGACCTTTCTCCCAGGGCATCCCAAGCTCAGCCTATTGTTCAGCAATCCTCATCCATTCTGAAGCAACTTGTCTTCCTGGAACTTTGAGCTTGGTTTCTCTAGGAGAGTGGCTGGCCAGTGAATCTAGCTGAAATGGGAGAGTTGGCCAGCACCTGCAACCCACCTAGTTTCCCTTCAATTAACAAAGACTATTGAAAAAGCCGATGTCTGACTTTCTAAGAAGAAAGCTTCTTGAGGGAGATTAAAGGGAGTCCCTGTAATTCCAAAGATCAATCAACCTTGAACAAAAGGAGTAGTAGGAAGAAGTCTGATGGGGACACTAACTACTATTTCTATAAACTTTCTTTAGTCATAAGACCTACATTACAGATAAGCTTATAACACTTTCTAGCTGGGTGACCCCAAACAAGGTATTATACCTCTCAGAGTTTTGGTTTCCTCATCTGCAAAAGAGAGATAAAATGTGTACTGCTTTACCTCTCAGGGCTGCCATAAAGAAAAGATTTTACATACTGTGGTATACTGGAACGAATGAAGTGAGAGGGCCTGGATTCAAATCCTGACTCTGTTACTGCTTGAGTGACTTTAGGCAGGCTATTAAACCTTTCTTGGCCTTATCTGAAAATGAAGGGATTGGACTGGATGGCTTCTGAGGTCCTTTCCGACTCTAAATGCGGGATCCCTGTGAAAATGCAAATTGTTATTCTTGTTATTATCATAATTGCTGTCTACTTCCTGCAGAAAGTTCCCCCCTCTACTCCCTTCCCTTAATTTATTCATAAGAATTTAGTTGTCTGGACAGCTAGGTGGTGCTGTGGTTAGAGTGCCAGGCCTGGAGTCAGGAAGACTCATCTTCTTGAGTCCAAATCTGATTTCAGACAGTATTAGCTGTGTGACCCTGGGCAAGTCACTTAACCCTGTTTGCCTCAGTTTCCTCATCTGTGAAATGAGTGGGAGAAGGAAATGGCGAATCACTCCAGTATCTTTGCCAAGAAAACCCCAAATGGGGTCATGAAGAGTCAGGCACAACTGAAATGACTGAACAACAATAAAGTTTAGTTCCTCTTTCTCTTCTTTTTAAAGTTAGGGGACTATGGTTGTGGTGTACCACATACAACATTGCACTTGGTTCATATGTTGGTTAGTTGTATTAACCTCTCCCCTCCCCTTTTTTATTCTTTATTATAAGGGGTGACTCATTAGAAAAAGGACAAGGACAGGGAGTAGAAAGAGGAAAATATATTGGGAAATGTAGTTGATATGAGAATACAAACATTAACAATTTCCAGGAATTAGTAGGAAAAGACTTTTCAGGGAGATGGAATGATGCTCAGATCTAGTGCATTTTCCTGTAGTAATCCTGCTTCCTCTCATTTTCAGATGTTGACTTGATCCCCTGATCCTGGGAGAAGGATGGACCCTGAGCAGGTTCTCAGTGACCCACAATTTGGCTCCTGCTTGGCCTGCTTGTTCCATCCACTTCTGTCCCTTCTCAGCTACACAGGCTATTCCACACAACTTATTTTTCTCCACAGCTGTTTGAGGCATCTAGATATATGGGGTATTTGATGGTGTGATAACAGCTGTTGTGGGGGAATCTGGAAAGGTTGGGAGAATGTCATGAGGAGGCTGCTCCATCTTCTACCAATGAGCTGTGTGACCTTGGGCAAACTGCTCTTCCTCAGAGGGTCTCATTTTCCTCACCATATGAGGGGCCCATATCCTAAATTGGTGGTATCACACTCAAGTCAAAATGGATATAAGGATTCCTTATATATACATAAGGATCCTATATATCACATATAAGAATCCCTGTGGGCTGAATGAATATGAACTTAGAAAACCACATATTAACATTATCTGTGTTCTATTCTACTTTTATTTAATTAAGTAAATATTTTTCAACTATAGCTTAATCTGCTTCAGGAGGCTTTTAGGCAGCAAGTGTGAATTTGACAACTGTGCCCTAAATAAACACTAAAAGAACTTCCAGTTCTAAAACCCCATGATTCTATAATCTACAAGCCAAAGTTTCAAGACTGGTTGTCAGGCTGAGTTTGAAAAGAATGAAGCAAGTATTTGCGTGTGTGTGTGTGTGTATGATGACCTATATAAGTAACATCAGAGTCAGTGTGGCATAGTGGATAGAATTTTGGACTTGGGAGTTTGGGAGACCTCTGTTCAAATCCTCTCTCTTATCCCTACTAGCTGTGACAGACTGGGCAAGTCACAGCCTCTCTAAGCCTCAGTTTCCTCATCTGTAAAGTGGGGAGGCTGGGTCAGATGACTTTAAAAGTTTCTTCCAGTTTTAAAGTTATTGTCCTATAATCTTTCTTATCCATAAGTAAGTAAATTCTTTAATATGGGAACGATAACATAAAAACTGGCCTTGATTAATTCTATTCAACCAGTATTGCTACAGCATCCCTGTTCTAGTGTTATGGAGATTTTAGAATAAATGTTACATGCCCTCCGGGTGCACAGGGCCTCACACATAGTAGGTGCTTAGTAAGTATTTGTAGACATGGGTTGGGGAGGGAAAGGGAAGGAAGGGAATAAGCATTTATTAAGCAGCTATAATGTGCTAGGCACTGTGCTCAATGATTTACAAATAGTATCTTGTTCGATCCTCACAACAACCCTGGGAGAGAGGTGCTGTTAGGATCCCCATTTTACAGTTGAGAAGACCAGGGCAGACAGAAGTTAAGTGACCTACCCTGGGTCACACAGCTTGTAAGTGTTTGAGGCAGGATTTGAACTTAGGTCTTCTTAACTCGATAGTGCTCTATCCACTGGGCCACCAAGCTGCCTCACAAGCATGGTCTTGCATACTTTTGAAAAGTGAGTGTCCATTTCTCCTTAGTTTCCTCTCTTAACCAGTACTACTAAGGCTGTGAATCAAGTACTGAAGATACAACTCCCCCCCGCACCCCAAAAAAAAGGAAACAATCTGCTCTCAGGGTGGTTACATTCTATTCTCTCTCTCCCTTGAGTCTTAACTTTGTAGAAGGTTAAATAATTTGGATTTTAATTCATGTTTGGTGAAGTGTCTGAAGGGAGAGAGAGGCTGGAGTCACCGGAAGGGCTCATTTCCCCTTTCAAATGGAGGATACTCTGAATAAAGCTCTTTGATAGTGGATAAGCATCTGGTAATGTGAAAAAAAAATCTATTGTTATTCTCTTTGTGCCCTAGAACGTAAACTATGTTCCAGGTGAAAGGAGGCTTGACAGGTAAAATGAGGACAGGGAGGAGAAAAAAAATTAAAAAAAAAAAAAAAGGATGCGAAGGCAGGCAAACTGCTCCCGGGTGATTATACAAGCCCAAGCTGGGATCTGCAGAGAAGCCCGATGTGCAGCTGCTTCTCCGTAACCTTGTTAGATCAAGAGCGAAGCCTCCTCACCCACTCTGCCTGCTTGGCTGTGTTTCTTGCCCACCCCTCCTTCCAAGCCACAGGCAGCTCTGACAGCAGTTATAAGTTCACTCATCTGAACACCCCTCTGCAGCAGATTAACCAAACTAGTGCGGTTCCTTCCTGATTGGCTTGAAGTTGTGATTCTGTGTCCCACTCCATACAAGCTGGTTAAACAACCAGTTACGTACCCAGCAGGAATGCTGTGGCTTGGGGGCTGCCTCACAAAGAATGTGAGGGAGGCTAGAACCAGGAGCACATATGTGAAGGCTTCCATTTCCCAGATAACACGCTGACTTCTCAGAGCTCCTCCACGCTTCAGGGAACGGTGCTCAAGTGGAGTAATTGAGGATGCTGGGCCCCAACGAGTCATCTTGACATGTCTGATGGTGTGTGGGAAGCTGCTCTCCCTGATATGTGCCACCTGGCACTAATAAGCTCTCTTCCCAGGGGCCTGTGGCTCCAGAAGAAGAGAGCCAGGTTGCTGAATGGATCTCAGAAGCAAGTGGGGTAGGGGGAAGGAAGAAGGAGAAATTGTCCCCTGGTGTCCAGGCCAGGGTCAGAGTGGACAGGGGTTCTGTCCATTGCCATTCCCCTCCTTCTCCCCCACCTTCCCCTGGAGGAAAAGGCTTCCTTCCCCATTCCCTTTCCCCACCTTCCTTCTTTCAATCTTATGTAGATAGGGGATAGAGATAGAGAATTTATTAGGCACTTACTATGTGCCAGATACTGTTCTAAGCACTGAGGATGCAAAACCAAGAAGATAATGCAGTCCCTATTCTCAAGGTGCTTACATTCTGATAGGGGAAGATGAAATGTTAAGCAGGACTGGAAAAGTAGGAGAGGTGGGGAGGAGAAGGGTAGAGGTGGATCAGACCAGAGTGTAATCATGCTTGGGGCTGAACAAGAGATATCAGCAAGCCTAGGACTCACCAATCATCGAAGATCCCTCAAAGTAAAGTCATCCTTAGGGGAACAAGACAGCTGGTATGACCATAAGCAGGAAAGCAAACAAAAAAAATGAAGTATAAAAGAAACCATCCAAAGTCCTCTTATGAAATGGCACCAAGGTCCCTCTATGACTAGGTTCTGTCTCTGACAAACAATGAAGGTCTAAGGATCTTTGGGGGAATCTCAAGACTGTCCTCTTCTGTGCTATTGGCCACAAAGACCCCTAAGGTCTTATTCTGATAAAATCCTCACTTGGTCCTTCCATCCCCATTATCATCCTATATATCTTCTGCCTTTGTAACTACACTCTTCAAAAAGGCCCTCTACAACAGGTGCCTCCACCTTCTCTCCTCTCAACCTCTTCTTAAGCCCTTACAATCTGACTTCCAACCTTATCATTCCTCCAAAACTGCTCTCTCCAAAGTTACTAATGATCTCTTAGTTGCCAAAACCAATGGCCTTTTCTTGATTCTCACTCTCTTTTACACTTAAAAAAAGTTATTTTCAGTTCCAATTCTTTCCCTCCTGCCCATCCCCTACCCATTGAGAAGGTAAGAAATGTGATATGAATTATACATGTAAAGTCATGCAAAACATTTCCACACTAGCCATGTTGTGAAAGAAAAAATAATGTAACAGAAAAGATGTTTCAATATTCACTGAGTTCATCAGTTCTCTCTCCAGATGTGGGTAACATTTTTTTATTCTGAGTCCTTTGGAACTATTGTGGATCATTGTATCAATTAGAATAGCTAAGTCTTTCACAGCTGATTGGCATTGTAACATTGCTGTTACTGTGTTAAATGTTTTCCTGGTTCTGCTCACTTTACTTTGCATCAGTACTTGTGTCTCCCCAGATTTTTCTGAAACCATCCACTTTATTTTTTTTCTTACAGCATAATACTATTCCCTCATAATTATATGCCATATCATAATAGCACCTACCTCCCAGGATTGTTGTGAGGATCAAATAAGAATTTATAGTGCTAAAAACACTGCTTAGTCAGTGCTATATAAATGGTAGCAGCAGCAGCAGCAATGGTAGTAGTAGTAGTAGTAGTAGTAGTGATGAGGTTAAAGAAAAATGATGATGGTAGGGAACCATAGGTTTCTAGGGGTGCTCGAGACCCCAAAATACTGACATGCCGGGTCCTGCCGAAAGAATTCGACCCAAGCCTCCTCAGCCAAGGAAAAAGACATAGCTTATTAAGGATTCGCCATGATGGGTTGTCTTAAGAAATTCCACCCTTTGTGACGAAGGCCAGATCGAATCTGAGCACCTTCATGGAGGCAAGATGAAACTTATATAAACAAAGATTGTAGGACCGATCTAGGGTGGTCCTGGGGTGATGGGAGGAGGGGTTTAGGGAGGGTCTTGAGGAGGAGTCTAAGGAGGAGCTTGATGGGACTGGGATGAGGTCAGACTCCAGGAATCAAGAGAATGGGATTAAGAGAAGGAAGTAGCTGAAGGCATGGATATTGATAGTATCAGGGCTGGGAAGTAGCTGGACTATGAAGGGCAAGGCTAGGTAGAGATTTGGGCCTAATGATAATGAAAGGCTTCTCATCTAGTGGGAAGATTCAAGGAGAGTTCAAGGGGGTTCCCAGAGACTGTACCCTCATCATTCCCCCCTCAAACAAATGAGACCCAAGTTTTTTGGGGGTCCAAAGAGGTTCCTACAGTCTGAACCCCATCAGTAGTAGTAGTAGTATAATTGTTGTTGTAATTGCACAGGCCCTCATCACCTCACACTTGGATTATTGCAATAGCTTGTTGGTAGGTCTACCTGCCTCAAGTCTCTCCCCACTCCACTCCACTCCACTCTCCATTCAGCCACTAAAGAGATTTTCCGAAAGTGAAACACCCCTACTCAATAAACTGGTGGCTCCCTCTTGCCCCTAGGATCAACTATAAAATACTCTTGGGCATTCAAAGCACTTCATAACCCAGTCCCCTCCAACCTTTCCAGTCTTTTTATACCTTACTCTCTGACAAATGTCGTTTGATCCGTTGACACTGTCCCCTTTGCTGTTCCATGAACAAGACACTCCAGCTCTTGGTTCTTATTTTTTGTCACTGTCCCTCATGCCTGGAATGCTCTCCCCTCTACTTCTCTGACTGTACCTCTTTAGATTCTTTTAAGTCCCAATTAAAATCTCACCTTCTACAGGAAGCCTTCCTCAACCCCTGTTCATTCTAGTGCCTTCTTCTCAATAATTATTTCCTATTTATCCTGCATATAATTTGCTTTGTGTGTATTTGTTTGCATGTTTTCCCCCCTTAGGCTGTAATCTCTTTGATGGTGGAGACTTTCTTTTGCCTCTTTTTGTATCCCTAGCACTTATCACAGTGCCTAGCTCATAGTAGGTATTTAATAAATGTTTATTGAGTGAATGAATATAACCTGGAACAGAAGACAGAAGGCCTGGGTTCAGATCCCATCTCTAATGCTTACTACCTATGTAAAGTCAGGCAAGTTCCTTACCTTTCCTAGGCCTTGGTTTCCCCATCTGGAAAATAAGGAGGTTGGACTAAATGGATACATTGGCCCATTCTAGTTCTAGATACACAGTCCAATGAAAGCCAGCTGGGTTTGAAGTTGGATGGGACCTGATCCTTGGCCTAGTTTTCTACATTGTAAAGATTAAGGAATCTGGATTTTAATTCCTATGGCATTAGATAAATCTCTTAAATTCATCAGGTCACAGTTTTCTTGTCTGTAAAATGGGGTGCAGGCTCCAAGATAAACTCCAAGATCTGACTCTAAGTTTATAATACTATTTTAAACAGTTCTTCATTTCATTCTTGCCCCATTTCTAGTCACTTCATTTCCCTCATGAGCCTGACACCCCAGCTTCACTTCTGAACGTTCCCCCACTTTCTGTGTTTTTTCTATTTTGGAAAGATTTTGAAATAAATGCACCTTTGGGGTACCAATCTAATCCATCCTTTGAATGCTACCAAAGAGGCAGCTGGTTGGCGCAGTGGATAGAGTGTTGGGCTTGGAATCAGGAAGGGTTCAGTTCAAATGCTGCCTCAGATGCTTACTAGCTGTGTGGCTCTGGGCAACTCACAACCTCTGTCTGAGTCAATCTCCTTATCTATAAAATGGAGATACTAATACCACCTACCTTACAGAGTTCTTGTGAGAATAAAATGAGATATTTGTAAAGTGCTTTGCAAACCTTAAAGAACTATATAAATACTAGCTTTCTTAGTTATTATTAATATGGGTAGAGAAGCCAGAACTTCTCTAAATGAGTCTCTATGGTGATTTGACAGTATAATGGAATGACCATAGGACTTGCCATCAGAAGACCACATTGTTGGTCAGCCACTTATCACCTGTATGACCTTGGGAAAATCCCATAACATCTCTGAGTCCAAGTTTTCTTATCTCTTAAATGGGGATAATAGTATTGGACTTGTACTTCATAAGGCTTTTGTGTGAAGAGTGCTTTGGAAGTCTCACTGGGCTGTAGAAATTTAAACTCTTCTAATAATATTTAAGGGTTTCTCAAAGTTGCCCAATGGACAGGCAGAAGGAAGAATTTGGGGGGGGACAGAAAAAGTGATCAGGGATGAGGCTTAAGATGAAGAGGGATAGGAAAGGAGAATGAGCTGGGCAGTATTCAGAGCAAGACTCTGCATAGCTTCACACAGTGTCAACTCTAGCTATGGTTCAGGAATCTAGCTGCCTTGAATATCAAGTGAATACATTTGCTAGCCTGGGAGCTAATGCTGGGAGGCAACCCTGCCCCCCCCCCCCCCAAACTACCCTCCAGTCACCATCACCACAAAATGGAATCCCATCCCTCTGCCATGAATATTTCATCAATTCATTTGAAATGCAAAAGAGATGGGGCAGCAATGTCGCCTGGGTTTGTTGATGAGCTGCTGGCAGCGACATAGGAATATTTCCAATTTCGTATGCTCCCGTAGTATTTGTCACAGAACTGAGATCGAACAGTCCACTTATGACCAGGAGACTCCCATACAGTCCCATTGACTTGCACTTCTGGCCATTTCTGTAGATGAAGTGAGCTTGACATAATTATGCAATGATTAATGCCCTCAGAAGTACAATGCATATCTGGGTAAGAATCCTCCCTAAGACATCCTTGAGAAGTGCTCATCCATCCTTGAAGACCCCATAGCTTAATAATTAAAACTAGAAAGGGTTTGAGACAACATCTAGTTTGATCTCCTTGTTTTACAGATCAAGGAAAGGCAGCTTACCTGTGGATATGACAGTGGGCTCCTATAGTCCCTGATACTAGAGAGGCTGAGCTGTTGCATGACTTGAGTTTAGGAGTTTTAAGCTGCAGTCAGGCTAATGCCTCAGGTGTCTGCACTAAGTTCAGCAGCAATATGGCAAACACCTGGAGTAGAGGGCCACCAGGTTGTCTAACCAGTCTAAGTCAGAAAAAATTGAGCAGGTAAAACCTCAGCGTTGGGATCAGATTGGGGAAGGGGCTGCTATACTTCTAACCCAGGTGAGATAGGGAGACCTAGAGTCCCCTTGAAAAAAAAAATGAAGCTTACAGAGTTTAAGTGACTTGACCAAGGTCACAGAGATAGTATATGACCTAAGTGGAATCGCTGAATTGTTTCCCTATATCAGAGCTCCTATAATAGAAATGTCCTCCTTCCTAGGGTATCTTATTCTACTTTTGAAAGTTCTAATTGTTAGGGCATTTTTCAAAACCAAATAAAGTGCTCTCTGAATTCTACCCATACAGCCCTTCATAAAGTTAATGATCATGATACCATAGATTTCAGCTGAACATCCTTAGTCCTATCTAGCAATCCTCAGCTTGAAATAATTCCGAGGCCCTTCACCATTCTGGCCATCTTCCTCTGGCTTAACCTGCTTCTCACCGGAGTCTATCAAAGAACATTCTGTCAGTCCATCCAGCTTCATTATCCCAATTATCCTAACCTCTCAGTCAGCATTTATGGAGTTGGTGGCTCTGGTTATTCCCATTTCACAGTTGGATAAAGAGGGAGATCAAGTAACAAAATGATGGTGTTCTGATTCAAAATCCAGTACTCTTTCAACTCACTATGCCCCCTCCCTTCATTTTTTAATGCTGTCTAGACTGTGCCAATTGATGTTGGAGGATTTGTCTGTGGTAAGTGATGAGGCAATCAATGAGCATTTATCAAACCCCTAATGTGGGCAGCATCTTGTGCTAGGCACTGTGGGAGAGAGAAGGATGAACAAGACACATTTTGCCTCTTGGCAGTCTTGTATCCTATGTCTGAAGCCAAGATTCTCACTCATGAAACAATAAGAAAACAAAACAGACAGAACACACAGAAATCTCAAGCTAGGTAGTTTGTTTCAGCTAATTAATCCTCCAGCAGTTCAGATGAGGTAGAGATCCATGATTAGAATAAAATATTCCAGACATTAGGAGTGTTGCATAGTAAAAACAACAAGGCACTAGTAGTCTAGAGAACTGGGTTTTAGTCCTGATTATTTTATGAACTTGCCGTGTGATCTTGGCTCAGCTAATTTCCCTTTCTGGTCTTCAGCTATCCCTCCCCAATCCCAGGTGAAAGGGTCATACTAGCTGATTTCTAAGATCTATTCCAGATCTATCTTCTCTTGATTCTATAACTTCTGTTTTTCTCATTCACTTTCCCTTCCTGTATTCACACATGATTCAGACAGGTAAATCTGGGCTTGGGTGCTGTATCAGTAAGGCAAGATTCATGACCTTGAGGATGACCATGAACATGCCTGAATGGTTTGGAACTGCAAAGTATGAAAAACTCTCTAGGCAGAGGAGGTTTAACATTTATTTAGACTCCAGAGGATAAAATCCCAAGACCAGCTACTACAATTCAATATAGCAGTAATTATATTCCAAAACCAAGTCATGCTATAACCTTCCCCCTTGCTAGGGCCTTCCTGTAAACAACCTCAGGAATCCTAACTCTCTGCTCAGCATTCTCTTCTGCAGCTCTGCCACGGCTGGCTCTCTCAACGTCTGCCCTTCATCGCCCTCTTGATGTCTGCTTCTCAATTCTGCTTCCCTTCAGTTCTGCTTCTCTTCAGTTCTGTCCTTCTTCAATTCTGATCTCTCACACTCTGGGCTCTCCTTATATACAATTGTAGCTGGTGTCTGATTGGTCAGAACTTAGGTCTCTGTCTGAATTCATGATTGACTAGAACTCAGTGCACATACCGTTGGCTCTGGTCTTAGCTACTCCCCTTAGGTCGCTGAGGGCTTCACACCCAAACTGGCTTAGTACCTGGTAAGTAGAGGCTTTAGGACTACTTACAAACAAAGATATAATCAAGCTGCCCCACCTAGCCCCACCTAAGGCCTATTAAATGGGTGGGGAAGATCTTTGATCACATTAATACTACAGGTACAGAGGGTACTAACCCTCTAAATGGAGGAAATATTTGCATTTCCTTCATTTCCTAGGTCACTTGAAAGAAATTTGGAGTTGACCAGCTAAACCTCCTTAATGTAGGAACTAAGGCAAAGACTTCTTTTCAGAGATATGAGTTAGACCACGGACCTCCTTTTCCAGGACAACTTAAGGGAGACACCAATTTGCAGGCCACAGCACCATCACTCCAACACCATTTCCCATTCCTAGATTCCCCTCAACCACCTCTCTGCAAGACTCCTCTTTGGCTTTTGAAAACATAGCCAAGCTCCTTGAAGGCGGGGTCTGTCCTATCTACCTTTATATCACCAACATTCAGCATAGCTCTTAAAAGATGTTTGTTGAATGGATAAATGAATGAAAAATTGTTACAGGTCTTCCTTCACCTGCTTTCACACAGGCACTTACTGGACAAAGTTAATTCCACTGATTCCTAAGAAGGATATGAATCCTTTTGTAACTATTCTATTTTTTCTTTTATTTTTCAAGAAGAATTATTGTAGAAATGTATCCCTCCCACTACCTCTCCCCAATTGTGCAAATTTTTAAAAAGTCCTGAAAAACAAAGGCCTCAATATGCAATTGCATAGTCCAGCAAAACAAATGTCCACATTAGCCACATCCAAAAATCCATATCTCTTTCTGAATTTTTAGTTCTTCAACTCTGTCAGGAGATTTGTAGGATCTTTCATCTTCATTCTTTAGATTCATGTCATGGTGCTGATCAAAATTTTAAATTCTTAATTGTTTTTCTCTATAATGTAAACTCAATTCTAAGGGAGCATCTGTCCCTCAGAATCACACAAGTCTCAGAATCGGAAGGGTCCTCTAGTCTGGTCTGAGCCTGGTCACACTGAGCAGGAATTTCCCCAGCTCTGACTCTCAGTTAAAGGCTCAAATGTCTCCTGAATGTGAGTCTTCTATAAAGCTCCCAGGTGTGAATGTTTGCTCTCTCTTCTAATTACCCTGTATCATGTTTATTTGTGTACACATTTGCACACCAGTAGAATTAAGTTCCTTGAAAGCAGAGATTTTTTTTTCCTTTTCATTGCTAGAACCCAGCATAGTACTTTGTAGATATTTATTTGTGGAAATGAATTGAGATGAATCTCCAACAAGTGGCTATCCAGTCTCCACTCATTTCCCACTTAGCTACAAGCTGCCGTCCTTTAGATTTCTTCATCACGCCCCTGCCCTCAACCTCATCTGCATCACCAAACTTCATCATCTAGCCGGATGACATCAGCTTTGGTACTCAGACCTCAGCACCTTCAGTATGCTCTGCCTCTCTGATTGGAGAGCAGAACAAAGCTCCTTTCAAAGCCTCCATTTAAGATGGGGCCCAGGCCAGCCACCTCTTCATTTTCTACCTGGCTACAAACTACATTCCTTTGGATTTCTTCATCATACTCCTTGCACGGGCACCTATCCCCTCCCTTTTCAGCTTCCTTTTGAGTATTGTCTTCCCCCTGTTAGATTTTAAGCCCTTTTGAGGGCAGGGATTATCTTACTCTTTTGTATTTATATCCTCAGAGTTTTTCAGAGTGCTTGCAAGTACACATAGTAGGTATTTAATAAATGTTTATTGACTGACTGACTTCACTTGAAGACTTCCAGTAATGGGGAACTCACTACCTCCTAAGACAGGTCATTCTACTTTTAGACACTTTGCCTTTCTTCAGGTTCTGCCCTTTCTTCCCTCTGGGACTAAGCAAAATGTGTCTGTTCTCTCTTCCAAATGACAGCCATCCAAATACTTGGAGAAAGTTTTCATGTCCTGTAGAAGGTCTTCTCTTCTTTGGGATAAACATGTCTAGTCATTTCCACTCTTATGGAATGATCTATACTCTTGTCACCATCACAGCCCCCTCCCCCTCATCAATTCTCTTGATCGTTGATGTTCTTCCTATGTGATGGCACTCTGAGCCCCTTCCATCCAAGAAGATCTTTCTCTGGGTCTGTGAGAGAGAGAAATCTGACCTTGTAGAATGGAAGGCAAAGCTAGTGTCAGCAGTGGCTATCCAGGGCTTAGCAGCCCAAACTCCTAGCCAGCTCCTAATGGAGAATGACAGCACCATGCCAAGGCTATCTTTCAAGATTTCCCTGGGAAATGAAGCCAGGGCAAGGGAGATGGTGAAGAAATAATTTCATTTTTCTCCCTTTCTTGGAAGCAATTAACCTGTGAAACAAAATTGTTATTACAAAGAACACATTATATATCAAACATAGGATGAGATTTCAATGGTCCTGGAACAGGAGAAAACTCAATCACATGAACACTGGCTTGCCCCTTCTCCCGGCTTCTAATGCAATCAGGAAAATGAATGGGTGCGCAGGAGCTGCTAGCCAGAACACCAAGGTAATCCAAAACCTTTTTTCTGATTTCCAGGGGAACAACCTCAATAGAGTACAGGGGGCTCTTCAGGAGATTCTCAGCTACTACATACATCTGGCAGGTTGGATGGCATTATGTAAACAGGATTGTGGACTTAAGTCTCTGAAACCTAGCCTCTTACCTTCTCTCATTTCCTGATTGCATAAGTGCCTCTGGGCTCTGTGTAGTGGATCCTAGTCACTCATCCTGGTATCTCTTCTCCCTTATACACCAGTTTGTCTTATCATCCAGTTTGACTTGTAAGGCTCTTGAGGTCAGTGATTCTTCTCACTTTCCTAAAATGCTGAGAATAAGTGGTCCTCAACTAACAGTTAGATATGATCCCGAAAACATGAGTGTAGATAGAATTTTAGCAAATCAAATCCTATTTTAAATGTGCTTGAGGAATTCATTATTCACAGCAGAAGTTATTAATTTTGTTTTTGTTTCATTAACTCCTTTGGAAGTCTGGTGAAGCCTATGGACCCCTTTTTAAGATGAGATATTGATGACTCTATTCATAATTGAAGGAAATGTTAGACTTCAGGCAGAGGTTAGTGAAGATGCTGATGTAATATTTTCTTATCTAACTTCACAGCTCCTGAAATCTTTCCATGGAACATCTTGGCAGGACATGGACTACGGGTTAAGAACTTTTGATGTAAAAATCCAAGAATTTGCCCTTCCCCTAACCCTGGCATTATTTCTTCATTTATACATCTGAGTTCTCTTGTATCAGATTTACTTTAAGAGAGATTCACCCACAGGGCCATACCTACAAAAGGTATTCACTAATTCGTGATGATGATAATAATGAAATGGTCATCATAGTGTCGATTTGGACTCTTTTCTGTCTGTCTTATGTGTGATTGAATGTGGGAATTTCATGGAGAAGAACCCTTTGCCCAAGGTCAACAAATATTCCATATACCCTTCCTTTTGTGACACCACCACCACCTCTCAGCCTTACTACCTTATCCATTCACTCCTATGCCACAGGTGTTCCCACTTTCTTCTCTCCTCCTACCAGTAGATAGTTCAGCTCCTCCCAAGGTGAACATTACCTAATCTGATCAGCTCAAATGCTAATGGAAGTTACTCCTAGCTAGGCAATATCTGGGCATTTAGATGGTGACCTAGAGATAATTCTCTTGCCCTCTCATTCTAATGCCTCAGGGACTCTGATGATGGGACTATGTCAGGTCATTTGGGACAGATATACAGTAAGGATGATTTTTGTGTGCCTGAAATTGCCAGGAATAGGGGCTGCTGAGGATGCTTGGGGTGTGTTCCATTTATATCCTTAGCATGACCCTGTTGGTTCTTGGGGTTCATAAGGTAAGCAAAAAAGTCAGGCCAGCTGTGCCTGGAATCAGTGTAGATAAATTTTCACAGCAAGCGTTTGAGGACTGACATCCATGGGTAAGAAAGCCTTTAGATTTTTCCCCTCTTTCCTACATGATTCCAGCCCCATTGTCTATCCCAAGGAGGACAAGACACAGGAAAACTGGAGATGCTTTATTCTATTCTCTTTAAGAATAGTTGTCACTTGCTTCCTGTACAAAGAAGATTTGGATGAAAGTCCTTAGAGAGTTGGAACACATTGAAGTCATGATCTCTTTCAACTTTCTCCCACCCAGTCCCTATAGTGTTTCTTCTCAGTAATATATTCCTCTCCCCTATGGCACTAGGATCTCTGGATAGGAAAAGAACCAGGAATTATAAAAAGTTACCAGAAGTCTAATGATAAACATTCCATAATCCTCCAAAGCCACCCAATCCCTACATTGTTTCTTCTCAGTAATATATTCCTCTCCCCCACAGCAATAAGATCTCTGGATATGAAGAGAACCAGGAATTATAAAAAGTTACCAGAAATCTAATGACAAACATTCCATAATCCTCCAAACCCACCCAGTCCCTATAGTGTTTCTTCTCAGTAATATATTCCTCTCCCCCATGGCATTAGGATCTCTGGATAGGAAAAGAACCAGGAATTATAAAAAGTTATCAGAAGTCTAATGATAAACATCCCATAATCCTCCAAACCCACCCAGTATGTCTTCCACACTCATGCTGTTGTTGTTAAGTCATTTTTTCAGTCATGTCCAATTCTTTATGACCCATTTGAGGTTTTCTTAGCAAAGACAATGGAGCTGTTTGCCATTTCCTTCTCCAGCTCATTTTATAGATGAGAAACTGAGGCAAACAGGGTTAAGCGACTTGTCCAAGGTGACACAACTAGGAAGTGTCTGAGGCCAGATTTGAATTCAGTAAGATTCATCCAGGTTCAGCGCTCTGTCTGGTGTACCACCCAGCTGTCCCTTCCATACTCACCACCCTATAAAACCAGTGTCTCCAAGATCACCTGTTGTGTCCTAATGACTTTTTCTCAGTCATCCTTATCCTTGGCCTCTCTCTCTAAGACACTTTTGCTTTTTGCTCTATACTTTTTCTCTCTGACTCTGTTTCTCTTTCTGTCTCTCTGTCACTCTCTGTCTCTGTCTCTCTCTCCTACCACATTCTGCCTTGTATCTTATTTAGTGATGTATGTGTCTTATACCTTTTATTAAATTATAGGCTCCTTGAACGCAAGAACTGTATAGTGAGATTTTTCTTATTATTATCCTCAGCACTCACTGGAAATAGGTCCTTGAATAGACTATGTACTTAATAAATGTTTAGTTGCTTAACTTTAATCTATTCTCATGTCAATTTCTTTCCTGTCTCTCAGTCTGCTATTATCGCTGTGCCACTTAGCTAGCCTGTTAATGAAACTTAGAGATCACTTTTAGCTAGGTGGCACAGTAGATAGAGTGCTGGGCCTGGGGTCAGGAAGACTCATCTTCCTGAGTTCATGTCTGGCCTCAGACACCTAGTAGCTGGGTGATCCTGGGCAAGTCACTTAACCCTGTTTGCTTCCATTTCTCATCTATAAAATGAGCATGAGAAGGAAAAAGTAAACCACTCCAGTGTCTTTGCCAAGAAAACCCCAAAATGAGGTCATAAAGAGTCAGACATGACTGAAGATGACCGAACAATAACAAAGAAATCACTTTGATTTTGTCGGCTTCCATGCCACATTACGGCTCAAACTGAGTTTTGATTGATTAAAAACCCCCCAAAATTGCTGCATAGCTATAAAATCCCAGGTAGTAGCTACATGAGTTTTTTCACCTGCTTTGAGGCATGCCAATCTAGAAAGATATTTTGATCTGAAGCTGCATTAAGAGAAATACAATGTGCTGGACCAGAGAGGCAAGAATTCCTCTGCCCTGGTTAAGCAACATCCAGAATATTGTGTTCTGTTCTGGTCACCATAGAGGGGATGGATATTAACAAGCTGAAGAGCACTAGAGAAAGACAACCAGGATAGTTCAAGGCCTGAAGTTCATTCCATGTGAGAATCAGTTATAGGAAATAGGATGTTTAGCCCAGAAAAGAGAAGACTGGGGGTGGAGGCTGAAGGGGGACATGACAGCTGTTGTCGAATATTTGAAGACAATCACATTAAAGAGGGATTAGATTTACCCTTCATGGCCTTGAAGGGCAGCACTACAATTGATGGGTATATCTTTTGAAGTAGCAAATTTAGGCTTTAATGTAAGAAAAACGCCCTTCCTCCCAATTAAAACTATCTAGCTATTTAAATGTAGAAAGGACTACTTAAGGGCACAGTGCATTTCTTCTCTTTGGAGGTCTTCAGACAAATGCTGAATGACTAATTGTCAGATGTGTTGTAGAGATGATTCTCATTCTAGTTTGGGTCAGATTCAACTCTGACATTCTGTGAGGTCAGAGGATAGACAAGGGGAGGTTATAAATTTATATAATGGGCAGGTTAGGATTAACCCTAATCCTAATCTCTCAGGCAACAGGGATTGCCAGTAAATTTCTTGCCATTTTCATGACTGTTTTGTGCCCTGGTAGTTAGAGCAACAGAACAGGCTTATGTGGAACTAAGACCAAGGTCTCTATCCACTTTTCAACAGACCAATTTAGACTTTTTCCATGAAGGCTGGAGAATTCTTTTCCTAAGTGATGATAGGTATACAAAACTTTAATTCTAGAAGTGTCTCAAGTACCACACTTGATTTTTGGTTAACCTATTCAGAAAATTGACGTTTTGTAGACTTAACTGAGCACCCAAGAAAAGCTATACCAATGGTGTTGACTTTACTCAAATGGTACCACTAAAAATAGCTGAGATGTCTTCTTGATGAAGTGTGAAACCTCTGCTTCAGACCTTTCCCTTTTGTGGTTAGCTTTTGTCTTCTAATGATGCCAGATCCTCAGTAGTTTCTATAAATATGAAGCAATATTTAATTTGTTATTCCTTAGGGGACAGAACATCATCCATCTTGAAGGATCCACAACTTGGGAAAGCCATTCTTTCAACAAACATTTATTAAGAGCCTACTGTAGTTGGCATGGTGTAGTAGGTAGAATGTAGAATTTGGAGTAAACCTGGGCTCAAATTATTCCTTTGACACTTATTAGCTTTGTAAGCCTGGGCAAGTCATTTAACACCTATGTGCTTCAGGCAGCTCCCTAGGACTTATACAGTTGCAATCTATGTTTGCTAGAAGAATTCCTTACACTGAGGAAATCACAGATCCTATTTGCATGTATGGAGCCCTGTTCACAGCAGTGCTGGAGAAGATAAAAAAAAGTAGATGACATGCCTTCTGCCCTCTTGGAGCTAAGCTCCAAAAAGTCTGCATTCTAGCAGGACATAAAGAAACAGAATTCAGAAGCTCTGGGCTAAGTAGAGGTGTGATGGAGGGATAGGGGCCTCCTAACTTGATAGTTTTGATATAGGGACTATGTCACTTTTCAGGACCTCCTAGATCCAACAAGGACCAGGTTTAAGTTAAATGTAGATGGAATCTCTATTTTTTTTCAGATAGAGTTGTGGTTTACACAACAGTCTCCCCTTCATCAGACAGGTAGGACCATGGAATCCCTTATAGGCCAAGGGATGGAATCAAGGTTTTATTGGTCCTTGGATACCTGACTCACTTCAGCAGCTTCCTACCAGAAGCTAAACACACTGAAGTTTCATCTATACAACTGAACAGTCCCCACTCATGCTGAAGCTTTCCTCCTCTCCTTTAGTTCACAGTTAGCCCCATACCACATCCCAAAAGACAAGTAGAGAGTTTATTTACTGACAGAATGACTTAAAGACATCCAACCAAATCATCCTGTCACTATTCCCCAGTGGGGCCTTCAACATACACAGAGCTTCAATGTTAGGGATTGAACGCCATAATATTTCAGTTCTATTTAAGGGTCATGTCTTTGCCCACAGGTTGCAACAACATCTATTCTTATACTGGGATATTGATGATGATCATCATGCTGAAGATGATCTTTTATAAGATTTTGTACCCTTAAAATAGTCTTGCAAATAAAGATAAAAGCATCCACCCTCCCACATGCTTTTTCACTAGCCAAGGAGGTAAGACTGGTTGGGGTATAAATGGAACCAAAATCTTCTCCTCCAGATAAATAGCCTAATGACTGACTATTTCCAAGACTGCTTCAAAATGGATACAGAAAAAGGGGATAACTTGGGAGATGATGTGATCTCTGAAGATTCCCAGAGCTCTCAACAATGAGTCATGCGCAGATATGTAATGAATTATTCATAGAGATAGTTTCCATCTCACTCTCTCCCTCCAGGTAGATGAAAAGTCCACATATATTCTAAATGTCTTCTCATTCTATTAGATCATTCCAGCCAGCCAAGGTGGGAGGAAGAGTCCCACAGTCCCCAGCAAGCAGACAATGACAAACATCCACAGAAAGATCCTGTCTATGACCATGGCAACGTACTTCCAGTCTTCTTTCACCTAGAAGTGGAACAAAACAGTGAGTTACTAACCATTCCATCCAACATTCAGAGGCATTTCCTGTAAGATTCTGCTTGTGCAGAGAGAAGTTATTTTAGGACTTAATGAGAGATGGAAGGAATGTATAAGAAGCAATAGATATTCTTGAGTCATGTTAACTCTAGATAAACACAAACCCATTATTGTAGGGAAATGTGCAGACTGGGAGCCAGGGTAGCTTCTGCACATATCACTAAATCCTGGGAACATGCCCAGTACTTGAACAATGAGTGGAGAAATATTGTGGGGTGGACCTTGAGTCAAAATCCTTTTGTACATAAAGCTCGGTCTAGAGTACCCATTTAAGTTACAAATACCCCAACCATTAACTAAAAGGGGAGATTTTCTGTCTCTAATGGGAGCCCTGGCTTTTTTGGAGGGAACTCTCCAGCATTTAGGGCATTTCAGAACCAGGAGAAACAAGGAGAATAGCCATGACTACTCAGGGTCATCTTGAGACAATTAGTTTCACACTAACTTTGTGTATCCTTAAAATAAAGTCTATGCAAGCCAACCAACCATGAATATATTCAGTTTGTCAGGCTACAGGAATCCTTTGAACCTGAAACTCCTACAAAGACACATGTATACGTACACACACAGATACACATTCTTTGAGTTCCACGGCCATGCAATGCACACTGATCAATTGCTTTGTTAAGCCTTATGTGGCTTTGACTTTGAGGAAGCATCCAAGACCTATGTCATCAACTTCCACCCTTGACTTTCTGTGCAGTTCGCAAAATGGTCTCCCTGAAAAAGTCTGGCATTTTTTTTCACAGACTATTAGAGCAGAAAGGAACCTAAAAGAGCATCTCACCCAATCCCTTTATCTTACAGAAGAGGAAATCTAGATACAAAAAGGGGCTACGATCTCTGCAAAATCACAGTATCTGTGGGCCTTGGTCACCTTATCTATAAAGTGAGGGATTGAATTAGATGACCTTTAAGGTCTCTTCCAGCTTCAAATCTTTGATCATGGGTTCAAGGATGAACAGTTAGCTCCTGGAAGAACTGAGACTGGAAACCAAGTCTCCTGACTCCCAGTTCAGACTCAGTACTTTCCACTGCGCTACAGGGACTCCCACTCCTTGATTTAAATTCACTGTGATCAGAACAGGCAGAGAGATTTCTGGTTAACAGAGAGTTGTACCAAAGCCATAAAGGACTGGGGGTGGGGAGACAGAGAGATGTGATGAGTTCAAATTCCTCAGCCAATTCCCTCTCTCCTGTTTGCATCTTGCCCTGACTGAGGAAACATCTGGGAGGGAAGGAGAGACTGTTAAATTTAATAATTTACTAAATGCCTTCTACGTGCCAGGCATTGTGATAAGCATTTTATAAATATTATCTCATTTGATCCTTACAACAACCATAAGGTATAGCTACCATTATGATCTACATTTTACAGTTGAGGAAACTGAGGCATAGAGGTTAAGTGACTTGCTCAAGGTCACACAGCTAGTTTCTGAAGCCATATTTGAACTCAGGTCTTCCTGACTCTAGTTCCAGTGCTCTAACCACCGTACCACCCAGCTGCCTCCTAATCTGGGTTTTAAGTGGCCATGATTAATTCTTGAGATGCCATACAGGTAGTACATGAGACAACCTGAAGGCATTTCTGGAGAGGGAGAGAGACACAGAAGTGATACTGCTCTGAATCCTACTGTGTCAAAAAGTTTTCACTCTGGCCTTCACCTCACCATTTAAAGGAGAGGATAGGCTATGGTTCTACCTGAGACAAGACATGGACAAATTTTCCTATCCTTCTAACTCCAAAACTGTTATTTGGGGATTTAGTTATAAAAAGTATAGGTCTATACAATAGCAATTTTTTTCACAGATGGGGAGAAGGGTTAGTAACACTTCAGGAGATCTCATAGAAAGCTAACAGGATCTTGTTAATCTGTGTCTAAAACCCTGTGTAAAGATGAGTGACTGTTTGTATGAATGGGCTGCAAGTTTGCTGACATTCTTACATAGATCCTGAGGGCATATGTGTCTGTCTGCCTATCTTGTATGTGGGAACCTACAAAAATTCATAAAATTTTTGAAGGCTGTTCAAAACTATCAGGTCTATTAGCTCTGATTTGACCTAAATTGAGTAAATAAGCTCCTATCAAGAGGAGAAAAGAAACTGAATGTCTCACAAGCACCTTTTCGAGGTTTACTGTTTTGCTGTCTCTTTTTGGTAACTTTCCCCTTCCATCACCAGCTTCTCTCTTTCAGAGCTTTGACAGTTCAATTGGCTTTAGATGGTCACGAGTGATTCTCCAAATTGAAGTAGGGCCCATTTTAGGAGGGCAGCTAATCTACAAATGAATAAGTTGTCACCTGTCCCTACCTGTGTGTTTTCAAATCCAGAGACTGAATAGAAGATAATGGTCTTAGCTACTTTCAAAATAGTCCACTCCAATGTTTAATCCCTGCTTCGATAAAAATATTTCATGGTGTACACAGAGCCCTTTTAAAATTGATGGGAAAAAGAGAAAGAAGTAGAACCAAACTTCTGTTTGGGGGCTTTGTAAGTGTATTGAGGTATCAAATAGTCCTCCAATAGGCTTTTCTGCTCCACTTTCTTATGTAATTGCTGGAGTCCCAACGGTGCTAAACCAAATCGAAACAAATGTGTTTATTTAATCAGGGCCAGAGAAGCAACAAGGTAATTTATTAGTAAAGATGCTGTTTATAATCCTTCTATTCCCAGGGAAAGCTAGAAAAGCCTGGTTCCCCAGGGTATTATTTTTCCAATTTTCTCCTAATTGCCTTTTCCTTTTGTCCTCCCAACACCCCACTTCTCTCCTGAAGATGAAACACGGGAGCCGACCAAAGTGTTCCTGTGTCTCATCCCTCAATGTTGATCTGTGTGAAGTCTGCTGTACTCCCCAGGGACTTGTAACTCATCAAAGATGAAAAGCAGGTCACCTCAGCCCTGTGAAGAGGATCTGGAGATAAAGGGCTGTTTGGATGGCAGTGACACAGTGAGCCAAAGGAGAAAAAAATGGGGTTTTTGTGTGGTTTTGTGTGTGTGTTTATTTGTTTCCAGTCTGATTCCAGAGAACTTGTTCTGACAGTACTTTATGTACTGATAAATGCCACATTTATCTCTTGGTTTTCATTAAGATTTTGATTAAACTACTAAAGGAATGTGTTATCCCCCAAGGGGCACATTTTCTCAGATGTGTGTTATGCCAGGAGATAGGAAATCTTTCTTCTGTTTTAAGAACTCACAGAGAAATCTCTCTCACTGACTGCATAAGGCATCTTTGGGCTTCCACCCTTGACATTTACTGACATGAGACATATTCTAGGAGTCCTCAAGGCAAGCTTTCTTCCTCAGTCTTCCCTCCCCATTATTCTCTACTTCATTATCCTACGGTTGCATCGATCTGGTTTTCCTAGGGTTTAGTTGTTCATTTTCCCACCCTTCATTTAAAGGGTTTGTTTTAGGATCAATTTCCAGCTAATGGTGGATAAAAGCTCCCAGTGTACCTACCGTAATTCCTCAGCTTGGCATTCAAAACCCTCTTCAGACTGCACTGCCTCAACCATCTTCCCTCAGGTCTTACTCCTTCCCAATGTGCAACCTCTACTCAGAGCAAGCTGGTCTCATCTTCTGGAAATGTCCTTCTTGTTCCTCTGTCCCTGCCTTTGGGCATATTGACCTACCCTACCCAAAATGTGCTTTCCATATTCCTCCATCTATTCCAATCCTATCCATCCTTTAAGGTCTAGCACAAATCTCACCTAATCCAGGAAGTCTTTTTTTGTCTGCTCCAGCCCTCAATCTAACACATCATTATATTGTCTGCTAGTGTCCCATGTGTGACAAACCCCTTACCAAACTCCTTTTTATCATTCCTACCATCCACAGCCTTCTATCCTATTCAGGTGCTGCTGAATGAAAATGCAGGAAGTCAAAAAACTGAGCTGATAGGGTCCACTACCTATCTATGTTACACAATCTTAACTGGATCCTCACCGCAGCAAGGCAATCCTCTCATCTTCCTAATAGCTTCTCTCTCCTACTTACAGCTATCCCAAAACTTTTCATCCCTCCTGAAACATTCCATAGCACCCTCCTTCTGTTATCTAAAGTGGGGACCTCAATTCATACTAAACACATCTGAGGCCATTCAATGTGCGTTCTTTCTACTTCTCTCATCTCATATCACCCATATACTTCTCAAGATCTCTTCCTTCACCCCCTTCTCACATGAAAAGGTGGAGCTTCTCCTTGCCAAGTTAAACCCCTCTTACATGCATCCTTAATCATTTCCCTTCCCATCTTCTCCAGCAGATTGTTCCCCCTCATCCCAACTTAATCTTCAATCTCTCCCCATCTATTAGTTCCTTCTCTAATATCAACAAACACTTCCATGTCTCCCCCACCCTTTAAAAAACCCTCACATGATCCATTCATCTTCACTAGTCATCATCCTATATCTCTCCTCTCCATAGCTAAACCCCTGGGGAAAGCAGTCTCTCCTTGGTGCATCTATTTCTTTTACTCTCACTTGATTCTAACTCCTTTGCAATATGGCTTCTGACCTTGTGCTTTGAATGAAACTTCTCTCTCCAAAGTCACCAACAATCTCTTAATTGCCAATAATGGCCTTTTCTCAATCTTCAGCCTTCTTGATTACTTGGCAGACTTTGACACAGTCACTTTCTTCTCCAAAATATTCTCTCTACTCTGGAATTTTACAACACTGAGATCTCCTAGTTTTTCTCATACCTATCTGATCATGTCTTCTCTAACCCTAACCCTAATTCCTTCTCAGTCTTCTTTGCTGACCTATGGCCCTTGGAGTCAAGGACAAACAGGTGTAACCTAAGTCATACCACCAACTGTGGATGTACCCCTAGATGCTGTGCTGGGACTTCTCTCTTCATTCCATACTATCTATCTCCTCTGGAGATCCGACCAGCTCCCCTGGGTTCAATTATCATCTCTTTGCAGAAAATTCTCAGATCTATATATCCAGCCCTAAACTCTCTCCTAAGTTCTGGTCTTGTATCACCAACCCTTCTCTTGGACATCTCAAACTGGATGTATCCTACTCAACTCAAACTCAACATATCAAAAAACAGAACTTATTGTATTTCCTTCCCATTACAAAGCTCACTAGTCTTCTAAACTTCCCTGTTACTGTCAAGAGTATCACCATCCTCTTAGGCTTGTAACCTCAACTCCTCTCTCAGACTCACTCTACACATTCCATCTGTGGCCATTTCTTATCATTTCTACATTCACAGCATCTCTATATATGCCTGCTTCTCTTTGACACTGCCACAAACCATCATCTCACGCCTAAACCATTGCAGCAGCCTGCTGACTCATCTCCTTAACGTGTCTTCCCACTCCAGTTCATCTCTCACTCAGCTGCCAAAATGATTCTTCCTCAAGTTCAGGTCTGACCATGTCATCTCTCTATTCAATAGTTCCCTGCTACCTCCAGGATTAAATATAAAATACTTTGACTTTTAAAACCTTATACAACCTAGTCTCTTCTTACCTTTCCAGTTTTAAACTTTACTCCCCTCCATGCATTCTCTGCTCCAGAGATCCTCGCTCACTTACTTATTGTTCCTCAAATAAGACATTCCATCTTCTGACTCCATGATTTTTCACTGGCTGATCTGAAATGTTCTTTCCTTTCATCTCTGCCTCCTGACTTCCCTTGTTTCCTTCAAGTCTCAGCTCAGATCTCAACTTATGGCATCCTTTCTTGTCTTCTACCCACCTTTCCATTTACACTCTATATATCTTGTATATACATAATTATCTCCATGTTTTCTCCCCAGTAAAAATGTGAGTTCTTTGAGGGCAAAGGCTATGTTTCTGCCTTTCTATATATTCCCAGAATGTCGCACAGTGCCTGACTACCTGGCACATGATAGGTGCTTAATAAATGTTTGTCATGATTAATTCCTGTTGCTGTTAAGAATGCCTGTTCCCTCTCTTCCAGTTCCATTCACCACTTGCAGCTATCAAGGGATAGGACCTAGATCTTTGATTTCACTGATATATGGAATTCCATGTTGAGGGAACTCCTGATACCAATATTGGTCAGCAGCTGCTTTGCAACTTAGAGTCTTAGAGTATTGCCTAGTATGCTAGGGAGATAAGTGACTTGCCTAGGGTCAAACAACCAGCATGTGTCAGAGGCAGGATTGGAACCTGTGTTTTCCTGGCTTCAAGGCCATCTCTCTATCCACTATACCAGTTGTGTCAAACTCAAATAGAAATGTTCAACTACACATAAGGATCCTCACAGGCTACATACTGCCCTTGTTTTTAAATGTAATATTATCTCTGTTTTATTGTATTGTTTTTTACTTTGTTAAATATTTACCAGTTACATTTTAATTGGGTTTGGGGCACACTCAGGAATGTTGGGGGACAAATGCAGCCCACGGATGGAGTATTTGACACCTCTGCACTAACCACGCTGTTTCTCACCAGCTTTGTAGACTGAGTATTAGCAACAACTTCTGTGTGAGCTTAATGAGGAAGGAATCTCTTCCAGAAACTCTTCCATATTTCCCCATCTCCAACCACATAGGGCTATTTTGAGGACTTTCATAAGAAGACAAGTACCTTGCCTCAAGAGGACAATTTTACATATTGCACTACAGATCACCCAGGGTCATCTGTATACCCAGTAACATGCTTAGGGCTGACTCTGTAATTGTCCTAACTTGATTTGTTCCATCAGGATCCTTGGAATCCAAGGTTAAAAGCCCAGAGGAACTGATTTCCCCTGGTTTCTCCATTATCAGCTATATCCTGCTCTTGAGAGCAGCACCATTGATGGCTCTTGAAACAATCCTCACAGATCAAATTCTATGTTTGTCCTGACTCCAAAGGCCATAGGAAGGCCTGAGTGGAAAGAATGCTGGGCTTACTGTCAGAAGAGCAGAATATCAATATTGGCTCAGCCTGAGCTGTGATGTAAACTTGGGAAAGTCTTGGGAAAGACCTCTAAGAACCCCAGTTTCTCCATCTGTAAAATAGGAGTGAAAATACAACTTACATTATCTACCTCACAGAGGGTTGTAACAAAAGGGCTTTGTAAATCTAAAAGTACCTTAACTGATGCTTTTCTCCCCCATGCCATCTTTATTATTGCCATCCTTCATGACTCTCAAAATTCACACAGCTCCAGTCACTTTGACTCTCTCTATTATTGCAATCAATTAATCAATCAACGTTTGTTAAGTGCCTACTATGTGCCAGGCATTGTATTGAGTGCTGGAGATACAAAAAGAGCCAAAAAACAATCCTTGCCCTCAAGGAGTTTACAACCTAATAGGGGAGACAACATGCAAACAAATATACACAAAGTAGGCTAAGTGGTGCAATGGAGAGAGCTCTGGGTCTGGGGTCAGGAAGACCCTTCTCTCTGAGTTCAAATCCAGCCTCAGATGTTTACTAGCTGTGTGACCCTGAGCAAGTCACTTCACCCTGTTTGCCTCAGTTTCCTTATCTGTAAAATGAGCTGGAGAAGGAAATGGCAAACCACTCCAATATCTTTGCCAGGAAAATCCCAAATGAGGTTCGTGAAGAGTCGGACATGACTGAAAATGACTGAGTAACAACAAGAAGCTATATACAAGATAAACAGGAGAGTCAGGTTCCACTCCCTTTCCTAAGTCCTTTATAAATTCCTTCCACTCTGTGGCCTTCATCAACACAGCACAAGACTTTGATCTTGATACAGTTAGGTGGTGCAGTGGTTAGAATCAAGAATCCCTAAGTTCATATAGGATCTCAGATACTTACTAACTGTAGGACCTTAGGCAGGTCACCCCTTTGTCTGCTTCAGTTCCTTCAGCTGTAAAATGGAGTTCAGAATAGCACCTACCTCCCAGTGTTACTGTGAGATTCAAATGAGATAATATTTACAAAGTATTGAGCATAGTGCCTAACACATAGTAGGCCCTTTATAAATGCTAGTTTCTTTCTTTCTTTCCTGCCTTTGATCTGGGAAAAAGTTTTCTGTCTAGGAGATTCTTCTTAGGGATTTGCAAGCCCAGACTGAATAAATGAGTGACAATTTTCCTTTTTTTCTTGCCCAGTGTTACGTAAGGTAACATGTGACAGACCCGGATTCATCCCCATTCTTTGGCCTTCAGTCATTCCCCTTTCACATTCTGAATATTGTTCTGGGATTGATATCATCCATAAAAATGAAGAGAAATTATATGCAATTGGTTCTCGGTTGTATGGGAATGGGTTAGCTGCCACACACATTAAATCCTAACCTGGCTTTCCCCTGACCCTCGATGCAAGTGCAAAAGTCCTACCCTAAAGAGTCCTACTCTTCAGGATCACTCTCTCCTTGCAGTGTTCCCCTTCCCCACACAAGACTTACTTAAAATTAACTGGGCATGGAGAGGAGTGGGGAAAGGAAATTAAATCTGCAGCAAATAGACACACAAGCCATTCAATACATTTCAATACACGATTTAGGGACTAGCCACTGTTTTTTTTTTTTTACCTCATCCATGCTACCCTTCCCTGTCATTAGAGAGGAAAATAAAAAGCAGGCTACATATCACATTTATCTAGAAACCTGTCCCAATGTGCCCCGTGATTTCTGACAGCTGCTATGAGTTGGACTTAATAAACCCTTGTTGGATAACTGACTTACCGAAAAATCTGTGTCTTCTGCCTTCAAATGGTCTGCAATGTACTGGACTCCCTCTACTGCAAGTTTCAAGGCTGGTGACATGGGCAGGGCATGCTGTTCTTTGGTGCTGCGTGGTTTGGTCACTGGATCTGAGCCAGGTGCAGACTTGACCTTCTTGCACTGACACTTGCACTGAGAGGGTTTCTCCTGGGGTTGGACTTCATCTTTGGGGCTCCTCAAAGAGGCTGGGGAGCTGGCAGACTGTCCATTGTTTGCCTGGGAAGAGTCCTCTTGGAGAGAGCAGTACTGAATGCTCCTTGACCTGCAGCGGATGCCTCCTTCCTCCACTTTGTTGGAACTATACATTTGTTGCACGCTTAGAGATCTGACTTTGGAGAAGCCAGAGGGATGGGTATTATTTGGAGGAGGTTGGGGAGTGGGTGAAGAGCAGGGACTGGGCTTCCCAGGTTCAGGATGCTGCAGCACAGTATAGTGACCTGAGGGAGACTTGCAGACAGGCTGGGGTTTGACTGGATCTTCCAGGTGGACACAGAATGAAGCTGAAGGTGACTGGTCTGGGCTCTGAGGGCTGGTGGAAGGTGAAGTAACAAAATTGGGCTCTGGCTGCGGCCAGAACCTTGGACCTCCAGCAAGTTTGTGCATGGACTCAACCAGCTTCCTGCAGTTGTCTTTTACCACACCAGGACGTTTCATGAAGAGCAAGCGAGGGATGATATCCAAGAACACCCTTCGGACCCATGCAGGCATAGTGTGTGTGCGAGGTGAGCGATGGTGGACATTGAGCACAAAAACAGTGATGATAATGGACAATGTCACAAAGATCATGGTGAAGAGCAGGTACTCCCCAATTAGAGGAATGACCAGCGATGTGGATGGGATGATCTCTGTGATGAGAAGTAGGAACACAGTCAAGGATAATAGTACAGAAATACACAATGTGATCTTCTCCCCACAGTCTGATGGCAGGTAGAAAACCAAGACAGTCAAGCAGGAAATAAGAAGGCAGGGGATGATGAGGTTGATGGTGTAAAACAAGGGAAGCCTGCGGATGATGAAGGAGTAGGTGATGTCTGGGTAAATTTCGGTACAGCACTCGTACTTCTTAATGTTATAGTTTCCAACAGCATTGATGATTACCCACTCGCCACTCTCCCAATAGTCCAGCTGGTCCACATGGCTGTGCATGCTCACCAAGTCAATCTTTGCTTTGTCATAGGTCCAGGAACCAAACTTCATGGTACAATTTTGCTGGTCAAAGGGGAAGAAGGTGACGTCAATGCTGCAGGAGCTCTTATAGATGGCAGGGGGTGTCCATTTGATCCTCCCATCATAGAAGAGGTGAGCTTTGGTCAGGTGGGTCACGGCAAAATCACCATCTGCACTAGGGTAGGAAAGATGAGAAGCCAATAAGAGCATGAGGACTGTTGGTGTCACAGTGAGCGCTAGCACTCTCTGACCAGCCACATTGTAATTCCTTCCTCAATTCTGGGTCAGTGAGAAAACACACATGTACGTGAGTGTAAATATAGGCATAATTACACAAGTGTAGTCCTTTGCAATAATAATAATAATAATACCAACAGTATGTGCCTCACAGGATTTTTTTTTAAATTTAAATTTATTTATTTAACATATTTGGTTTTCAGCATTGATTTTCACAACAGTTTGAATTACAAATTTTCTCCCCATTTCTACCCTCCCCCCCACTCCAAGATGGCTTATATTCTGGTTGCCCTGTTCCCCAGTCAGCCCTCCCCTCTATCACCCCTCTCCCCTCTCATCCCCTCTTCCCTTCTTTTCTTGTAGGGCAAGATAAGTTTCTACGCCCCATTGCCTGTGTATCTTATTTTTTAGTTGCATGCAATAACTTTTTTTTTTTTGAACATCTGATTTTAAAACTTTGAGTTCCAAATTCTCTCCCCTCTTCCCTTCCCACCCACCCTCCCTAAGAAGTCGAGCAATTCAACCTAGGCCACACATATATGTTGTGAAAGACTAACTACATTTTGCTCCTTTTCAACCCATCCCACTTTATTGAATTTTCTCCCTTGACCCTGTTCCCTTTCCAAGGTGTTTGTTTTGATTACCTCCACCCCCATCTGCCCTCCCCTCCATCATCCCCCCCCTTTTATTTTTTTCTTTATCTTCCTCCCTCTTCTTTCCTGTGGGGTAAGATACCCAACTGAGTATGTATGGTATTCCCCCTCAGGCCAAATCTGATGAGAGCAAGGTTCACTCATTCCCCCCTCACCTGCCCTCTCCCCTCCTCCCACAGAACTGCTTCCTCTCCACCTTTATGCGAGATAATCCACCCCATTCTATCTCTCCCTATCTCCCTCTCTCAGTATGTTGCTCTCTCATCCCTTAATTTCATTTTATTTCTTTTAGATATCTTCCCTTCATCTTCAACTCACCCTGTGTCTGCTCTCTCTCTTTTACATATATATATATATATACACACACATATACACATATATAAAAACACACACATATATATACATATATACACATACATACACATACATACATATACACATAGATATATACATACATACACATTCACTTATATATATATACATAAACATATACATATATATATATATATATATATGCATATTCCCTTCAACTACCCTAATACTGAGGTCTCATGAATCATACACATCATCTTTCCATGTAGGAATGTAAACAAAACAGTTCAACTTTAGTAAGTTCCTTGCAATTTCCGTTTCTTGATTACCTTTTCATGCTTCTCTTGATTCTTGTGTTTGAAAGTCAAATTTTCTATTCAGTTCTGGTCTTTTCACTGAGAAAGCTTGAAAGTCCTCAATTTTATTGAAAATCCATATTTTGCCTTGGAACATGATACTCAGTTTTGCTGGGTAGGTGATTCTAGGTTTTAATCCTAGCTCCATTGACCTTCGGAATATCGCATTTCAAGCCCTTCGATCTCTTAATATAGAAGCTGCCAGATCTTGGGTTATTCTGATTGGGTTTCCACAATACTCAAATTGTTTCTTTCTGGCTGCTTGCAGTATTTTCTCCTTGATCTGGGAGCTCTGGAATTTGGTGACAATATTCCTAGGAGATTTCTTTTTGGGATCTATTTGAGGAGGCGATCAACGGATTCTTTCAATTTCTATTTTGCCCTGTGGCTCTAGAATATCAGGGCAATTCTCCTTGATAATTTCTTGAAAGATGATATCTAGGCTCTTTTTCTGATCATGGCTTTCAGGTAGTCCAATAATTTTAAAATTATCTCTCCTGGATCTATTTTCCAGGTCAGTGGTTTTTCCAAGGAGATATTTCACATTGTCTTCCATTTTTTCATTCCTTTGGTTCTGTTTTATAATATCCTGATTTCTCATAAAGTCACTAGCTTCCACTTGCTCCAATCTAATTTTTAAAGTAGTATTTTCTTCAGTGGTCTTTTGGACCTCCTTTTCCATTTGGCTAATTCTGCCTTTCAAGGCATTCTTCTCCTCATTGGCTCTTTGGAGCTCTTTTGCCATTTGAGTTAGTCTGTTTTTTAAGGTGTTGTTTTCTTCAGTGTATTTTTCAGTATTTTTTTGGGTCTCCTTTAGCAAGTCATTGACTTGTTTTTCATGGTTTTCTCGCATCCTTCTCATTTCTCTTCCCAATTTTTCCTCTACTTCTTTAACTTGCTTTTCCAAATCCTTTTTGAGTTCTTCTATGGCCTGGGGCCAGTTCATGTTTCTCTTGGAGGCTTTTGTTGTAGGTTCTATGACTTTGTTGTCTTCTTTAGGCTGTATGTTTTGGTCTTCTTTGTCACCAAAGAAAGAATCCAAAGTCTGAGACTGAATCTGGGCGCGTTTTCGCTGCCTGGCCATATTCCCAACCAACTAACTTGACCCTTGAGTTTTTCAGTGGGGTATGACTGCTTGTGGACTAACGAGTTCTATGTTCCACGTTTGGGGGGGAGGTACCAGCTCTGTCAGACCCGCACTGCTCCTTCCCCAAGAACCCCCAACCTGAACTGGGCTTAGATCTTCGGCAGGCTGTGCACCCCTGCTCTGATCCGCCACTTAGTTCCTCCCACCAGGTGGGCCTGGAGCCGGAAGTAACAACAGCTGTAGCTGCCCCACCTCCGTTGCCCCCGGGGCTGGAAGCTGAACCGCGAACTCCTTCCACCCCCGCAGCTTTTCCCATTAACCTTCTCCGCAGTCTTTGGTGTTTGTGGGTCGAGGGGTCTGGTAACTGCCGCAGCTCACATATTCAGGGCGCTAGGGCCCCCTCTGCCCAGCTTCTGGTCTGAATGGTCCACGCAGCTCAGGCTGGGCTCTGCTCCACTCCGTTCCCAGCTCCCAGCTCCATGTGGGATAGACCTCACCCAGAGACCATCCAGGCTGTCCTGGGCTGGAGCCCTGCTTCCCTCTGCTGTTCTGTGGGTTCTGCCATTCTAGAATTGGTTCAGAGCCATTTTTTATAGGTTTTTGGAGGGACTCGGTAACGGAGCTCACTCTAGTCCCTGCTTACCAGCCGCCATCTTGGCTCCGCCTGCCTCACAGGATTTTGAGGCTCAAATGGCATCATGTACACAAAGCACTTTTCAAACCTTAAATACTTCATAAATATTGGTTTATTATTATTATAGAAAAATTATTCTCACCTTGTTCAATGGAGTTCAAATAAAAATAGTCCTGGGGAAAGTCAGTAGCCTGTTATTATTCTTTCATATTTAATGTTCTATAGACAGCTGCACAGAATGATAAAATAACTGCTTTTTTGTAGTTGAATAAAAGAATTGGGATAGTTCATCTTTTGTAGGAAAATCCAATGTCTTATGCTCTAGCATAGCCTAATCCAGACTGGGGTAATCCAGTGTATCATAAATCTAATGAAGTAGGATCAACCTTGCTAGAGAATAGAGGCCATTTGAAGTTCTTGTGTCTTATTAATGGACCCATTTATACATAGACATTTTGTGTACATGGGCAATAGAAAGAATGTTAGATTTGGAATCAAAGAACCTGAGTTCAAATCCCTACTCTGCTCTTTACTGTGTGGTGTTAGGTAAGTCACTTGACCTCTCTAGATCTCTAGGGAATTAGTCTAAGATAATCTCTAAGACCCTATTCAAGCTTGAAATCTATGGGCCTTTCACCTGTACCACTTGTGGACCAAGGGCTGCCTCTTTGTCATAGGCCTCATTCTGACTTAGTGTCAGAAAGTCTATGTAACTCACAGCCACTCCTAAGAATACTGTTTTTAAGTGCGTAAAAGTGCACAAAACACACAGGGTTGCAAAGGAAACCAATTATATCAAAATAGAGTTCTCAAAATTTTTTTAAAAAACCAAGTTTATGGGTGGACTTCTGGAAAGCTCAAATTGTACCCATCAACATCACCATGCTTGATAAAATCCTGATATGACAATAGATTGCCCCCTTTCCACTGACACCTGCTTTGTACCTGTCTTTTAAACTTTGTGCTTCTCAGAAAGATGAGCTACTGGTTATGATGTAATGGAAAGAGGCATAGCTACTAAATGCTGACATAGAGGTTATCTAGACAACATCCTGCAGCCAGATACTCACGCTCTGAGTCACAGAGCCTGATAATGGATCACACAGCATGTTGTGTTATTCTTTAATTATTTCAAGTGTGCCTTCTCTCCTTAGGAAGACTGTGAACTACTTGTGGAAAGTGGACGAGACCATATTATTTTTCCATGTTCTCCCAGAGGACTTACCATAGTGCTCAATCAATATTTGCTCAGGATTTAAACCAACCTGTTCTCTGAGGATCTAGTGCATTTGAATATAGCAAGCTCTCGGTCTCTGCCTTACATATAAGAAAGTGCCTTCTTTTGGCAAACAGACCATCTATGTCCCAGTTGTCTGAGCTGCCAAAGTGTAACAGATGGGTTTTTCATGTTGAGATATAGAGTGGGCTGAAAGCCTGGAAAGCTTCACAGGCCACACAGGCATAAGAAAGGCCAGGAATGCAATTGGTCTGGGAAAGAAAAAGACCTTGCCTCCTGGGTCTAGTTTTGTCTCTTTTCCTCCTACTACCCGCTTGAATATAAAAGCAAAAGAGTTTTGGAATAGAAAAACTGAGGCTCTGAGAGCCCATGGAAGTTTGCAGGGGAGAAAAAGCCTCTAGTGCAGACTGAAAACCATTTACTATGTGGAAACTAAGCTGTGTTACATAGACTTTCTGACACTAAGTTAGAATGAGGCCTATGACAAAGAGGCAGCCCTTGGTCCACAAGTGGTACAGGTGAAAGGCCCATAGATTTCAAGCTTGAATAGGGTCTTAGAGATTATCTTGGACTAATTCCCTAGAAACCTAGAGAGGTCAAGTGACTTACTTAACACCACACAGTAAAGAGCAGAGTAGGGATTTGAACTTTCTATTGGCCAGTGCTAATGAAAAGATAGATGTAAGTATTGGGGTGGGGAGCAGTAGTTAGCTAGAATCACCCTGGTTCTGTCAAAGAAGTCCTCATCACCTGGCACCTAGATCACTGCAACATTCTCCTAATTAGCCTCCTTTCCTTGTCTCTACCAACTTCATTGCATCCTACACACTGCTGCCAAAGTAATTTTCCGAAAGTGCAGAGGTAGCCATGTGACTCCCCCAACGAACCAAATCCTTTAGCTTCCTATTGCCTCTAGGATAAAATATGAACTCTTATAATATAAAATATAAACTCTTAGCTTTTAAACCCTATACAACCTGAGCCCTACCTATCTTGGCAGCCTAACTGGACATTACATCCTAGCCTGACCTCCGCTATCCAGCCAAAATGACATTCTCTCTATTCCTCACACGAGACATTCCATTCACTGCCTTTTTCTTTGCACTGGCCATCTTACAAGCCTGGAATGCACTCTCTCCTTACGTAACTCACGGAGTTCTTCTCTGTCTTTAAGATCCAATTTTAATATCACCTTCTATAAGAAGCCTTTCCTGATCTCCCCAACTGATATTGCCCTCCCTCTCAAATTACCTTGTATTTAACTACTTTGTCTTTAATCCCTTTATATTTAGGCCAATTCGGTGGCACAATGGATAGAGTGCCAGGCCTGGAGTCAGGAAGACTCCTCTTCCTGAGTTCAAATCTGGCCTCAGACACTGAGTAGCTATGTGACCCTAAGCAAATTGCTTAACCCTGTTTGCTTCAGTTTCCTTAGCTGTAAAATAAGCTGGGGAAGGAAATGGCAAATCACTCTAGTATCTTTGCCAAGGAAACCCCAAATAGGGTCACAAAGGGTCAGACATGACTGGACAACAACTTTATATTTATGCTGAATATGTTTATATATGTACTTGTCTGCCCCATTAAGTTCCTTGTACTTATATCCCTAATGCCTAGCTAAGACAGTGCCTGGCACATTCTCTGTGCCAAATAAATACTTGATTGATTGATTAAGGAGCTTGGCCTGCCATAAGGACTTTCCTTTTGGAGGGGAAATGCCCATTCTCACAGACTTTCCTACAGGAAGAGAGAAATCATTGAAGATTGTTGGAATCTGCACACTGCACCCCCCCCCCCCATCCACAGACCAGGTATATAACAAGCTTCTATATGCTAAACAAAAACCAAAACAAAACCATAACAGAAAAAGTCTCAGGATTTTAAACTAAAAGAGCCATGGCAGAAATCATTTCGGTGGACCACAGGTAACAGAATTTAGATGCAGAGGGGAGCGTCACAATCTCATGGACAGCAGAGGATGTCTGGTGCCAACCAACAATGACCCCTAGAGTAGCTGAGCAGAGGCTGCCAGCAACTCTGCAAGGCTAGCAGGGAGTGATGCCTGGCAGGTGATCTCCTTTGGCATCATAAATGTGGTCTTGTCAGCATGTGCGCTGCCTTTTCTTCACCAGCATCCACTGTTTAGTTAGCATTCAGCTTTTGTTATGCAACCATCAGCAATACAGTAGACACAATTTAGTTACAGCTCTGCTTTCAGCAAAATTAAGAGAGAACCCTGGATCAGGGGTACCAGCTCTTCACTCTGGATGGCACAATGTCATTTTTGCTTGAGTCCACAGGTGATGCTTAGTGGCTGGAGGTTGGAAGGATTCTGGATGTAAAGATCCTTGTCCAAATTCATTAGCGTACCATTCCTTCACTGTAGTTTATTGACCTCTTAGTCAACTCCCCAGCAGTAGTCCAGGACTTCTGAGAGCCATGGAACTGGAAGGGATACTGGAGAAAATCTAGTCCAAACTTCTCACTTTATAGTGATTTCTATTTCTTTAAAAGATAAACTGAAAAACTTTATTTTATGAACTATCAGAGACCTAATGAAATTATTCATTCGTGTAATAATATGCTCACAACTGCATTTAGCATTGCATATGATTCAGAATCAGTAGCCTTCTGCATATTACCCAGTGAGTGGGCCTGGTAGACAATATTATTTTATAATTCTCCCAATCAGTGATGAATCCCTTCCTCCTAAAATTTCACATCACGCTTTGCTTGTACCCATCTATATTGTATTTCTAATGTAAATATCTATATATAATACACAATAATATATAATATACATACATATGTATACCACACAAATATATGATATACATGTGTCTATAAATATATAGAAATATATACATACACATACATGCCCATATGCATATGTGTGTATGTGTGTATGTATGTCTGTACGTGTGTGTGTGGCTCTTATCTACCTACCAGATTGTAAACTCCATAAGGGTAAAGACTTCATCTTACAACAGTTAAGTTTAGTGTCTCTCCCAGTATTTAATAAAATGCTCAGCATCAAGTAAGTGATGTATTAAATCAATTAACTGCTTATAAAGTACTAAATGTGAACAAGAGAGGCTTTCGGGGCTCTGAGGAAGGCCATCAGAGAAACCAAAAAGGAGCTTTGGAAATTAATAGTCCTCTGGAGTGGACTCCAAATTTTTGTCTAATTTTACTAATTTTACCTAATTAGCATGGCCTGGATGGAAACTTTGAACTACTCTGTATGCATCTTGTACCTTATTAGAATGTAAAGTCCTTGAAGGCAGGGTTTACTTTTTAAAAATTTTTTCTTTTTATCACCAGCAATTAGTTCAGTGCCAGCACTTAGCTTAGTTCATAGGAATATCAACTGCACCTGTTATTTCATTGGTATAGGGAACTCTCACGTGAGCAAACTCCTTTAACAACTGCAAGTGATCACCTTATCTGCCATTTGTAAATTGTCCTAGAGGGTTTGCCTAGTGCTCTGAAAGATTAATACTTGCCTAGGGTCATACAGCCAGTATATGTGGGACTTTTTGACCTAGGTCTTTCTGGATACAAGGCCAGGTCTCTATCCACAACACCACCCTGCACATAGTAAGCAGTTAATAAATGCTTGTTGGCTGATTAATTGATTCTTAGCTGGGCATAGGATGAAGCACCAGGTAGCTCGGTCTGTGAGGTGAATAGGGAACTAGCCTATACTAGAGACTTGCCCAGGGTCACACAGTTTGAAAGAGTCTGAGCTGAGATTCAAATCCCAGTCTTTTAACTAAATTCAGCACTTTTATCTTTCCTATCCTGCTGGAAGCTCTAAGGCAAATATATTCACAAAGAGTCAGAAGACTGAAAATCTCTGCAAATGTGCCTTATTCCCATCTCCTCCTTTTGTACCTCTCTAGTAACCCACTCACCCATTTCTAGCTCTGGATTCACTGATGAAGAAGGAGGCATGGAAAGATCCCTTCATGGTAGGGTTCTGAGGGCTGAGACCACGTCAGATGCAGTGGAAAAAATTCTGGCTCTGGAAGCAGGGACCTGAGTTCTAATCCTGGCTTTGCTACTTAACCACCTGTGTGATCTTGAGCAAATCATTTTACTTCTCTAATTCATAATTTTCTCTTCTCTAAAATAAGGGGATTTGAAAAGGTCACTTTATGTCCCCTTCAGATCTAAATCTATGACCCTTTAATGGGAAGATGGTAACAGATGCTGAAAAAAGAATTACTCCACTCCTCCTTTCTTTTTGTTTTCTCTTTCTCTTCCAAGAGTGATCTTTAGACTAGGAAAGGAAGAACAAAAATGGCTAACAAAGAACCAAATAACAAGGTAAAATAGAAGATGGTAAGAGAACAAGCACTTAATTCTCTCAATGATTGAAAGCCAAGGAGTCCTAATGAACCATATAAAGATACTGAAAGAATTGGAAGAGGATGGACATGCTATCACTCATTGCTGAAAAATTCTGGAGGAGGAGAGTGGTGCCACAGAACTACAGACAGGGCAACTATGTTCCCTGAAGGGGAAGAAGGTAGATTCTTCAAATTATAGGCTCCCAAATTTAATACTTGTTAAAATTCTGGAATGGATTGTTTAAGGTATGGTTTATGAACCCTCCTTATGAGAAGGAAAAATGGTAATCACTAAGAGCCAGCATAGGTTCATCAATATGGTTTAGAGAAAAGGATTTACAATCAGAGAATTCAAGATTAAATTTTAACTCTATTGCTATGTGGAACTTAATCTCTCTGGGCCTCAGTTTCCTCCTCTGTAATATGAGGTGGCTGATACCCTCCCCCCCAAGGTTCATTCTAGCACTAAATAGATATTTTTTTTATCCTGTCATGCCAGATAAATGGCATTTCCTTTCTTGGACAGGACGATCAAAATGATAGGTCAAAGGAATGCCGTGGACATCGTGCATCTGAAGCTCAGAAAAGCTGATTGAGATCTCTTAACCGAAAGCATCATGAGCATGATGAGTAGAATGTACACTGTGGACAGGGACTATTTACTTTTCTTTCTATCCCCAGTATCTAGCACAGTGCCTTGCACAGAATGGATGATGAATAAATGTTTATTGGATTGAATTGGATAATGAAGCAGAAGCAAGGAGGGAGACAGGAAGGAGAAAAGAAATAAAAAGAGAAAACACAAATATACAGAGTAGAACTCTAGAGTACATTGTTAAAGGAATGGTTTATAACCATTTAGCAAAGGAGCAATCACTATAAAACAGTCACACCAGACTAACTTCATTTTCCTTTTTTACAGACTTTTTTCCTCTTACTATCTGATCAAGGTAATTCCATAGACATAGTATGCCTGGGTTTCTGTAAGACATTTGATGAAGTTTCTCATATTGTCTTTGTGGATGAGATGAAGAGATGTAAACTATATCCAATAGTACAAGTATGCAGATTCAGAATTCTGAATGAACAAATGGATCAAAAGAATGGTAATTAATGGATCCATGTCACCTAGAAGGGAAGTTTCTATTGGAGTGCTATGGGCCTCTGAATTCGGATTTATTCTGTCAAACATTTTGCTAAATTGGATGAAGGCATAGATGGTATAGTATCAATTTTAAATTGGTGGATAATGCAAAGATGGGTGGGATAGAGAATACATTGGATAAAAGAATTGGGATTCAAAAAGTTCTTGAAAGGTTAAGGCTAACAAGATCAAATGTAATATCTTGAATTTGGGTTAAAAAAAACTCTACTATACAAATAGAGAACATTGGGTGACATGGTTAGAAGCAGATTTGTGAAAAGAACCAAAGTTTGTTTACCTCTGAACTGGGTACATTATGGTATATGAATATAATGGAATACTATTGTTCTATAAGGAATGACAAAAGGGATGGTTTCAGAGAAGTCTGGAGAGATTTGCATGAAGTGATATAGAATGAAATGAATAGAACCAGGAGAATAACTTATACTGTATGTTAAAAAAAACCGTAAAAAAAAAAAACTTTGAAAGACTTAACAACTCTGATCAATGCACGGACATGGCCAAAGTAGGAATTTGTTTCATGTGGCTAAGCCTTTTTGTTACAAGGGTTTATTTGTCCATTTTTTTTCTTTCTCAGTAGGAAGGGAATTAAAAGGAAGAAAAATAAATGCTTGTTAATTTTTTAAAAATATTAGGACCTAAATGTTCTAGTGGACTGAATGCCTAATATGCATTTATTGGGATTGTATTAGTACAAAACCCATATAGGACCCAAAATATTAGTATAGAATTGGATGGCTCAAGTTTGCTGTTCCTTCCCCTACCTCCAGCATCCAATGTAATGCAAAAATTAAAATATTCTCTGGTGACAAATTAAAAAAGTTTCTATCCAGTAACTATTCTACACAGAAAGCATCCAAGTTATACATTGATGAACTATGCGAAAAATGAGAAATACTGGGGCTGTCCATCCAGTCTGTCTGCTTTTATCAGAGAAGCACTTCGAGGTTTGCTTAAATTTGCAGCACCTTTATTTTCCAAGTCCTTCTGAAATGGACTAGAGTTGAAGTATGTTATAATGAATATTGGATTGGAGGTTGAGGCAAGAATTTTAGTCCCTGCTCTGGTGTGCATTTCCCATTTGCCTTTAGGGAAGTCATTTCCTCTCTCTCTTTTTCCTGATCCTCCTTAATGCTAGTATCTTCCTTTTGAGATTATCCCCAATTTGTCTTGTTTGTACACAGTTGTTCAAATTTTGTATCCCCATAAGACTGCGAATTCCCAGGGGCCAGGACTGGGTTTTTTTGCCTTTCTTTATAACTCCAACACTTAGTATGTGCTTCATAAATGTTTGATGACTTCACTTTTTTCATCTGTTAAATGAAGAACTAGATGATTTCCAACATCATTTTCAGCAATGAGTACATGAAACAAAGATTTTGTCACAGTAAATAATCTGTGTCAGACCTTGGCTTTGATATCCACTTCTGCAGTCCTCAGCTCTAAACCAAGCTCTTGTTTATTTGCCCCTTTGGGCTCCCAGGAAGTTAACAATATTTATCAATAATACTCATCTGTGATTGTGAAGGCTAAAATAATAATGCTAATAATAAAATAATATAGATCTATATAGTGTTTTTGACATTTACAAAGCACTTTCGTGTACCTAAGGAAGGATATTCTCCTAGGATGTACTTTTAGCTTTCTTATCTTTCTATACTTCCTTGGTAATCTCACTTCCTCCCACTTCTATACAGATGATTCTCAAATCTATATGCCTGGTCCTGATTTCAGTTCTGAGCTCCAGACTCACACTTCCCACTATCTACAGCCTATAGGAAATCTCCACCAAGATATCCTTTTGGTACCTCTAATTCAGTGTCTCTAAAACTAAACTCATCATGATTCTCTCTAAGCCTGCCCTACTTCTGTCTTCACTATTTCTATCAATGAAGATCTTGGATTTATCAATGACCCATCCCTCTCCCTCACCTTTCACATCCAATCAACTACTAAGTTCTGTCAATTTCATCTCCACAGCTTTTGTATTCATCACCCCTTCTGTATTACCACTGCCACTGTTACTAGCCCTCATTACTAGCCAGCTGAACTGTTGTGGTCATCTTCTAATAGGTCTTCCCACCTCCACTCTCTTCCTTATGGTCAGAGGTGTGCTGGAGCCAGCTCAAATAGGCCAGAGAGGGCTTTTTGTTAATTTTCCAGAGTGAGCATTTATACTTTACAAATTCACAAATTAGGGCTTGATTTATTATTTTGTTGATTGTCTAGACATCTTGACATAATAGGGAAAATGTTAATAATGTAGTTAAACTTAATTGTGTCAGATATAGGTATGTATATATATATTGGAGAGCCAGTTGTTATACATTTATCAGAACACCACTACTATGTTCATCCTTTGGACCCCTGCTATCACACTTTTTACTCTTTCTTAAATGTAGATATGGTGATATTACTCGATCTTCTGTTTAGAAATCTTCAGTACTGTCTATTACCTCCCAAGTAAAGTCAAAACTCTTCAAAGACTCCTTACAAACTAGCAGGACCCTATTTCCAAATTTATTTAATATTAATCCCTTCTATTCACTCTACACTCTTGCCAAACTAGACAGCTCTCTGCCCCTTAATTATACATTGAGCTCTTATATCTTCTTGTCTGTTCAGGCAACTCTCAATTCCTGTAATACTCTTCTTCCCCATCTTCATTGTTGAAACGATTTTTAAAAGCCCAAATCAAATTACATTTCTTTCAGGAAACCTTTACTGATTCCCATCCTACCCCTCCCCATGCTCCCCCATCCCAATAACAACCACTTTCTACCTCAAACCTCATATAACTGTTTGTTTTGTAGCTTTCTAATGTACTTAACATGTAATATTGTGTATTATAGCAATCTGTGTGAGAATCTTATCCCACACTAGAATGTAGGCTCCATGAGAGAGCTTATCCAAACTTTGTATCTTCCTCAGCACTTAATTCTGTGCTTTGCACACAGTAGGTACTTACAATATTTGGTGATTTACTCTGTTGGCCTGATTATCTCACTTAACCAGCATAAAACATCTCTGAAGTTGGTAGGGCAGTAATTATGATCCCTATTTGGCAGATACAAAACTGAGACTGATGCCAGTTCAGGCTGACCTTGACTCTAAGCTCAAACATCCCCCCCACCCCCGCCAAAGTCTCTAAGGGAAGCAAGGCTCTTAAGTTTTCATCAATAATATGCTGCTGAAGTCTGGTCCCTTTGCCCTTCCTAATTCTCCTAATCAACCTTCCCCAACATTCACTTCAATTACTTGTATTCCCAGCCATGATTTACTCTATCATCTGCCACTGTAATTATTCACTAGCCTAAATCCTAGATACCTTTGCTCATTCCACCCCCAATATTCAACAATTTCCTATCTCCTAATCCTCAACTTACCCTCCAAGTTCTTTGCTCTTGCTTCTGGTTTGTTGGGCATCATGAGAAGAAAATCTCAGAATGGAGTTATCTCATATACTATAAACTAAAAGTACAGCTCTTTAGCAAGACGTCCACTGCTGCTCCTATTGAAGATAATTTTTTCTTCTCTCTTCTGACTCCTAAAAGCACCACTTGGTAGAGATGACAGCCTCCTACATCATCGCAAAGTTTGAGGCCTTCCAACAGACATTCCCTTGCTTCTCTTCCACTTCTCAAAATATTCCAGTGGCATGACTTGTTTTCTTCTCCTTCCTTCCAGTCTAAGAGCAAAGAACGATGCCTTAACTAAGTTGTCAAAGTTGGAAAGGACCTCACAGATCATCTACTCCCTACACAAAGAGGAATTCTCTCTAAACAAACTGATGAGGCATCATCATTCAGCCTCTTCTTGAAGATAGACAGGGATGATGGAATCAGAGTGAGGATTAGGAACTCACTATCTCTGCAAGCAACCCAATAAACTTTGAGACAGCTCTAAGAATCTTCTTACATAAAGTCAAAATCTGTTTTCCTGCAGCTTCTGCTCTTTGCTCCCAATTCTGCCTTCTAAGGCTCAGCAGTATGGAACCTCTTTCTTGTGATGAACATTTGAGTATTTTGGATGAATGCATTCATTCACGAATGATTTGAAAAAAGAATTTTGAAGAGTTTACTATATGTCAGACACTGGGCTAAGTACTGGGGATATACCAAACCAAAAAACAAGATAACATCTGCCCTCAAAGAGCTTCCATTTTAAAAGGAGAATACTGCACAAATGGGTGAGTGGTAGCCAGGGGGGAGGGCTTTGTTTTGGAAAGTCACAGGGATGGTCAGTGGAGTTGCAGGGAGATTGATTGGTTTGACATTTCCAGGAATGGCAATGTACATTAGATAACTGTTCCCAGAGGAAAAGGTGGAAAGTAGGGGGGTAAAGAGATCTCAGATTAATTAAATATGATAAACTCATCAGTCAGGAGAGCAGAGCCCCCATGTGAGAGCTGGAGGACCTAGTCAGAGGTGAACGGTAAAGCAAGATGGAATGGTCGGAAAAGAGCTTGTATGCAGGATGGTGGATTCCACAGAAACACTAGACAAAGAATGCATAGAAATCTTTGTGATAATCTCCTTCAACCCTTTCATTTTACAGATGAGGAAACTGAGGCCCAGACAGGTGAACTCAATTGTCAAAGGTCATACAGGGTCAAATCCAAACTCCCAGATTTCATATCTAATATTCTTTTACTATATTATAACTTGAATACAACTATCATGAGCCCCCTGTCCCTTACCCCACCATGTAGTCTCAGAATAGCACAGTGCTTTTTTTGGATATAATTAGCCCTTAATACATGATTGTTGTTATTCTTTTCTCTAGACTAAGCATCCCCAGTTCTTTCAACTCCTCTTTATATGACATAGTCTGTGGTTCCCTCACTACCTTCCTCTGAATTTTCTCCATTGTGTCAATGTTGGTTTTAAAATGCAGCTCCTGGAACCAAGCACATATTCCAGGCATAATATGACCAAGGTAAAGCACAATCTGATTACTACTTGCTCATTCTGGACACCATTTAAGAAGAACACTCAGGCTATTCACCTCATTATTTCCTACCCATCTGCTCTCCAGATTTCATTATCACCAAAAACTTACCATCCTACAAGAGAAAAACAGTTCTGTAACTCATACCCCCTCAGATCATTCCACACCCCAGCTACAGAACTTTATCATATATCCTTACTTCTTTTTGT